>NW_026555336.1:23564499-23672419 GCF_029017545.1 Prosopis cineraria
TTAAACCATCTTGTAAAAGTTTTATTGTGTTCCCTAGCATACCAAATTTCATACCAAATTTCTAATTTATTGAGATTGTCCCTCCTAAGTTCAGCCATATGCTTTCAGTGTTGTGCAACAACATATAGGGGCTTGCTCCCATTGTATACTTGGCATAGTAAAGACTTTGTTTCCCATTATCCCTTTTCCACTTATTCTACCCATATGTTGAGACTTTGAAAGCCCAATATAGCTAATATGACTCAGGTACTTGGTACAAAAGTCAACAGACTCTTCACAAATATACTGTTCAACAATACAACCCTTCAGTCAACTTTGATTTTTCACATAGCCTTTCAAATCTCATATAGCACTCAATAGGATACATCCATCTTAAATAAGTAGGCCCACACACATTTCAACCTCCTTAACTAAGTGAATAGTTAGGTGGATCATAATATCAAAGAATGCAGTGGAAAAATACATCTCAAGCTCACACAGTGTTAATACAATTCGAGCTTGCGACCTTGGCAACTTATGTGGGTTAATCACTTTACTGCAAATGGACTTGAAAAACAAACATAACTTAGTGATCACCCCTCATACTTTAGGAGGTAAAATTGCACGTATAGCAACTAGAATGAAATCCTCCATTAAAATATGGCAATCGTGAGACTTTATGCCCTTCAAACTTCAAACTTTTCATGATACAATATTTTTTTATGTTTGAAGAGTAACCCTTAGGAACTTTAACTACATTAAGGAACTCACAAAATGTAGTTTTTCTCTTTCTTAGATAGCATATAGGCTGCCGAAAGGAGAAAGGTATGGTTCCCCTTATCTTGGGGTACTAATTCTTCTCTTATTCCTAAAGAAACCATGTCCAACCTTGCTTTTATGCCATCTTTTTATTTTTCCTGAACTTAGAGTAAGTCCTAATAAGACTGCATAGACATTTTCTCAATATGCATGACATCAAGAAAATGTCGAACATCTAAGGTGTCTAATAAGGGAGTTGAAAGAAAAAATCTCTCTCTTCTTCCATCCGGTTGTCCCAAGGTGCCTTGCAAATAGTTTGCCAAATTCAATATCTAAATCCTTAATCTTCTCAAACAACTCATCACTAGTTAATGGCAAAGGTGTCTTACCTTCTTTTAGATTTCCATTGAATGCTTTTCTCAACTGCCGATAATGATGTTCTTAGTGTAAAAACCTACGGTGCTTGAGGTAAACATTCTTCATCCCATGTTGAAGCCTCATAGAATGTGTTCCCTCTTCATAAATAAGGCATCCAAGTTGCCCTTTAATGCTATACCCCAACAAATTACCATAAGCAGGAAGTGTCATTGATTTATTGAAGACGTAGCTCTTAAATTAAATCTTTCTTCTCTATACCCATCATATTCCTCTATACCTGACTCCCACATGATCTTTTAGTCATCAATTAGTGGAGCCAAATATATGTCTATGTCATTCCCAGGTTGCTTGGGTCTAGCAATTAGCATGGACAACATCATATACTTGCACGTCATGCAAAACATAGAGAAAGTTTATAAATCACCAAAATGACTGGCCAAGTGTTGTGGCTATTATTTTAAAGCCTATGAGAGTTCATCCCATCGTAGACAATACAAGGCATAGATTCCTACTCTCTTTGCCAATCAGGGTACTCATAATCAATCTTTCTCCATTGTGGAGAATCAACAAGATGACAAAGCATGCTGTCTTTATCATTTCATCTGCATACCATGTTAAGCTTTTTGCAACTTCTACACTGCTATACATGCGTCTAAATCTAGGCACGATTGGGAAAATACTATAGTGCCTTCGCAGACTTGATACATTCTGCTTGTAGCATAAGGCTTACACTTCGAACACTCAGTTAACAATGCATATTCATTCCATTCTAAAATAAAAGGCAATCATTAGGGCACGAGTGTATCTTTTCATAACTCATACTAATTGATCACAATACTTGTTTTGTGTCATATGTTCGACAAGGAAGCTCATTTTCCTTAGGAAGTAATTCTACTTTCAAATACCCAAGCAACTCAGTAAAAGCTCACATCACTCTATCCATGTTTTACCTTCATGTTGTACAATTTTAACACTGCTGACAACTTTAATGCACTACAACCAGTATACAATGGTTGTCTCCATATCATTTTTCAACTGCTCAAACATTTCTAGACAATTCTCGAGGTCCTTTTCAACTACTTTGCCATCTATTCAAAATAATCTTCCTTAAGTATGCATGTGTCAAAATCACATCAGGAGATGATGTGCAACTTTTACTATGCTTCTGGCTACACCAACCATAGCATCTCTTGTCTCTCTATGCATTATCCAACACTTGTAACTTTTAATCTATCCTATTAATCACTAAGTGATCGTCATAAAGTATCTGGACTAACCCATTTCACAAGACCACACTTTAAACATAGGCAAACAATCCTAGTAGGATCCTTCGCATGCTTAACTGCAAGCTTAACAAAATTTGTCACCCCCATCCCAATATCCGTGGATAGATGATTGGCAACATCCATTCTTATCCATAATTCCTAGAAAGATTAAGAGGGAAATATGATTATTGACTTTGACTACTCCTAGATAGTGGGAGAATTAGATACAAAGAATCATTCAGTCAATAAGTCACCAACCATATGTTTGCACATTTCCTCTTTAATCTGTGTTAAAACTAATAATTATATTTTAATGCTAGCCATTTGAAATAATTTTGGTAGCATAACGACTTAAGAAGAGAGTTTTTGAGCTTTATCCTCTCTCTCTATTAATCTAAATGACAACAATAACGGCATCCCACAACACAATCACATAAAGTTTATATCAAGAATAATTTAAAAATTGATAATATATATAATGGCTTAAAATGAGTATTACCAGGTTTTTATCCTTTAGAAAAATCAGTTATCCATACTGAGACTATCTATGATCCAACAACAATAATAACAACATTAATAAGAAACCCAATTTTTAATTAAAATCATATAAACCACATCAAACACTATAAAGATATCAATTTAAAATCTAAAAATATTTTTTTATAAGCCAATTCTCAATCAATTGAAAAACTAGTAATGTGAAAATTGACAACTCAAGAAATATAATATAAATTAATCATTCAATTTCTAGAACAAACACTCAAAACTTAAAAACAAGGAATTAGGTGGTATACTATTTTCATGTCCTTAATGAATCTCCTCGTATCAGTAAAATAATTGGAGATCCATTAATTCAATAATTAAGCACCCAAAAACTCAAAAGTTCAAACACTCACTAAGAAGAACAATAATATAGATCAAAATAAGTAACATAGAAACTATTTATTGCATATGAAAATCAAAATCAATAACCCATACATTCAAAATGAAGATTAATGATTATGAAAGCAAGAACCTACCTCAACAAGAAGGGGAGTACTGACTGTGCAGAAAAATAAAGACGAGAGTGTGTTGCAGAGTGATAGAGACCGAGAATCTAAATGAACGAGTACCGACGAGACTTATGGAGGCTGAGAATCAAAAACCCCTCCAGAATCGAGACCAAAAATGTTGTTTTTTAGTAGTTGGAGTGATGAAAAAATGAGTTTCGGTGGCTCTGGGTTTGTTTCTAAAGATGAAGGATTTGTAGAAATGGAGAGCAAAAAAGAAATCTAGAGAGAATTTAAATGACAGTACTTGATAGTTATTTCATAATAACCGTCAAGTATTACATATTTGATGCTTTTTTTAAAATAACTGTCAAGTATATGGCAGACAAACTTAACGGTTATTTCAAAACAAGCGTCAAGTATGTGAAAAAATTTTAATTTTTTTTTCTACTATTAATTTGACGTTTGTTTATCGAAGACCGACATGTAAATTTTAGCTTTATTTTATAGTTATTTATAAAAAATGTCAAATATATATACTTGACGGTTATCTTTAAATAACCATCAAGTATTTTCTTGAATATTTGACACTTTTTCGTAAAAATTGTCAAGTATTATCTACCTTTTTATTTGTTATTTTTTTCAAATAAACGTCAATTATAGGGTGTCAACTTTTCTATAGTAGTGGTTTTTTTATGGGATTAAAATTTAAGGGAAAGGGTGGTAAGTGACTTCTGGGTGCAAAACTAAGGTTTTGCGACTAGTCTAGGGTTTAATGGTTGAACTTTAAGGATCTAGCTTGAATTAACCTACGTGATTGGGTTGAAAAGGGTAAAAATTTTGATTAAGTGAGAGAAAGGGGCTGTTTTAGTCATTTGAATAGATTAAGGGCAAATAATTATAGAGAATGGGTTGAGTGAACCTAAAAGTTGTTAATGGAATTGTTTTATGTGCTAAGGAATTTGGCTCAACCAAATTAGCATCCTGTGTTGATCATTAGGAATTGATTAAGAGATGTTGCATTATGTAGATTGAGCATTTAAGGATTTGGCTATGCAAATATATAAGATTCAGGAAGTTCAGTAAAATGGTAACCCTAGTAATAATGGTAAAAGGTAACTGGAATAGCCCTTATGTCTATTTATCTTTGAAATAATTTACAAGTACTTTATGTTAATGATATGTATTATGTTCTATGAAATGATAGAGTAGCATTTTTGTGAAAAATAATGCATATAGGTATGAGTAGAGATGCTTGAAATGTGTGTGTAATACAAGTGCACATGCATCCTAAGTATACCCTAGACTAGGGTAGGGGTCATAGCCCTTTTCTATATAAGGCTAGAAAGTCTTGAAAGTCTAAAGTATTAATTATGATATGCTAGATAAGATTCAAGAGTGCATCTATGAATGTACCCTAGACTAGAGTAAGGGGTCATGGCCCTACTATTGCAAATTATGCCCTAGGAGCAATTGTTGTATTATTATGAACATTATTATTTAATAAATTTCTCTTTATTGTCATATAATTGAGTATTCACTATGATAACTATATCCTTGGACAAATTATAGTATTTGTCTTAAATGTTCTTGGTCGGTCATCTATGAAGGATAATAGATGAAATATGACTAGTATCATTTTAATTAATTATAGAGATATAAATTAAAGTCATAGGCACTTGAAAGGGTACAAGGTGTTGGATTGACCCGTTATGAGAAAGCTACATGATACAAGTCATAAACTTATCTCATATGTAAACTAAGATCGTCAAAAGTCACCTTTAACCGAGTGATTCTAAAGGCTATGATTGAGTTTAGTGATATTCATGAAAAGGAATATGAGTGGTCAAGATGAAATTTATCCCTCACATTAATTGAAAGATATTACTTGGCCCCTTAATGAGTAAGAATGAATAGGGTTTTTCCACTACTATAGTTAGTCTACTCAAAGATTATGAAAGTAATGGTTACGAAAAGGAGAATGACAATTTTATGTCTCATACTTGACCAAAATATAGTGTGACAAAATGGATGTGATATGGTTATATGATAGGTAACATCAGATCATCAATCTCTCTATGAATTGGGTGGTCACATTATCTTGCTAGAGGCTACTTGTGTGACTTATAAGCTAGTAACATTATTGGCCTACTACTAACTTATATGAGCCTATAGGGTCATACACAAGAAAAACCTAACTCGAGCTATAATGTCCAAGTTCATTAAATTACAAATGTGTCTGGAGTCAATAAATGTAATGCTTTATTTAGGATGACAGAATTAAATGTGTGTGTGTGTGTGTATTTAAATATATATCTAATAAACATTTATATATATTTGTGTATGTGTACATATATTAGATTATATTAGATTAGATTATATTATTTGTTTTAGTTTTAAATTTAGTTTTATATGATAGATTAAATTTAATAACTAACATGATATGAAAAGATATCATATCAGTTCTATAATTTGAATTTATAAGATAAATTTAAATAAGATATGATATCATAAATTTAATTTATGAAATAAATTAAATTTTATGTTCATAAATTAAATTTTATTTTTACTGGCTCAAGATATGATTTTTGAAATATTATAATTATATTTAAAAATTCATAAGGGAAGACATAAAACCCTAATCTATATAATATAGAGAAGGATGAGCTTCGTAAGTAAGAGATAGATTTCTTGACAGCAAAATTCTTAAGAGCCATAAAAAAACCCTAAAGAAAAAGAAAAAAAAACAACGTGCGACTGAGCTTCTGCACAAATAGATCGATGTTGAAAGCGCTAGCATACTATTCATATTGAAAGATATTCTTATGGATATCGATAGAGGGAGCCAATTTACGTTGTCATCTCCTGAGGTCTAAATGCTTAAAGGAAGCTCGACAGTTTGACATCTAAAGGTATTTTTTTTCTATTCACCTTGACTTAAGCAAATTCAATCAATCCGCAATCATGATTAGGGTTCGCTGATTTTGATTTTAACGTTTTTGTTATGCCCTTAATCCAACACTACTCTATGTAAGGCTAAGAAGTCTTGGAAGTCTAAGTATAGATTTTTATTAACTAGTGGGGACATAGGAGAGCATACCACCTATCCTTGATTCCCTAGTCTAAGGTAATGGTTGGTGGGCCCTATTTCGTGTAAGGCTATGAAATATTAGTTAATGCATTAAACTTGTTCTGCTAGTAGGAACCGAGAGTGCATAAGCATAGTGGATGATTGAGCATGACCTTGCATATATGTATATATAAATCTATCTATATTGTTTTTATGGAAATTGATGTTACTCTATCTCTTGTATTTGATTTTACTTGCTAATTGATAAATAGGGTTTATCAAAGTTATCGGATATATGTCTTACTCTGTTACCTCTTGTGTACTGATGAAGAGAATACTAGAAGACCGAGAAAGAAGCTAGGAAAGAGTAGCTTTGATTTTGTTAGTGGTATAGAACTACCCTATAGTGTAATGAATGTGTATAACTGTATATAAGGATTTTGGTTGCCAATTAAGATGCATTTATGTATGTTTGTATTGTTTGGAGACTTGCTTGCGTATATTGCATTACATCTCACTGAATGTATCACAATGGTGAATACATGGGTAGGCTTGGATGATATTCAAGCAAGTATATGATATAATGTATAACTTGTTCCACTGATAATATATGTGAATGTGTTGTGTGATATTGTGCAATTATGCAAAACTTGAATTAATGGTGAGGCTTAACCCATTTCAGGAAGTCAAGTAGATTTGTGATTCCTTACCATATAATGAGGCTTAGCCCTATATGTGGAGGTTAGATGATTAAAAGTGAAATAAGTGTGGTTGTATTATGTGAATATGTGTTATGCCTCATATAAGACCACAACTATGTAATGTGGCATTAAGAGGCTAAGATGTGTTGTATGTGATTTACTTTTCAATTTTTAGTATCTTAGTGATTTTTAGTTGTTTTTGTGTGTTTCTTTGTTTTGTGTGTTTAGGTTATGTTTGTTTGTGTTCTTGCATTTTAGTGTTAACTTAGTTGGTAGTCTTAAGTAGTTTTATGTGTTTTATGTCTATTTTTTTAAAAAAAAAAATAGTATGTCAATAGTAGAGTTTGACTTACTCTGTTTCCAATACCTCTACTTTGATTTCAAAAATTTATTAAGAACAAGTCTTGTAAAGTCACTGAACTAATCCAAACCCTTACCATCCCAAACATACAATCATTAACAATATCAATATAGTAATAATACAATATTAGAGTAATAGCCCTTTATTTATTTTCAAAATGTGGGATCCTAACTTCATCAAAAGTATGTTCAAATAAGAGGGCTAATATAAGTGTAAATATAAATCCAAAGACTCAGGAAGGCATATTTATTTTTTTAGGAAATGTGCTATGTGTCACAGCTTAGACTATTATGAGCCACAGCATGTGATACAAAATAACATGACCTATTTCTCTCTGTACCATACACCGTAGCATGGCACACAATGCACCACAACACATATGATAGCAAATTCTGCTGTCATGTGATAGTTTGGAAGATGAACTTCCACCACACACCAATTCCACATCCAACATTCGATTGGAGTGATTCAAGCATCCAAATGAAGCTTATAACATATTCTATCTAACGAGAAAAGTTTAGACATGATCCAATGGTTCGATCTAAAATTAGATACTTTAGTGTGAAAAGCTACTTTTTCTTTCAAAAATTGCACTCTAAGTATTCAATTCTCATTCCTTATCCCATTAGACCACTTTGGCCCTTGAACTAAGTCTAAAAGGACTATATACACTTGATTAATACATCAATTCACATATATCATATCAGTTACTCATTTTGACCTCTCAATGCCACATTACACACTTGTGAGCTTATATGAGGCACAACACAAATAACTACACACACACATATATACTTGTTCCACTTCAATCATCTAACTCCTCATATAGGGCTAAGCCTCACCATACGGTCGGGAATTACAAATATACTCAACTTTAGCAAATAGGACCAAGCCTCACAATTTTGGCCAAGTTCTCACATTTATACATAATTTCACATAACAAAATCACATTTAATATAAGTGGAACACATTATATAATATACACTTGCTTGATTGGCATCTAGGCCTATCTACATACCCACTACTGTGGTACCCTCAGTGAGATATAAAATTATATACACAAGCAAGTTTCCAACTATAAATCATATATACATTCACATATTTGTATTCACACACATTTATGCATCTTAGTTGGCAACTCAAATATCTAACAAAATTTATATATTCATTATACATACAGGGAGTCATACCACTACTAAGTGAGGTTGCTCTTTCCTCACTTCCTTTTTCGGCCTTCTAGTACTCTCTTCACCTATGTACAAAGGTAACAAAGTGAGACATATGTCCTAATAACTTGAATAAACCCCAAATACTAGTTAGTAAGTAAAATCGTAAACAAGAGATAAAGTAGCATATATTTAAAAAAAATAGTATAATATGCATATACACAAATTCATACTCATCATCCATCATGCTCATGCACTCCCTGTTTCACCTAACGAAGCAAGCTCTATACTTAAACTAAGACTTACAGCCTTACATGAAACAGGGCCTACCAAACCTCTATCTCAGACTAGGTATCCTCATCACATATGGGTAGTCTCTTAAGTCCCCCTAACAAAGTAAGACCACAACCTAGCTTACATAAAGTAGGACTACAACCCCCTACCCTAGTCTAAGTACACTCGTGGATCATTCTCCTAAATCCTTCTTGGAAGAGTCAAGCTCTATGCTTAAAACCTTCAAGACTTTCTAGCCTTGCACAGAGTAGGGTCGTGACCCCTTACCCTAGTATAGGGTATACTCATGGATGCAATGCACATGTCTATGCATTTGTCTTATCTCATATATTTTATACATTACTCACACACCTGCATGCATATTCCTTTCATAATATTGCTACTCTATTAGTTTATAAACCACAATGCATATAGTTATACAAAATACTTGAAAACAATTTTACAAACAAGTATAAGAGTTACTCCAATTACCATTTTACCCTTCTTACTAAGGGTAACAATCACATTAAGCTCTCCAAGGGTGTAGATTCTCACAAGCAACATCGCAGTGCTCAATCTACACAATGCAATGTCCCTCAATCAATTTCCAACATTTAGCATAGGCATTAAGTTCGCCAAGCCAAAGTCTTTAATGAATAAAACAACCCAATTAAACCCTTTTGAATTCACATAATCCATTCTCATTGTCACTAAGCTTGTAGGCTATTCAAATGACCTTAACACCATCCTAACTTATCTATTCACTAATTTTTCCTTTTTTAACCTTATTCCTTAGGTTAATTTCAGCCTAAATCCTTAAGATTCAACCATTTAACTCTAGATTAGTTGTAAAACCTTAGTTTTGCATCCAAAAGTCCTTCTAAAACTTTTTCTTTAGATTTTAATTTCTTAAAACTTCTTGATTCAATTTCTCTACCATTCAAACTTAAAGAAATTTAGGTAGATATGTAGCTTAGGGCTATATGATGCTTACCCAACAAGTCACTAGCCAAAGCAAACTCCCAATAGCTAGATATTGCGTGCTCTAGCAGAGATGAACTCCTCCTCCTCTCTAGGTGCAATTTTCACTCTTCTCCCTTCTGATTTCACGAGTTGATCATAAAAACTTTAAGTGATTTATGCGCAATGTGCCATGGTGCATGGCATAATGAGGTTAATCTCACTTTTGCTCGTGCATTTGATTCTGTCTTACCATTCCACCATTCAATCCTATTAACATATGAACTAACTAACACAAAATATCAACTCAACATCTAAACCATAATTAATCCACTAATTACTAATTTCTCCCTAATTAGTAACTAGTTTTTCTAGATTGAAATTCAGGATGTTACAAGTCTGGAGGAGTTTTTGTGTGAAATTTGGTCATTTGAAAGATATATCTCTTATTTCAATTCAAATTTAGTTTGGTTGAATTAAGATGTGGGAGTAGTTTTGTGAAAATTTTAGAAGCCATCAAGGTCTAGGAAGCCTTTACAAAGGATTCCAAAAACCCTGAGGAAAATTTAGTTGAGCATATCTTCCGTTATGTGTGTTCAAATTACTTGTTTCAAGTCTCAAATTTCTCCTCATCATCTTATCTCTATCTTTTATATTTATCATTTTTGTTTTTTCCTTTATTTCTTGAAAGATTGTTAGAAGCTAACAAGGTCATTTGGATGAAATCCTATTTCTTTAGAGTTGATGACTAACTTATGTGAAATTCTGGGAATGACTGAGAAATCATTTTGAGCTAAAAGTTTTATAGCCTTATCCTTCATATCTTGGTTGTATCTCATAAAAGTTTTAGGGAATTTTGACATATGGATTTTCATCTATAAAATTCACAAGTTCATTGCCTCTAGGAAGTAATCTGCAAGGTTTCCAAAACAAAAACATCACTTCTACTTGAGCATTTCTAACTCTATTCTCATTTAATTTTTGTGATTTTGGTTTGTGTTTGCTTGTTTATTTTCTGGCTTGATTGTGTTGCATGACCAAAAGAAATTATTCTTTATTGGTGTCATGTGATCCTAAAATTAAACACACTTTTAGAAACCTTAGGAGATCACACACTCACCTTGACGATGTAATTGATCCCATCATGGAGAGAGTTGATGTTGACGATGAGAATCCACCCTATAATTATAATCATGTGCATGAGGGCAGGGGCAATTGTGAGAATTTTTAGATAATGGGAATAATGATAGATTAAATAATGAAGAAAGGTCAATTAGACAAGTTACACAACTGCATTAGGATTTAAATCCCTATGGTTTATATGTAGCTCCTCATCGTCTAGATTTTAAATTTAAATCCTCTTTCTTAAATGCCCTACTAAAGTTTCATATTCTTTCTAGTGAAGATTTCCATAGATTTCTCTTATCTTACTTCCATGTTTGCAATAATATGAAACCCTCTCATGTTAGAGTAGAAGAAGTCTAAGCTAAGGCTTTTGTCTTCACTCTTGAGGGCAATACCGAGGAATGGTACTTTAACTACCCTTCATACATTAGGGTTCATACTTAGGCTGAATCAAGATGGTTGTTCCTTGAAAAGTACTTCAAGTTCTTCCTTAATTTTAAATTTTCATGTTTCATGAAAAGCATTTATAATGTTCTGTGAGGGAAGGATGAGACATTATATGAGTATTAAAACTAGTTTTAAGGGTTGTTGGCTCAATGGCCTCAACATTGTATTACAAGTGAAATTTGATCCAATACTTTTTTTATGGGCTCAATTCTAGGGAGAAAGTCAATGTTAATGATGCTAGTGGGGGTTGTCTCAGATTTAAATGCTTTGAAATCTTAGGAGCTCTTAGAAAAGATGGCCATAAGTAGCAGGCAGTACTCAAATAGGGAAAGGAGGCCTATGTATGGGGTGAGTAATGTCTTGAGTAAGAGTCAACTTGACTTGCTTGCTTTGAAAGTTGAAAAATTGCTTACACCCGCTAGTCCCAATTTGAATACATCATCTCATAGCCATGTTAGTGTTGCATATGTTTCACAAGCCCTTATATCTTTTGCATCTCATGGCCAAGTTCATAATATTGGTATGTCTAATGCATTAGTCCCCTATCCTTGTACCATTTATGAGTTCCCTATTCATCTTAAATCTAATTGCCCTTATTAAGTTGAATAGGTAAATGCTATGTTTGGGAGACCACAATATAGTCAAAGGCAATTCTAAAATTAAAGGATGAATCCAAACACATGCAATCCAAATTGGAGTAACCATATAAATTTTTCTTATGCCAACAAAAGGAATGCTTTACAAGAGAGGAACTAAGGAGGGGGACCTTTTAACTTACAAGGCAGAAATTTCAACCATGGTGGACCAAGCTCTAGTTTTGGTCAAAGAGGTAATTCTTTTAATCCTAATATTTCCTAATATGGTAAGCAAATAGTCCTAATTGAATCTACTTCCTCTTCTAGGCATAGTGAGGTTGATGTTTTAAGAGATGAAATGAATGCTAAATTTGATTCTCTTAAAGATGTTATTACCAATGAAATGGCTTCTCTTACTAACACTTTTAGTGCAACTCAAGGAAAGAACTCCATTCTTCCTAATAACATAATGGCTAATCCTAAGGCTAACATTAATGCCATAACATTGAGAAATGAAAAGTAGGAGAATCTTCCAACTAAGGCTAAAAAGATGAATTGACTAAACCTATACTTCAAGAGGTTGAGCCTCATGGTAAAACTTCTAACCTTACTCCTTTTGTTACTAATTATGTCCTCTTATTATGAGGATGATGAGAACATTGAATAGATTGTTTGCGAGCCACCTTCAACCAAGGGAGAGAAGTATACCCATTTAGCTAATGTGGATAAACCATGCAATGAGCTTATGCTAAATAAGGAGAAAACTTCCAACACTAGTACAAAAAGCAATTTTCACCATAGTTAAAATGCATTTTTAGTGATAGAAGATGCTATATAATAGAAGATTGTGTGGTAGTAAATAAACACTTTTGGCCATAGGTCAAATGAAATTGTGGCAAAAGATGCTATTTTTCATCATAAGTCTTAGCTCACCTATGGCGAAAAATACAATGGCAAAAAATATCATCTTTCACTATAAGTCCTAGCTTACCTGTGGCAAAAAATGCTATCTTTTTCCATAGGTCTTGGCTCACCTGTGGCAAAAAATTATATCTTTCGCTACAAGTCCTAGCTCACTTGTGGTGAAAGATGCGTTTAGAGATGCATTTATGGTAACAGTTGTTGCCATAATTGTCACCATTAATGCATCTTTTACCATAGTTATTGTTGTAATTGTGACTATAAATACTATATTTTTTTATAGAATCACCTATAACTATATACATCCTTTACTTACAAAACCTGCATTAATATATAAACAGCAGCTCCAGAGACTAATACAAATATATCTAGTACAAACATATGAACTAAAATTCAACATTTTCAATGCAAATATCTAGAAAGTTTCTACTTTATTCTTGTTAATTCTAAGAAAAAACTAGACTAAATATTGCATATATGTCTCAACTCTCGCTTAGAATATAGCTCTAAACTTTAGAAGTACTAAAATTAAATAATAATATTCATATGAATAATAACTCAAATATACGGCAAATTTCATAATTATAAATCAATATTAACAAATTATTACTTGACCAAATGAGTGAGTAATACCTTGAGTGATGATTTCATATATGAAAATTATCACATAATAACCACACTTTACACTTCTTGGTTATTGAGGATACTATAAAGAAAATGAAAATAATTAAATTCATTAAACTAATATTATAATCTTAATTCTAATTAAGAATAAATTTGAAAAACTTACTTGCATTGGCACCCACTTGATTTCATTTTTTTCTTGTCAACCATTCTTGTTGATTTTCAATATGTCACTAAAGATCTATTTACCAAAATATACACACTTAGAAAATATTAAATATATGTTATTAATGGACAAAATAGAATTATTTAAAAACTTACAATTCAATCAAAGACTTCATATCATCACTTATTTTCCTTTGTAGCAAACAAAATCAGTATATAGTATTTTCATACGGGCAAATGACAGGAAGCATCCAATGATGACTACAATATATTAATTTATATTAATATCACATCATTAAGGATTTTTTTTTTATAAATTGAGAGAAGAATTTAAAATTTAATACCTCTCAATAAGTGGTAAAAGCCATCTCCTCTTCTTTTGATTACACATCGTCTTTCCAATACAAGAAGCTCTTTTATTCACTTTGCCACATACAGTTAAAAGTGGAGATAAGAACTCATATTTATCATCAACATAGAATTCGGTACATATCTTGTGGAAGTGCTTTTGATAATAAGACATACGTTAGAAAAAAAATAAAAATATTAAATATTAATTTAGAAGTAAAAATGAATACTTACATGATAAAAACTTGAATTATTTCCAAGTCCAACCACTCAAAACTAATGAGATCATTAATGTATTTTTTGGTGACTCTAAAAGTAATAGGCTTCCCAAAAATCTTTTCGATTACATTTATTTCATTGAAAAATTCATACATGTCAACCACTACCAAAGCCAACAATATCAAATCATCTTGCACTAGTTGGGGATTGGAGCTTAGGGATTCTTTTAATTGTAAGATTTCCTATAATTAATATACAATAAAAATTAAAAATACCTATGATATTAGTTAAAAAATATAAAAAAATTGTAATACTTTCATATCTCTTCAATAACCTGTCGAACTAGCTTTTTTAACCAACTATTGTTTTCAACTCCTTAGTAGGAAATAGAATAGGAGCATTAGCATCCACAACCTCTTTAACCATTACTTTTACTTGGTTATGTTGTATCTGCTGGTGGTGGATTATAGTTGCATGGTTATACACCTTTTTATATGCAACTACTCATTTGTCATGATCCTTCATATAAAGTATGCATGGTATTCCTTGATCTGATAGGCTTGGATCACACATTGGATCTATAACACCATCATATTTTGGTGCTTGTTGTGGTTGCATCTGCGGATTACTAATCATTAATTGCAGTTCTATCATCATGCTTGACTTTCATTTTGCTATCATCATTTTCACTTAATGTATTAATACAAGATTAGATGGTGAAGGTCTAAAGTATTGTCGTATATCCACACCTTTTAGAACCCCCTAATCAATCGAGTGCTATTCACTCCCTAAGGCCATAGTCAATATATCCTTCCTACTAATAGACACAAAGGTCCCCTTGGAAGATGCTTCTATAAGAGCATCCTAGAACATGTAAGCAAGTAATAACTAATGGAGTTAGTAAATTTCAATCATATGATTAAGATATTGACTATAAAAATATTTATAATTTTCTCAGCCACTTCTCTTGCCTCTAGGGAAATAAACTCTCGCTTTTTATTTATCCTTCGTCTCTTCCATGCTTGAGCATGATTAACAGGAGATGAAGGAGAAACATCTTCAATATTATCAACCCCCATTGCTTGTTGTAATGCCCACCTTGACATTATCAGGACAACATTCACACATCATTGTGATAACTCAAAATTAAATAAAATCCTTAGAAGAAGTTACCACAACTCAAGAATTTTAAAATAATTAGTTAAAACATTGGGATCCCAAGAAAACCCTTTTTAATATATTGTTTGAGCTCAAACCATGGTTAAAAATCAATTAAAAGCAAATACAAAAGCATGGAAATTTGGATTAAATGTATTTTTTAGCAAATACTAGTCCATCTGCCGCAGCCGCGGTTGATGGCATAGAGGGATGAATCCCTTGAGGGCCTCTTATGTCGTGGTGCACACTTGCTATCATGACAGCAGATTGCCATCATAACTTTTCTCTAAACTTTCAGAGTGCGCTGTTTCACCATTTGACATCTAATTTTAGCGATTCAAGTATCCACACGAAACTCTTTGAGCCCTCTAGCTAATAGCACCAATCTCACACTTAAACAATCATCCATTTAAAAGATAGACACTTGAACCCAAAATGGTTTGTTTTCACAATAAAACACATAGTATGGTGTCCAACTCACAATACACAATACCATTAGCCCCAGAGATACCTTAACCACCTCAAACAGACCACACACCACAAAACAATCCATTCATATCACACAATTAAGCAATCACACTCAAAATGACCACCAAACCCCTATTGGACAAAAGCACAAATGGGTGGATAAAATTCAACACATCAATCGATTGTTTATTTTGACACTCAAAACACTTGAAATATATATATATATATATATATCAATTGTAAGCAACTTGGCCAATCACACACATAATCCATAACACCATTCTTAGACCAAGATATATACACACTTATCACAAATTCATACAAGTGATATCTAAATAATGTCATGTTCCTAAGTTGGCAATATTCTATGACAATATTCGTTACAACACATAAAAAGAGAAAGGGGAAGAGCTATACAATTATGCTCTTCACTCTTCAAATGCCCCTTTCTTTCCCTTACCCCTACCGGAGCCTTCACCTGTAAAATATAACCACGCGGTGAGATAAATATCTCAGTAACTAATATAGCTCATTAAATGATTATTACCACAAATAACTATGAAAAAGTATCAAAACCATAGTATTATCAAGTATACCAAAAATTATGAGATATATGTATCTCTTCTCAACAAAAGATATAGTTTTACACTAGCATGATCATCTAACCATGGAACCTCCAATGCTCCCTGACATGAAACCATAGGCTCTCCTGGTTTAATCATTTATTAACCCAAGCACACTTTCGGTGGTAGAAATACCCAACCAAAGGTAATCTAACCTGTCGACGGACTATGGTTTTTCCCTCTTCACACACTTATGATAGAGGCGTTGTTGACTCCTAACTATACCCTAATGGGCACTAGGAAGTTGCCAGACTACTCGGATGTCTCATGGTAACAGTCCCATATAATGCTGCACCGGATGTCCTATGGTGTCAGCCCGACTATATGGATCTTTTTACTCATATATCTCTACACACACATATTCTCACATATCTTGGGTGAACTCCCACCTCCTATGATCATGCTCTTTCACATTTTCATTGCATTTTCACGTTGCAAACTTATATACATAGTATATACATTTCAATTAGATACAATAACCATTTACAAAACACTTTTTCATGCCAAAAATCATTTACAATGTCAAATTATGCACAGAACTCTTCAAAACCACAACCTTATCATTTGCAATTACTTATACACAGTTATAACAATTAATAACCACAATAAACTATATGGTTATCTCAACCCTTTGTTACACAAAAAAGGTTATTGTGGCTCAACGTTAGCTCCACATGTTCTATACATATAATATGGCCCAAGCAATGCTCAACCTACACCAATAAGTGACAATAATCAATTATCACTTCAAATAACTTCGAATTCACTAGGTTCTAAGTGCTTAAAATACCGAAATTCTTTTTCTAACAATACAAACCATTCTCACACAATCTAACCATCCTATTAAACATTCCAATACACTAACTTCACTAATCAATGTCCCATATTGTCTCAAAATCCTCAAATTATACTTAGGGTTCATCCAAACCCTTACCAAAAATTCTTAATCACTATAAAACTCAAACTTAAGGTTAGAAACTTGATTTAACTCTCTAAGATCTTAAATAAACCAATGGGTTCAGTCTAAACCTAAGGAAATCAGAATCAAAGCCCCCATTATCCCAAATGTTCAGATTTTCACATAAAAGAGGGAGAAGAGGGAATGTACAACTTACCCAATAGTGAATCAAGCTCCAAATGCCTCAAAGTAGCCTAAGGATCGTGCCCTTGCAGACCAAAAGCTTTCCTCCATCATTCTCTCATTTTTCCTTCTTCTTTCTTCTGTTTTCAGTCTGTTTCCGCGATCTGATAAGTGCTGATTTTGCCTGTGTGTCATGGCGCACTAACTGGCTTACCGTGGTGCATGGCATAGAAAGCCCCATGAAATTTTAAGCTTCCTTCCGTGCCATAACCCGCTTGAACCTCGATCTAGCCCTCTTCTAAGGCTGTCCAAGGATCCAAAAACCATATTAGTCTCCATAAGCCTTGCTAAATAACAATTTATCTAAATTGACTGAATTATCCCTTGAAAACATTGATAATTACTAATGAGGGAACTTAGGATGTTACACTTGTCTTTTAGCTTCCCACTTCTCTTGATTTATTATATTATAAATATATGCATACCCTCCCCAAAACATAGTATGGTTGTATAGATTTTTCTTTCGACGCTCTTGACCTTTTTGACTTTTTTTTATTAACATATAATGAAAAGAATTTGTTAAAAATGAATATTTACTAATACTAAGCAAATTATCATGTTCTTCTTTCACTTACCAAAAATTTTGGATTATATCTACTGTGAATAAATTTCATCCACATGTCATAATCAATGAATGGATACTTCTCCTAAGGTTTTTCCATATTGCCAACATTGTTACTATCATCATTTGCATTGTCCTTCTTAGGAAACACATATTTTAGTATGTTTGGACTTAAAGTACCTCCATCAGTCCCCATCATACTTTAGCCACTTTTTGTTTAAAAATGGAGTTTCCTTGATGTCATAAGTAATCTGCAAAATAACACATGTTAATAATGAATTTAGTAACAACATATATTTCAAAATAAAAAGTAGATGTACCGTATAGTAATTAGAAATACCAGTACAGATTTCCAAACATTATTTTTGTCACTTTCACTTACATCATCCCACTCTTCCTCTAAGATATTGATTTTTAGACATGCCACCAAACCCACAAAACTCTTAAAATGTTTCCTTTCTTATTATCAATTGGTTGGCCATTATCATCAAAATCAAGATGAATTTTTTCATGTATTTGGGCCAACTTAATAAGTCGTGTGGCCCTTCTTTAACCTCTTTTAGGATTTGTTTTGTCAATAATAAGATTCTGCATATTTTTCTTAAAACAAATAAGATAAATAAGGTCAATCTTAAAAAATATAATAAATTTAAACTAATGTAAAAATAAAAGTATTAAAAACAAAACCAAATGTATCAATAAGATCCTCTAATATTGTGTTACTATTGTAAAAATATATTAGTTCTCCTATAAACCTTCATCATGATCATTTCTAATGTCATATACATTATCATCATCTTCCATATCTAATAGGGGTATGGTTGGCGCAAAAGGAGGAATTTCTTTAATATCAAAACTTATCACATCATTATCACTATAAGTAAGGAGACTTTTTCCCAATAGAACCATGGATAACCTCTTATTAGTTAGGTCAGTGACATAAAAAACTTGTTTTGCATGAATTGCCATTATAAAAGGCTCATCCTTATATTTTGCCCTATTAAGGTCCATTATAGTAAAACCCAACTTGTCTTCTTAAACACCATTCTTAATATCAACCTACCTACACTTGAAAATACGTACCTTAAATTTAAGTAGTCAACTTCCCATATCTCTTCAATGACACTAAAATATGACAAGATGCCAATAATGGATTTTTATCTTTTGCACCAGAAAAATGAAGTGCCTCGGCCACTACCATCACCCTACTATTTTGCATGGTGCTATTGTCATCTTGTATTTTTATATAAAATGAATATCCATTAATGTCATATGCACTCCAAGTTATAATATCAAAGTTGGGCCCACTAGCTAACCATCTTATTATATCCAAAACATTAGATTTTCTATGATCCTCCTTTATCCTTGCCTTGAACTAGAGTGGAAAATGTTTGTTGTGCTCACTTAGCAACCATTTATTAGCTTTCTTAGGAAAATAATCCCTTAATTTCTTTTTGTATGCATCCAAATAATCTTGAACATCATTGGTGCTATTCAAGATGCACAGATATGCTTATTGCATTTCTTTATGAGTCATCCGCTTTGCTTTCATCCCTTGTATTTGTTACCTTTCAACTCTCATTCCCTCTTGGTGAGATTCATAAACACTGATAGATTTTACTTTGGATAGGTATGCAGTAAAAAACTTGACAACCTTCTCAACAACATATCTTTCAACAATAGATGCTTCTGAATGATGGAGATTCTTTATCTAGCCTTTAAGAATTTTCATGTACCGATTACATACATATATCTAACATAGATAGATAGGGCCATCCAACTTTATCACTCTCAACTAATGCACAATTAAATGTATTATGATGTCAAAAAATGAGGGAACAAAATACATTTGAAGCAAGCATAGGGAAATGACAACATTATTTGGCAACTCATCTAATTTCCCAGGATCAATGACTTTACTGCAAATTGCATTGAAGAATACATATAATCTAATAATTGATTTTCTCATCTTTTCCTTTAATATGTCTCAAATTGCCACTTATAAAAATTATTGCATTAGTATATGGTAATCGTGAGACTTTAAACTAACTAATTTTAAATCTTTCATTGATATAAGGTTCTTGACATTTGAAGAATATCCTTGCGACACCTTAATACCATGTAGACACTCACAAAAATCTTCTTTTCTCTCTTTTAGACAAAGCATAAGAGGTTGGGATCATGTAAGTCCTCTTTCCTTTTACTCTTGGACCCAAGTTTGGTCATATTCCCATGTCAAGTAAGTCTAGTCTTGCTTTGACTCCATCCTTGGTCTTCCCTTTTATATCTAACAGTGTTCCAATGAGACTGTCACATATATTTTTTCCACTTGCATCACATCAATATTGTGTCTCACCTCAAGGGTGCTCCAATAGGGGAGATCAAAGAAAATTGACATCTTCTTCCATTGATTCTTTTGAGCTTCATTTTTCTGGCTCTTATCAAATACCACATCAATATCTTTCAATCGTTCATATACCAAGCTCACAATTAATGGCTTTGAAGCTTCATCATACTCTTAATAGCCATTGAAAGACTTCTTCTGCCTGCGACAAGGGTGGTCTCCTCTTAGGAATCTTCAATGATCAAGGTAAATTATCTTCTTCCCATGTTTTAGTTGTTGATGGGATGTATTTTCTTCATAGATAGGGTATGATTTATGCCCCTTCACACTATATCCAAACAAATTTCCATATGTAACATATCTATGAAAAAAATAATTTATCATTTATCATGAAAAAAATCATAACTCGTAACTTGAAAGACTAGTTCTGACATGAATCAAACACACCTAGACCTACCTTCCACATCATCTTTAAATCTTCAATCAATGATGCCATGTAACATATCTATGTCATTTCTTGATTGTTTAGGGCGTAAAATCATCAAAAATAGCATGATATATTTTTGTTTTATGCACAACCATGGAGGAAGATTATAAATCACTAACAAAACAGGTCATGAGCTATGTTGTCTAAATTTAGACAAATACAATTTACGCCTGTCATTGTATGTTGTCTAAATTCAGACATACTTAAAAATTATTAACATAAGTTAATAATTTTTTAAATTTTTAGCAAGAATTTCAAATTTTTTTTATTAAGATGTATTTTAATTTATCCTTCATATTTTATTTGTTTTTGAGTTTAGACATATTTAAGATGTCTAAATTCTGACATAATTATTTAACATTATTAAAATTTATTTAATAAATTAATTTTTTTATTTAATAAACTATTTATAGCTACAAGCCCAGTAGCGCCTGTCACCATAAATATCTTAGAAAAAGATTTAATTACACCAAAAATAAATAATGAATTTCAAATTTTTAAATATATTAAAATGAAATTTATTGATTAATAATTTTATTTTAATAATTAGTACATTTTATTAATAAAATTCATTTAATATGCATTATTTAAGAGACAATTAATATGCTTTAAATATTACTCAATTAATTAGAAATAATGAAGAATATAATTAATAATTTAATATAACTTAATTAATTTTTTTAATTTCTCTTACTATTTTGTTTATGGAAATAGTTTTGTGGAGGACTGTTGCCAGAAATGCTAGATTTTTCATGTTATTTACAAAAGTGCTACTACATCAAATATTATCACAATTTTCTAACAAACAGTGGTGAAATAGATGTAGTTAAAATTTAATTCTGTACTAGTACAAGAAGAAGATGGAAGACAAGGAGGTAGAGTTGAGGCTGAGCCTTGACTTGATGAAGAGATTGCTTTTCTCTCAAGCAATGAGGATTCCAAGGAAGGAAAAGGGAAAGACAGTGAGGTACATGAACTCTTTAATAAAATTCATGTGAATGTACCTTTGTTTAATTTGGTGAAAAATGTCCATAAATATACTAGATTTTTGAAAGATTGTTGTACTAATAAAAAGAAATTTACTCAAAATCCTTCCATTAGTGCCATTATAAAACCAAACTACTAATTAAAAGTCATGATTCAGGGTCATTTACAATTCCTTGCAAAATTGGTGAATTGCAAGTTTCACATGCATTAATTGACTTAGATGTTGCTATTAATGTGATGCCTTTGTCCATTTATAAAGCCCTTAGTTTGAATTGCATGTGCTCTACAAAAATGATTTTTCAATTAGCTAATAGGACACTAAGGCACTCATTGGTGTTAAAAATATGCCTTTCCCTACTGATTTCTATGTGCTTGACATATCTAAAGAGAGTAGTAGGAAGGATATTTTGATACTTGGTAGACCTTTTATGAGAACTGCCTACATTTTGATTGATATGGATGAAGGTAAATTTACCTTGAGTTGTGGTGAGGATTCTATTACTTTTAACATTTATAAGGCTATGAAGCATCCTTATGAGGATTACTCTCTCTTGGGTGTGAGTGCTATTGAAATTGTTATTAAAGATGCTTTAAATGTTGTTTCAAAAAATGCTTTGCTTCTTAACTCTTATCCTCTTGCATATCTTTCATTACCTTGTTCTTACATTGATGGGTACATTTGTTCCTCTTGTGAGAAGTTTGATTGTTTTTCTTTTGGTAACATTGATGTGGGTATTGTTCTTAACTCACTTGGCCTTAAGAGAGGTATTATTTCTTATTTCTTATTTCTCATTTCCAAGTAGGTGAAAAGTTTATAGCCAAATTATATGATCAACCTCTACTTGAACTTGATGTGGCTTGCCTTTTCAAGTAATTAGAGGTTGATTTTGCATGCTTGAGGGGAAAAGCTATAGCTACTTTGACCTTGCTTTAGGATAAAGAAGGAGAGGCTAAGTTGAAGAAGCTTGTAAATAAAGTAAACTCAATTGTACCCTACAAAAAAGGTGTGGTGGCTAAGATACATAAAGGCTTAAAACTCACCAAGTTAGTGCCATCAAGCATTGAACCTCTTACCTTGGAGCTTAAACCATTGCCAAGCAACTTGAAATGTGCTTTCTTCTCGAGTATGAGAAAGTTCTTGTTATTATTTCTAACTCTCTTATTGAAAAAGATAAGCATGCTTTACTTGATGTGCTTAGATATAATATGCTTGCTATTAGTTGGTCATTGGATAATATTCTTGGGATTGATCTATATGTTTGCACACACAAAATTTTCTTCGAAGATAATGCTAAACTTGTTAAGCACCCCAAAGGAGGTTTAACCCTTTGACTTTAGATGTTAAAAAAGAGGCTATGAAACTATTAAGTGCAAGTATTATTTACCCCATTAACTGATAGTGAGTGAGTTTCACTTACTCAAGTTGTTCCTAAGAAGGGGGAGATCACTATGGTAATAAGTAAGAAGGGTGAGCTAGTTCTTCTAGGGTTCAGAACTCATGGAGAGTGTGTATAGATTATAGGAAGTTGAATGCTACGACTAGGAAGGATCACTTCCCACTCTCTTTCATTGACCAAATGCTTGAGATGTTTGCTTATAAGACACCCTTCTATTTCCTTGATAGGTTTAATGGGTACTTTTAAATCCCTATTGCCCCACATGACCAAGACCATATTCACTTGTCCTTTTGGCACATTTGGTTATAGGAGAATGCCATTTGGTTTGTGTAATGCTCCTGGTACTTTTCAAAGATGCATGCTATCTATTTTCTATGATTTCATTGAGGATTGCATATAAGTGTTTATGGATGATTTACTATTTATGGTAACTCTTTTGATGTTTGTTTGTCTTTTTTGGACAAAGTTTTGAAAAGATGCATTGAAAAGAAACTCATACTAAATTTTAAAAAATGCTATTTTATGACTGATAAGGGTGTTGTTTTGGGTCACCTAATTTCATCTAAAGGAATTGAGGTTGATAAAGCTAAGGTAGAAGTCATTGCTTCTTTGCCATACCTTGCTTATGTTAGAGATGTTAGATTTTTCTTGGGTTATGTTGGTTTCTATAGGAGGTTTATTAAGGACTATAGCAAAATTGCTCTGCCTATGTCTAAGTTGTTATAATAAGATGTGTCTTTTGTGTTTGATGAGAAATGTGTAAAGTCCCAACTCAAATTGGGTTTTACAATCCCCAAATCACACAATCAATAAATCAAAATCAGAGTAATAGCCCTTTTATTTATTTTTAAATTATAGGATCCTAACTTTTTAAAACATATATTCAAATAAGAAGGCTAGCGAAAGCACAAATGCAATCAAATGACTCAATAAAACACAAATTCTCAACCTTGAAAAAGGACCACGCACCATGACATATACCACATGTGCCGCAACATGTGGTATAGAGCAACATGCTCTGTTCCTATCTGTGTCACATGTCATAGTGCATATGATAGCAAATTTTTCTATCATATGATAGCTCGAAAGGTAAACTTTCACCATGTGCCATTTCTACATCCGACGTTCGATTGGAGTGATTCAAGCGCCTACACAAAGCTTATAATGTATACTAGCTAATGGAACAAGTTTGGACTTGATCTGATAGTCCGATCTAAAATTGAATACTTGGATGTAAAAAAGCCACTTTTTTCAAAAACTTGCACCTTAGGCACTCAATTCTCATTCCTTATCCTATTAGACCACTTCGAGCCTTAAACTAAGTCCAAAAGGATCACATACAGTTGATTGACACCTTATACCATACATATTATATCAATTGCCTATTTTAGCCTATTAATGCCATATTACACAATTGTGGACTTATATGAGGAATACACATACAACACATATTCACATATATATAACTAAACTTATTCCACTTTTAACCCTCTAACTCTTACATACAAGTCTCCGCCTTACCATATGGTCGAGAATCATAAATATACTTGACTCTTCTAAATGAAGCTTTACCTCACCATTTGTGTTAAATTCTCACATATAGAAACACAATCATCACATCAATTCACATTCAACATATAATATAGGTGGAATAAGTTACATAACAACACAGACTTACTTGAATAGTATGTAGGCCTACTCATGTACCCTTTACTAGGGCACTCTTAGTGAGATGCACATTATATACACATACAAAAAAGATTCACAAAATAACTCAACACACAATCATTTATGTATCTTAGTTGGCAACTCAAACTTTATACGTAGCTATACACATTCATTTCATTCAATGGTAGTCATCTCACTATCAAATGAGGCTACTCGTTCCTTGCTTCCTTTCCCAGACTTCTCGTGCTCTCTTCACCTGTGTTCAAAAGTAATGGAGTGAGACATACATCCTAGTAGCTCGAAGGTAACCCCAATTATTGAATAATAAGCAAAATCATAAACAAGCAATAAAGTAGCATGTGTTTCAATCAAAGCAATATCATATGAATATACAGGAATTCATTCTCATCAATCTTGTTATGCTCATACTAATGCATTCCTAGTTCTACCTAGCAGAGTAATCTCTATGCTCGAACTAGGACTTCAAATCATAACGAACAGGGCCCATCATACCACTGCTCAAACTAGGTAATCCTCTTTACATATGGGTGGTCTCCTAGGTCCGTCATGGTGAAGTTAAACTCTACACTCTAGATCATTAGCACTTCTTAACCTTATATAGAGTTGGACTACAACCCCCTACCTTAGTCTAGGGTAACCTCATGGATTATTCCATATCCTAGGTCATGATCCAATTTCTCAACTGATGAAATTCAATGAAAATAAGGTAGAATTAAACCTTAGGATTTCATAATTCTTACCCAACAAGTTACTAATCAAAGCATACTCTAAATCTTCAGTTATTGCAAGCCTTAATAGATGAGAACTTCTCCTCGCCTTTCACACACATTCCTACCTCCTTCTCTTTTTGATTTCACAATCTGACTTAGCTTTTAAGTAAAAAGTATGCACCATACACCGTGGCACATGCAGCTTCAATTGTGGCACATAGCATAGTGAAAAAACTCTCATTTATGCTTGTGCATTAAGCCTCAAATTGTCTTTCTACCTTTCAATCCTATCAATACAACATCCAAATAATAAAAAAACACTAACTCAACACCCAACCACAATCAATCTACTAATTACTAACTTACGCCTGATTAGCAACTAGTTCCAGGGATTGAAATCTAGGATGTTACAAAATGCAAAAATAGCTTTTATACTCTTAAGAGCATGCGTGTCTCCCCTTCTATCCTAAGGGCACGTAATTGGGATTTTCCTTTTGAATTATCTTGTGATGCATCTAATTTTACTGTAGGAGCTATGTTAGGCTAGAAACTAATAAAATGTCTCATGTTATTGCCTATGCTTCTAGAACTTTGGATGCTACACAAATTCACTACACTACCACTAAAAAGGAATTGTTTGTAATTGTGTTTGCATTGAATAAATTTAGATCATATTTAGTGAATTCAAAGGTTATTATTTTTACTAACCATGCTATTGTTAAGTATTTGTTTAAAAAGACAGATTGAAAGCCAAGATTGATAAGGTAGGTCATTCTTATGCAAGAGTTTGATATTAAAATCAAGGAGCAAAGTGCATCCACCAATCATGTGGCGACCATCTCTCTAAACTTCCTAACTTGGAAGAAAGCATGGTAAACTCTAACTTTAACCCTTGTGATGCATTCCCTGATGAGATCCTTGGTGCTATATCCACTTACATGCCATGGTATGCACATGTTGCTAATTTCATTAAGTATGGTACTTTTTCATCTTGCTTATCTCAGTTTCAAAAAGAGGAGATTAAAAGGAAATCTAGATATTACATTTGGGAGCCTCCATTCTTATAGCACATTTATTATGATAGTGTAATTAGAAGATGCATTGATTAACATGAAGCATAATCCACACATGCATTTTGTCATGAGCATATGTGTGAGGGGCCATTTTAGTGCTAATCAGACATCTAGGAAGGTCTTAGATTGTGTGTTTTATTGGCATACTTTGTTTAAAGACTCCTATGCTTTTAATAACTCTTGGCTAAAATGTCAACAACATGCTAGTTGGGGTAAGAGACGTATGATGCCATAAAACCCTATATTATTTAATGAAGTCTTTGATGTATAGGGCATTGATTTTATAGTACCTTTCCTTAACTATTTTGGCTTTTAATACATCTTACTTTGTGTGGATTATGTTTCTAAATGGATTAAAGCTATTGCCACTAGAACATGTAATTCAAAGGTTGTCATAAAGTTTTTTAAAGTCTCACATCTTTTTGTAGGTTTAGAGTACCTAAAGCATTGATAAGCAATTAAGGTTCCATTTTTTTTAACAAGTGGATAGATTCTTTATTGACAAAATATAGAGTTTGCTATAAGGTTGCTACACCTTATGTAACATTGAATTTCAACCCCAAGAACTAGTTGCTAATCAAGGATGAATTAGTAATTAGTGGATTGATTGTGGTTTGGATGTTGAATTGATAATTTCTAATGTTTGGATATTGTATTGATAGGATTGAAGACTAGAAAGACAATTTGGGGCATATCGCACAAGCATAAGTGAGAATGAACTCATCGTGCCACGCATTATGGTAGAAGATATGCCGGGGCACATTATCCAAGAATCACTTAAAGCTAACGTGAACAACTCATGAAATCAGAAGAGAAAGGGCTGGAAAAATGTTTGGAAGGAAGAAGAGTTTATTTCTGCTAAGGCAAGCCTTATCCGGCCATTGGGAGTCTACTTCAATTACTAACTTACTGGGTAAGTATCGCACAATCTCAAGCTTCATTTCTACTCTATTTTATTGAATTTCATTAGTTGAGAAATCAAATCATGAAGTTCTAAAGTGTTGTAATTTAGAAGAAAGGGTTATAATGGGATATCAAATGTAGAACTAAGGTTTTGTGACTAGTGTAGAGTTGAATGGTTGAGTTTGAGGATTTAAGCTCAAAATGGCCTAAAAGTTAGGTTGAAATTGAGAAATTAGGTGAATGAGAGAGTTAGGAGGTCATTATAATCATTTGGATAGCCTATAGGACTAGTGACTGTAGATAGTAGATTAATGAATTCAAAAGGGTTCAATTGAACTGTTTTATGTTAAGAGATTTAGTTTAACTAAATCAATGCCTATGTAAAGTGTTGAGAATTGACTGAGGGGCACTGTTTTATATAGATTGACCACCTATGAAGTTTCTCATAAGAATCTACATCCCTCGAAGCTTAGTGTGATTTTAACCCTTAGTAGCAAGAATTAAAGGTAACTGGAGTAATTTTTTTACCTGTTTTCTTGTGAAATTGTTTACAAGTATATTGATATAACTACATATATTATGTTGTGAACTGATAGAGCAACAAAATTATGAAAAGAATATGTATACGAGTTTATGAGTTTATGAGTTTATTGTTTATTTATGAGTTTTCTTACTAACCGGTAATTGGGGTTACCTTTAAGTTATTGGGACGTGTGTCTCATTTACTCTGATATTATTGTGTTGATAATTATTGATTGTGTGATTGGGGATGGTAAAGCCCAATTTGAGCTAGGACTTTACACCTTACTACCCACAAATATATGGACAAGCTGAGGTCTCTAATAGAAAAATCAAGAATATTTTGGCTAAGGTTGTTCACATAAATAGAAAAGATTGGTCTCTCAATGCTCTTTGGGCTTACAGAACTATCTTTAAGACCCTTATAGGGATGTCTCTCTTTAGATTGGTCTATGGAAAAGCATGCCACCTTTCGGTTAAGATAGAACACAAAGCCTATTAGGCCATAAAGAAATTAAACTTAGACTTACAGGATTTAGCCATGGAGAGGAAGCTTTAACTCTAAGAGCTTGAGGAGTTTTGGTTGGAGGCTTATGAATCCTCACAAATTTATGAAGAAAGAGCCAAGGTTCTATATAACAAGATCGTGTTAATAAAGGAGTTCTATGTTGGTGACTGTGTCCTTTAATACAACACTCGTTACATCCATAAGATTGGAAAGCTCAAGTTAAACTGGGATGGTCCTTATTTAGCAACCAAAGTACTTCCATTTGGCATTCTTTAACTTTTGAATGAGGCTACAAGTTCCACACTCCAAATCAATGGCCACTTGTGCAAGCTTTTCAAGAAGGTTGAATTAGACACTCCACATTACAACTATGAGCTTCCTTAACTAGGTCATCTCTCTCCTTACTTACTTTTCATTTTGATATTAATTGCTTTTAACTGATGATTGATTGAATTACAGGTGTGGGGGAAGGTACTCTAGTACTAAAATTAGTTATTTTTTTAGTTGTTTTATTCGTTTTATTTGTTCAACTGAGAAAAATCCTTCATTCATGCTTGCTCATGAATTCATTATTTATTTTTATTGTCACATCATATGTCTTTGCATACATTGTAGACAATGTATAGTTCAAGTTGGGGGGGAGGGCATAAATATTTATGCTTCATTTATTTTGGTTTTGAAAGAAAAAAATCTTTTTTGTTTGTTTGAAGTTATTAGTGATTGAGTTGATTCGATTTGAACCTTGATTCTTGAATTGTGATTGCCATAGAGTTTGAGTAAGTAAGACATGAGCATTTTTTAGCTTGAGTTAATGAATTAAAGTGGCATCATATCCTTGTTGGAAGTAGCCAAACACTCTTGTGTAATTGTTCTCTTAGCTTATTTATCCTTTAGAACTTGTTTCACTTCTTATTTGAGGTGACATTTCATACACTTGATTAAAGAAAAATGATAGATGGCATTCATTTCATAAAGATAGAGCCAAATGGCCAACCCTTGATTATTATATACTTTGTGCCTCTTAAAAAATTTCTTTAAAAAAATTCATCCCATATTTTCCCATGGCATGCATGTACATTCATTTGAACTCTTAATATGTTTTGCATATATTAGTTCAAATGGTAATTATCTTCCATGTCCCAGCTATCTTTTCATTTACCCTCTTCATCCACTTATGCATATTCGGCCTTTATTCCATCTTTAAGACAAAATCCAAATCAAGAGAGTTAGAACAACTTAAAAGAAAAGATATAGAAAAAAAAGGAAGAGTTGAAAAGAAAGAGAAAATGAAAAAAAGGAATAAAGGTTGGTGGCAAATAATTGCCTATTCATTATCCATCTTCATTCATTATTGCACTCTTAAAGACTATTACCTATTTGAACTCTGTTATGCATTGCATATTAGGTTGCATTGACTCGGCCAATACAAGTTTTTGTGCCAAACTCAAGTTCTCACATGCATTCTAAAGTCATCCTTTCATACACTACATTGCATCCTAATAAGACCTCTTGATTCTTGATTTTGAGTGCAATTTAGTGGTGGAAATATAAAGGCATTACAAGCCTATGCTAGGGTGATAACTAAGAGAACTTGAGTAAAATTGCATACCTTAAACACTTTGAGTGAAGAGTGTAAATACTTTTTTCTTGAAAGGCTTACTCTATACATTGACTCTTAGTTAAAGTTTGTTTGTGATATTCATAATTCTTTCTTTATTGCAATCACATGATTGAGGATAAGGACTAATTTGGTCACTCATAATTTGACATCTTTGATTATCTCTTTTTCTTTTTAGTTTGCTCACTTTAGTTTTGTTTCCTAAGGTTAAGAGTTCATTTTGTTTTTGTCTATATTTTGCTCGGAGTATAAAGGGTAAGTGTGGGGGAATTAATAAGACTCATGTTTTACACACTTTATTCATTCATTTAGGACCCATTTTACATGTTTTATTCCCCATTTTAGTGCATTCATGATGTTAAAAGCAAGAAAATTGTCTAAGGGGTAAAATTGTGCAATAAAGGTATTTTGATCCCAAATTACACTTTTTATGAAAAATTAGGTTAATGTTGTGTTTCGTGTATTTGTTTTGGGAGTTATAAAATAAAAATCACATTTTGGGGTTGTTGAACTTTGTTCACTAGCTTAGGCTTTTATGTGCATGCATGGGTTTTCATTAATATTTCATAATATTCTCTCATGCTAGTTAATTAATTCCATATGCAAGAATTTATTTATTAGGTCACATGAATGTTTAATTTTTATTTTATATACATTTTATAACTCAGGTAGCACATGTTGACTTGATATTTTGCAATTGGTCAAGGATCATGGAAGAGGGCTAAAAAAAGGAAAATGTGGCATCATTTATGGGTTGAAGAGGGAGAGAATAATTTTTTCATTTGATGAAATAAGTAAGAATATTCCTTTTTTTATTTTGTTCCCTCATTTGTAGCTAGAAATGCATGCCCCTCTTAGCCTATTTTTCACTAAAAACATTAACCCTAGCCACAACACACAATCTCTCACCACCTCCTTCATTTTCATTTACATTCTCTCTCTTGTTCTTCATTTTCTCTTATTTTTCTAGCCATAACAGCCCCCTTCTCTCCTCTATTTCTTTTCATCTAACCATTAGATCATCAATAAATCACTCCAATTCTTCTCCTCTCACTCCTCTCTACACATCCCTACCACTTGATCATCCATTTCATATTTCATTCTCTACTTGATTCCATAGAGGGTTTGCCCAACTCATGCTTCCTATGGAGAACTTGAAGAACCTTAAAGGCTAAACCACTTTGGGTACTTGGAGAGGATGAAAGCTCAATGAACTACTTGAGTCTTCACTTTTGTAACCCTTTTATTTTTGTCTTAATTTTTCTCCATTAATAGGCTTGTAAGACATAATTTTGGATTATTATGTCTAGGCTTTACAACATAATCTTGGTTGATATTTTTGTATGGAGATTAGTTTGATTAATGTTAAATTTTAGCTTGTTTATTTAGCTATATTTTTAGCCACTCTTGGATTTTTCATAATCTTGAATGTTCTTGAGTGTTTTAGCCTAGCTTATGCTTCATCATAATCTTAAGGAGTGTTTGTTTGGCTCGTTTATGATCTACCATAATTTTAGGGGTTATTTTGAGGTGTTAAGGGCTGAGAATGCTTGTTGGAATTTATCATTAATCACCTAACTTAAGCTTAAAACTAAATTATGGGCTCTAGAATCCTAGGCTTAATTATGGTCCCTATTGAAGCTAAGTTGCTAGATAGAATTATCCTAGTGGCTTCATAATTTGGTTAGGAAGAGAAGAATTAAGGGTAGCTAATTTGGTTAGGATTTGAGCATTAATCTAACTCCAAGTACCCTATTTCATCCCATTTTCATAAACTCATTAGCTTAGGTTTTTAAGCTTTAATTAGGTTAATTAGTATTTAGTTTCAATCATTTAAAATCAATCAACTCTGGGGACTTTTATTTTAATTTAATTGCACTAAGAGTATCTGGATTTAATATTTAAACACCTTTTTAAGGGATGACCTTGGTTGCCACTATACCATATAGTTGGTTAATCTTGTTTAAATTGCTAAGTATGTGACTGCTTGGTTCACCTCTCACACGTGAATGGTTAGGGTAGTCTCTTTTATCATAGATAGTCCTATTGAGTTATAGCCCACGATTTCATGTCAGAGACATAAGAAGGATATAAGGGAGGTGTGATTATGTACTGATAAAAGGGCACATAGTTGTCTATATTGTGACCCTAGTGATGAAAATCTTGAGATTTGTCTTATATCCATGTGAAATTGTGTTTTTAAGTCATTATCTCACAATTATATGCTAATATGAACAAAATTGTGAATTGTGTTTCTTGAACATGTTAAATTAATTGGGAATGATGTCTTTTGCCACTTGCATTTAAATTGATTAATATGTATTAGTATAAGTTAGATAAACCTTAGTTACTGTGTGATTTTACTCACCTCACTATCAATATAATAGGAACTAGCTTATCAAGGCAAGATCAAGGGAAACAAACTAAGGCTTAGGATTGTCATCCAAAAAATTTATAGGTCTCCTTTATTTTTGAGTGTTATATGTGTATATTTATTGATGATATTGCCAATTAGGGATAATTCATGTTGTAACTTACTTGTACTATGTGAATGTTGAATTATATGGTGTATTTGGGCCTTAGAATTGTATATGTATTCATTGTTAAATCTACAATGAGGCCAAAATACTAGTGCAAGTAAAAAGTTTAGAAGATTGTGATTTTTGTGGAATGAAGTAATGATTTATGAATTTAAGGGCTCCCCCTCTATTTTTGAGATTAAGGAGTTGAGCATTGAAAATGTGATACATTTTTTAATTGTGAGTTATGATGTATTGCGCATATCTATATTGGTCCTTCAGTATGGGTCTAGGGTGTGAAATTGACTTTTGGCACATAATATGTGAATTGGGCACCTATGTTGTGTTATAAGATTTAAAAGGAGTAATTTTTGAAATGGGTGTCTACATTTTGATTGAGAAATGTTGTGATTGTAAAATCAGTGCCATAAGTTAGAACTAGGAGAAAGCTCTTTGTAGTCACCTATATTGCCTCAATCGGGCGTTGGATAAAGAAATGGGGCTTATTGAAAGTTAGCATTAGTTGTTGTCAAATGATAGTAAAATTTGCTGTCAAAATCATGCAATGTGTTGCAACACAAGTGCTTGAGCTAACACATGACACAGAGACACGCAAGCCATAGTATATGCGTGATAAGCACGGTGCACACCTCTCTATTGCACTACTATTTTAACTTTTATGCAAAAGTTTTAACCCTTATTAAGGTCTTATGCTTAAGCATCTTATGCTTCTGCATACTAATTAAACTCTAATTTATTCCTATAATTATGATTTGTAAGTTTGAAAACTTTGAAAACTTGGGATCTCATTTGTGTAATTCAATAAATTTGGTAATTACCTTGATGTTTAGAGATTAGGGTGGATTAGTAAGGGTAACCTTACCTGTCTAACCTATAGATTTTACATTCACCTTAAATTTTTTAAGAGCCTTCAAAATCTCATTTTCTATATTAACTTCAACAATTTTCATAGATTGAGTTGCCCTCTTTAGAAAGGGCAAAGCATTACTTGATGTAGGGACTTCATCTTTGTCACCTTTGTAAGCTTATATCGACTCTTGAGTATTAGAAGAAGAAGAATCATGAGTGGTGATGGTGGCTTTTTCAAGCACTAACTTCTCTTTAGAAGTTTTTGTAAACCCTTGCAATTCCTTTCCACTTCTCAAGGTCATAGCACTGACATTACCCTTAGGATTCACCATTGGCAATAGTTTCCTTGACCCTTGACTTTTCAAGTCATTAAGTTTATAGCTATTTAACTAACTTGATTGCTTAAATTTTAAATGATGGACTCAAATCTAGCAACAAACTATTTCATCATTTCTTCAAGACTATTGTCTTACATTTAAGGCTCTTGAATTAAAATAGTTTGTTTCACACCATGTTGTAACTAATTACTAGGTCCTACTATATTGTATCTAGCTTGAGAATTGTATGCATTTTTTTGAGGATTAGGATAATTACCATAACCTCCTCTTATAACCACTCAATATAAGAGAAGATTACAGTGTTACCATTACCTCACATCAATTACAATAATCAAATTTCATTTCAAAAGCTTCGGTCGAAGACTTATTTTGCAAAATCAATTAATTCACAACACAATCAGAGAAATATATAGCGGAAGTAGATCACACAGTCCTCTAATATGTAATGGTCATAAACCACCAACATTCCTATCCCAATTGCATGCATTTCATCATAAAATAAAACTGAAATTTGGTCTATGCGCCGCAGCATGTAATCCATACACTGCGGCATATGATATAGAGCCACACAGTCACCCTTTCTGTGCAATGCGCTACAGCATGTGTCACCATGTGCCGTAGCGCCTCTGTCTAAATTTCTGCTATCATTTTGACAGCAAAAATGATAAACTTTTAGTGTGTGCCATTTTCACACATGACATTCAATTAGAGTGATTCAAGCGCCCACATAAAGCTTGGTTCGTATACCAACTAATGAGATAAGTTTGAACACGATCTAATGGTCCAATCAAAATTTGGACACCTAGATACAAAAAGTCACTTTTTTTGAAAATTTTTACGCACCCAAGTGCTTAAATCAATCCATTTCTCTCATTAGACCTCACTAGGCTTTAAACCAAGTCCAAAAGGATTTAATACACCTAATTGACTACAATTAATCACAATCATACTCATATATCAAAATTTGACCCTTCTACGGCCAATTTCCACAATTCACTAATTTCACATAATTTGCCATTTCTTGGCATAACTCAGCCCACTTTGCTATTTCTTATACATACATAATCATATCAATAATACAATCTTAGCCCCCAAATTATTCATTTCATCATAATTTTTCCCTTGGCTTAAGATTCACTAATCACAAAATTATTTTGACACAATATACTCAAATCATAGCCCCTTTGTTTCAAACAACACATATACACGTAATCGGGCTTGATTTCACACAATCTCAATTCAATACATGCATATAACCCCATGGCAACTCATGTACACTTATATATACAATCTCAATTCAGTTCATTACACAAACCCAGAGTACACAGTTTTACACTCAAGCCAGTCCAGACTCTCTTTCCTTGCCCTAATCACTTCTCAACCCTATAAACATGTAACAACAGGGATGAGATAAAAATTTCAATAACAATAACTCACTCCTATTGATTATCACATGTAACAATATAAAAGTAAACATAGTATATCATTAAAACCTTATAAAGTGGCATTTATATCACAAATCTCATTTCCTTTCTCAACTTTTCTTCAATCACAAGGGATTCCATGTTATTTCAACATATTTCATCATATCACATAACATACTAGCATGATCTCTACCAACTAAACCTTTAAATCACCCCAACATGAAATCATAGGCTCATCTTAGACTAATGTACACTCTCGTTAGTTTTCAGCTCAACTACAGTAGCAGAATCACCTAGCCAAAGATATTCTAACCTATAATATGGATTATGGTTTTGCCAAATATACATAATGGAGTGTCGTTGACTCTGACACTGTATCACAAGGACACTAAGGAGTCTCTCATCTCCAACTCTATATCTTAATAGGCACTAAGGAGATCTTCTCCAATACTACACCTTTCAAGGCACTAAGGAGAATTGTTTCCAACATTTCACCCTAATGGGTACTAAGAAAACCTTGCCATATGGTCTTTATCATCTCCTATACTCGGGTGAACTCCCACTCCTATGATCATGCTTTCCCAAACCATTTAAGGTTCCCATTTACCATTTCACACTTTCTTACACATAATATATACATATAATACTTTACATTTGAAATCACACCTTTCAATGCTTTATTTCAACAAAAAGCCATTTTCACATAATAGTTACTCAATGTTATAAAATATGCTTAGTTTAAAATCATTTCATGCACTACTTAGCATACTAACATATAGTTATAATAAACAATCAAACAAAAGAAGTTATTCAGTTATCTCAACCCTTCTGTCACTAGAAAGGTTACCCATGAATTTCAACTATCACATAAGCCTATCTCAGGCTTCCTTCCTCTACTCACGCGTCTAATATGCCAATCTGAACACATTTGGCACATTTTAGTCATTTGGTCCATTTTGATCAAAAACTCATTTTTTTTCTTAGAGCTATATTTATCCATAAACTCTTTCTCATTTATCCATTCTAAGTCCATGACTACCCAATTACTACTTTATATCACCTCAACCGATCTCATTTTAGTCAAATCAGATTTTTGCCTTAACTTTCTCTCTTTAAAGGCTAAAATTAAGCCTGCGGATTTAAAGCTCTACCATTCATCTCTAAACCAGTCAAAAAGCTCTAATTTAACTTTTGAGAACCTTTTTATTACTATTGGGCAAGAATCAAACCCTTTAAATTTCACTGATTCAATTTTCCTCCAACTCATTTTTAAAGAAATTTATGTAGAATGGAAGGTAAGACTTATACATAGCTTACCTGGAAAGTTACCAATTTGAATCACCTTTCACCGCTCCAAAATAACTTGACTTAGCTCGTCAGCCCTTCTCCTCTCTCTATCTCGTGTGTTTCTCAATTTCACTCCTTTGAAATTTCTAAATTTTCATGACTTATGAAGGCAACACTAGTGCAAAAAGCATATTTTGCGATAGTTGAAAACCACCTTTTGCGACACAAGAAGCGGTGTAGTGGAAATGGGTGTAGTTGTAAGTTTACACCTTTCATGACAGTTAGATGGAGCACTGTGGAGAAAAATATAAACTTTTTATGATAGTTATAATAACAATTGTCGCGAAAAGCTTTTTAGGAAGGGAAAAATCAATGAGAACTTTTGTGACAGTTGTGTATACCACTGTCGTAAAAAAGTTCCATTTTTCATGACAGTTGTGCGACAGTTGTGTACACCACTGTCATGAAAAGTAATAACACAACTGTTGCGAAAAGTGTTACTTTTCACAACAATTGTTACCAAAACTATCACGAAAAGTAATATTTAACCACAGTTTTACATACAATTATCACGATATGTGTCCTTTTTTTAAAAAAGAATGCGTATTTTGTATGCTTTAAATGCCTTACTTACAAAAGCCTGCATTTATACAAAAATAATATTCCAGAGACAATTGCAAACATATCCACTAAAATTTTGACATATCCAATACAAGCATCTATCTAATTATCTACTCTAACTTACCAATTCTAAAAATTAAGTAGACCATATATTCCGTATATGCCTCAGCTCTTGTTTGGAAAATGGCTCTAAACTGTTAAAATGCTGCATATCAATAAAAGTATGTGCATGCATATTAATTCAAATATAGGGTAAAGAGTAAAATATAAATTATTTTTAACAAATTATTACCTTATCAAATGAGTGGGTAATGCCTTGAGTGAAGATTTCATACATGAAATCCTCATATAATAACCACACTCTACACTTCTCAGTTATTGAGCACACTATTAAAAAAATTAAAATCAATTCAATTCATCAAATCAATATTATAATATTTATTCTAATTTGAAAAAGAATTTAAAATACTTACTTGTATACGCACCCACTTGATTTCATTTTTTTTCTTGTCAACTATATCCCCTATCCTCCAATAACAATGTAAAGATCTATTTTTCAAATATAAACATATAGAATATATTAAAAAGATGCTAATAATACCACAAAATAATTATTTAAAAAACTTATGATTCAAATAATGACTTCATATTGTCGCTTACTTCTTATTGTATTGAACAAAATCAATATATAGTATTTTCATGGAGATAGATAATAGGAAGTATCCAATGATTGCTACAAAATATTAGTTTATATTAATATCACATAATTATGTAAATATTTTATAAATAGAGAGATGAATAGGATGTTTGATACCTTTCAATAATTGGTGCAAAAAAAAAAACACCTTTTCTTTAGCTTATTCATCACACTTCCAATATAAGATACTTTTTAATTCAATTTCCCAACTGATGTTAAGAGTAGGGATAAGAATCCATAATAATGATTGACATTAAGTTGGATGCACATTTTGTGGAGCAACCTTTAATAATAACAAAAATATTAACAATAAATAAAAATAATAAATATTAAATTAGAAATAAAAATAAACATTACATGATAAAAACTTGTATTATTGATACGTCCAACCACTCCATAATAATAAGAGCATTAATATCATTTCTGGCAACTTGAAAAGTAATATCCTTTCCAACAATGTCCTTACTTACTTGTATTTCATCAGTAAATTCATTCATGTCAACAATCATGGAAGCTAATTGTTTCAAGTCATCTCGAATCAGTTGGGGATTGGAACCCAGTGATTCTTTTGATTGTTGAAGTTCCTAATTAATATATAATCAAAATTAGAAATATCTATCATATTAATTAAGAAATATTGAAAATTATAAAGTTTTCATACCTCTTCAGTAACTTGTTGAACAAGCCTTCTCAACCAAATAATAAAAGTCTGTTGAGCTTGTCCTACTATTTGAACCTGCTTAGTAGGAAATAACACAGGAGCATTAACATCTAACCACTTCAAAGATTATCTTTACTTGATTATCTTGTAATTGTTGGTGGTGGACTATAGTTGAATAGTTATACAATTTTTCATATGCAACTATACATTTTACAAGATCTTCCAAATAAATTATGTGTGGCAATCCTTGATATGAAAAGCTAAGATCATACTCTAGCTATGGAACACCACTAAATTTTTATGCTTGTTGAGATTACATATGCATAGAATTGATTATTGATTGCATTTCCATCATCAAACTTGATTTGTATTCCACTATCATCTTTTTCACTTAGTATATTGGCACACTATTAGAGAGTGGTGATCTAAAATATTGTATTATACCCATACCTTTTGAAACTTCCCTAACACGGATGGGATGCTCTTCACTCCCCAAGGCTGTGGTCAATATATCCTTCCTGCCAATAGATGTAAAGGTCCCCTAAGAGGCTGCTTCTGTAAGAGAATCCTAGAACATGCAAGCAAGCAATGCAATTAGTAAAACACACAAAAACATACCAAATACAAAATTTGGCCACTCAATGGCCATTTCACTAAATATGGCTAAAACACACAATCAACAAGACATGCACTATTTGGCTTCTATTGCCATATAATACATTGCAATTACATTATCACCATATAGATAAAACACTCCTTGAACTTGTATTGGTATTTTTGCCCATCACCACAAAAATTCCTACATATTCACATTTTATACCATATTAGGCTAAAATACAAAACAACATAGTATGAAACAAGTGCAACCAATCAAAATGATATGCATTCCTAGTTGGCAACATATAATATCATTCATATAAGTTTATGTACATGACTCAAAATGAAATCAAGCTTTACAATGAGAATGTAGCAAGTATGATAGCCCTTGCTCGATTCCCTCCCTGGCTCAGTCTCACTGGTAGAACCTGTAAAATGATAATCCATGGGGTGAGATAAAAATCTCAGTAACTAAGATAATCTACATTATTGATTAACAAGCTAAGTTATAAACAAGCATTAAAATAAGTAACATAATCACATGATATAAGATCACCACAAATTACATGCATGATCCCTACCCATCTGGTCCTCCAATACTCCCGACCGAACCAGTAAGCTATTTCATAGAACCAAACCACATGTATAGCTCCCAAGCTCACCATCCATGATAGGACTACCCGACCAAGGTGTCCTAAACCACTTCTAAACTACTAGTTCCCCCTATGATAAGTAATTGGGGTATCGTTACTCCAACACCGCATCTTACGGATGCTAAGGAGCATAGTCTCCAACTCTGCACCCCTTTTGGGTACTAAGGAGAGTAAGTCTCCAACACCACACCCATTTTCGGGCACTAAGGAGAGTAAATGCTGCACTTGGCATCTCGAGGTGCTAGCAATATCATATGGACTTAATCTTCACTATCTCCACTAGGGTGACCTTCTACCTTTTAATATGCCACATTTCACTACATATCTCCATTTGACCATGCATAAATAACTTTCCAAATAAATATAACAAAATCTTACCATTTATTTTAAAAATATAAAATTTCACAAAGCAATATTCCACTCATTTTCTAAAATAGTTAACCTTTAAAGAATTTATACATATATACTCAACAATTCATAGAAAAGCAACTTGAGAATAACTTATACAAGATAATAAATAATGCAAATTATCTAGTTACCTCAATTCTTTTGTTACTAAAAGGGTTACCTGTGGTACTAATTCTCTTCTTGTGTTAAGGTAAGTCTTCCCACTCCACAATCTACATCAACAAGTACTATATGTTAATTTTCAATTAATACAAGCACTATTAGCTAATAATAACCTCCCAATTCTCCCACTTCTCACTCATTCTCAACAAAGAGGCTTGTTAAGATTAGAATTTGTTCACACAATCCTTTTAAGAAATATATTCTCAGCATATGTTTTTTTAAGAAATATGAGTGAAATGGTTGACTTTTTGCAACTTTTCCTCCCCCTCTATGTTTTATGAAAATTGGGGTTGAGTGGTGATTTTGTAAAATAAGCGTGTTTGGTTGCATGTGTTGTGTTGCACGAGTTCATAAGGGTCCACTAAGTGTGGTCAAATGGTTTGTGTAAGCTATTGACACTTGTGGTTGAGTTGGGACACCCCATTTGGGAGATTTTGTGAAAATGTGATAGATATGAGTTTAGTGTCCAACTTCTTATAGAAAATGAATTTGAATATAAAACTTGTCATCAGCTAAAGCTAGGAGAAAGCTCCATGTAGACACTGAAACCACCTCAATTGGATCTCGGATGGAGAATTGGGACGCGTTGGAATTTTGCCTCCTAGGCTGTCAAATGACAACATTGATATGTCAAATTTCATGCAATGTGCTGTGGTGCATGGTGCCCCACACCGTAGCACATGGCACAAAGAAGACATGCTACGGCCTATGAGCCGTAAGCTGTGGTGCACGTGTGATTTCTGCATAAGAATTTGTTTTTGAGTTTTAAAACTCATTACTTAGTTCCCAATTGATTTCCAAGCTTTCGCTTTGTTTTCAAAACTTTGATTTGGAGTCCTTAAATTATGTTTGAGATTTGAACTCTAGAGATTGGGATTTCCTTAAAAAGATTTTGAGAAATTTCCTTTACAAAACCTTACAGTTTGGTAATTCTTAAGGGTTAAGCCCTATATTACCATGAGTTGGAGTTAATTATAGTTTAACCTCAAGGAGCTTACAAAGGCTTTTCTAAATCATTGCACAAGCTATCATATTTGTGTACTTTCTTAACACCAATATCACTTAACATATCATCTATTCGATCAGATAAATCCATATCATCATCATCCTTATCTTGTGGCACTACACTTCATTTTCTAGATTCTCCATGCAATACCCATTGTGTATATATTTTGTAGAAACCAAAACAAGTTAGGTGATCCTTTATCTCTATAGGACTTCATTGCAATCCATTCAAACATTTAACACAAGGACAATAGAATAATCCTTTATTATTAGGAACATTGTTCTTTGAAAATTCTAAAAATTGATCTACCTTCTCTCTCAAATTCATTACTTGTCCGCAAAGCATGTATCCAACTACAACTCATGATTACCTAATTAAAATATGAAAAAATATTTTATATTTTGAAATTAAAAAAAATCGACAGAATAATAGCTTATAAATTGATATTGCCTGGGCAAAAAACCCTTATTTGACTAATTTTAACACATGTCAATAGATAATCAACAATTATAGACTCTAATCCACAACCAATTCAAGCTTTTTCACACATTCACTACTACAAAAATAGTTTATGAGAGCACTCATTTTAGAGCGCTTAAATAAAAAGCGCTCTAAAAAATAAGTGTAGAGTTTTTCGGAGCGCTTATTCTATAAAGCGCTCTGAAAATTGAAACCTATAGGAGCGCTTTTTTTCAAAGCGCTCCAATATCAAAAAAAATTAAAAATATAATAAATCTACCAGAGCGCTTTTACTTAAAGCGCTTCTGTAAAATAAATTGTGAAAACAAAACAAAAAAAAATAAAATATGCTATTTTGGAGCACTTAAACTAAAGCGCTCTTACATGAGGATTTATAGGAGCGCTTTCATATAAGCGCTCTTATAAGGTAGAGGGCCTTTCGGAGTGCTTATGTAAAAGCGCTCCAATAAATTAGAAAAACAAAAAAATAAATTAAAAATGCTTATAAAAAAAGCGTTTTAGAAAGATAGAGATACAGGAGCGCTTTATTAAAAGCGTTACTATATGTCTCACTTAAAATAAAAAAAAGATTCTTTTATACCATCTGATTGTGAACCCCCATTGCCGTATCAGTTTCTATTTCAAACCCTAACCTTTCAATTACTCTTCATTGCCATCAACCAACTGACCAGACTCTTTAGTGCCGGTGCTCCTTTGTTCAGTTCCCACCGTCGCCGTCGAAGTTCATCCGTCCAGCTCGCTGTCAAGTGTCTATCGAGTCAACTTCTAAAGTTTGTTGTTGCAGGCATCAATTCCTTCAGGTCCCTCTGTCCGTGTCCTATCAGTTTTCACGCATCCTGTCTTTGATCTGTGCTGCTGGAAGTCCAATCTGCACTGTGGAAGTCTAATTTGCATAGATTTTAACCCAGTTCATGTCTCATGCTTCAGTCTGCACCACCGCTGCCTGTTGCATTGAGTTTGCCACCTCGCTTTTAGCTGAATCTCAGCTGTCGCTTGCTTCAGGTCTTAAGCTTCCCGTCGTGTGCTCCATCCTGATCGAGTTCACCACCTAATCACTTTCAACTCTTGCCTTCCTGCCTCTATCCGTCCCTCACGGTACATTTAATACTTCGAACATGATTAGCTCAAAAAAAATCTCCAGTGTCATTCCTTGGCTATCGAGTAGAGGAATAGCCTAGGTATATATTCGTTAATTGTTTTATTTCCAGAGCTATTTGGAGTGGCCTCTATCAAATCTTCGGATAATGCCTCTTTGGGATAATTTCATGGCTTACTAAGACCATCATTTGGAATTCTCCTTGTGCTTTAGATGTTTTTGTTCAATATATTATTGCCACTCTCCTTCATTTAGGAATCCAGACGTAAGGCTTTGGGTGAAATTTTTCTTTATTATTTCTATTTATCAAGAATAAAATAGTAGTTGGTAAAAAAACAGAGAATAAAATAGTGTAAAAGTAAATAATAATTTATTGAAATTTTAGCGAGCAATATATCTGGATCCAAATGTTGTGAAAACTAAATTTCATTACACAACAAAAAAGTGAAGCTAGTTTCCTAACACATTGTTCAAAGAGGAGTTAGTACCTTTATGCTATCATCTAGTTACAATCACTTGAAATTCCTGTATAAATTTTTTGGTAACTGGATCCTCATTACTAGTTGAATGTGTGAGCATGCATATATTAAGTTTAGTGCTTACTGATAAAATATGGTTATATTGTGGTTTCTAATTTATTTTGGCTAAGTTAGTGGGCAACTTAAGGGAGCTACCAATCAGTTTTTTGAATGCCTTGATGGAATACGGAGCTACCAATCAACTTTAGGGAGCAGTGGAATGTGGAGCTGGACATATTCTGTGTTTAGCGCTATCACTACTGCATCTACCGTGGCTTCTGGATCTTTGCATACTACATCTGGTACTTCATTTTGTTAATGTCTATAAGAATTAGTGAGCAACTTAAACCATGCGTTTTACTCTTCAATGTCTTTCACATCATGCTCTGTTATTATTATCTACTTACAGTCCTATTTCGAAGACCCATTTTAATAACACATGTGAAGAACATAATTTGATGTTCTTGATTACAAATTCAAGGAAAAATAGGACCTAGTGGATTCAGATGAAGTGGATAACACAGAGGTATTATGTCATACATACAAGGATAGGGTTTAAATAACGGCATTAATTGTGTCTTGAGCACTCCTGAGTCCTAACATGCCTTGTGATCCTACATCTTTTATGATTACTGCTTATCTTCTGAGCCACTTTGATGCTTATTACTTTTCTGAAACCAAACAGTCTTTGCCAACTCGAACTGTTTTATCTTTTACATTTGAAGGTGTGGTTTGAAAACAAGATATGGCACTTGAAAAATGAAGTATAGGGGAGTTAATTTAATTAGGAAAAAATATTTGGGCTAACTGAGATGTGGTAGAGATTTGTTAGGATACCAATGAGGTTGAAAAAGGGTGAAGCTTACATGTTTTCGAGTTAGGTACAAATTCATCAGAATATTGAAGGTGATCTGCAATTTTAGTTGATTAGTTTTGTTGATCTGCATGTCATATTTTTATTGAAGTTTTAAGCCTTTAACATTATTCCATTCTCTTGAGGATGGTGAAGTGGTATAGTAGCAGTAGAAGCATAAACGAAGGGTTGAGAAGGAGAAGTAAAGGGAAAAGAGAGAATCAGAGAAGAAAGGATTGAGAAGTTGATCAGTTCACTACATTACCAATGTCACGGCATGCATTTACCCTATTAGACTAGTTATCAGTTCTTGGTCGAACCTCAAATGAGGCGGTCCAGCTCAAAACACATTGCATGATAGTGTCAATGACACATCTATCTATTTATATGTTTATAAAATCTTCTGAGTGTTATGATTTAGTTGCAATACTTTTATCAACAAATAAATCTCCGACCCTTTGATTGGTTTAAGCCTTTAAGGGAAATGAAAGAGACGGGGTGGAATATCTACATAGACTGAACTATTTTAAGCATACAAAATTGAATTGGATTTGACCAACGGTTTATGCTTCCCTCTCGTCTCTGAACACAATAGTCTTGGAACTCAAGTAGGATACACTTTTGTCGCTGCCCAAATTAGCCTTGATTTGAATTTGTTGGTTGGAATTGTTGGTGATGAATTTTTGAAGATATGAGGTTTGGAGGCAGACGAGAATAGCCTTGGTGTTTTTAGTGATGATTCATTTGATTTTTGTTTGAAAGCATAGCTGTTCAATCCTTTAGAAGTCTAATGGTTCAAAATCTCATTAGTTTGTCTACTTATAATTGTTGTTATATATTAAAAAAGTTGGAGTATTGTTGCTTTTTTATTGCTACATCTTTTGAAGTTTTAAGTAGGTGTATAACTCAATTTAAAGAGAAAAGCCAATTATTTGTGATCATCAGAGCATAGAGGAAGATTTCCCTCCCAGTTATTAGTTTTTTATGAGAAAAATTATGGCAACTCCTCATTGTTCCAAAGTTACAAATTTGTTTAAAATTATCATTTTTATTCATTACTTGTTTCCAAATTACCTTTGTTGTTTCCTATTTTTATTGGACTTTTGTGATGTAAACTTCTGTTTTGTTTATTTTTGCAAGTTGGCTAGCATTATTGATGGTGGCAATCTTTTTTTTTTTGTAAATAATCTTTTTTTTTAAATGTAATGTTCGAAAGATTGTGGTTCTTGAATCCACAAAAATATTGTATTTTTTAATTTTAAATGGAAATATTTTTATTATTTTCCTACTTTAGATTATTGTACATTAATTTATGAAGCTTGAAGCTTGTAATATTGTAAAACGAAAATAATGTTTAAAAAACATTAATGAAGCTATCGGAGCGCTTTTATTTATAGCGCTCCTATAGAATACTTATTGGAGCACTGCTTTTGACCGTAAGCGCTCCCATAAGTATCATATAGGAGTGCTTATATATGAAGTGCTCCTGTAAGAGGAGTATTAGAGAAAACATACAGGAGCGTTTTGCTCAAAGCGCTCCTGTAGGGCACCCCTTATGGGAGCGTTTTAGAAGCGCTCCTAAAACGCTCCCTTACATATAGGAGCGATGGCTGTGGGAGCACTTAAAAAGCGCTCCCGTAGACTAAAAATAAGCGCTCTGAAAAGCATTTTTTGTAGCAGTGATTCAAACTATCAAATAATTATCAAATTAAAATATGAAAAATTATTTTAAATGGATGACCAATAATTACATATAGAATTCACAATCAATTCAAGCTATCAAACAATTACCTAATTAAAATATGAATTATGCTTAGAAATTTTATATCAAATGTATATTAAAATTAAAAAAATTAATCTAATAAAACATATATGAAAAGAGAGCTGAACATGCATAATGGGTGTTAAAAATTATGCATATAAATTTCACATCAAATTTGTATTAAAAATAAATAATTAATTTGATAAAAAATATAAAGAAAAAGGTGGAACATAATAATGGGTGTAAAAAATTATTATTAAAAATTTTAATATATTAAAAATAAATAATTAACGCCATAAAAAATATAAGTAAAAAGAGCCCAGTTACATGTATATGGAGAAAAACTTGAAAAAAAAAATAAAAGAAATACATGGCTAAACATGCGAGAACTTACCTGGATTAATGCACCAAGCTGGAGGTCGAAGAGAGAGTAATGACAGTCACGGGCAAGCTAAAGGCGAACAGGAGAAGCTGAAGGGTAGCGAGGAGGAGTTGAGGGTGGACAGAAAGTAGCTGAAAGAAGAGGAGGAGTTGAAGGCAAAGGGTGAAGAAGCAGTTGGAGGGAGTGTAAGCTACGACAGAGCTAATGGCAAAAGGAGAGGAAGGCGAGCTGAAGGCATAAGCTGAAGGAAAGGTGCGAGAGTGAGCTAAACGTTTTATGAAAATAATGACAATGGGTGAAGGTTAAAACATTACATATAAGGACAGTTTTAATTAAAACTGTCGTTATATGTTATCACGGGTTCCAAGCAATGACTGTGCATGCTGCTGTTTTGGAACTCGTGCTTTGACTTCACCTACAGAACAGTTCCTATAGAATCCTTTTGAAAAACCTTACTGACTCTAAAGTCCAATAAAATAATGAAATAACAGTACTCTTTTTGTCCCTATCTAAATCCCTCAATGTAAGTATAATTTACTGACTGTGATATGAATGCGCTTGATACGTACTTGGTAGATTTATAAATAAAATTTTTATTTATATTAGTATAAATAATATTAATAGTTATATATTATTAGTATTATAAATATTATCATCAGATATATTATAATAATTAATGAAATTATATTAATGTATATAATAATATAAAATAAATTATATATTATAATATTTATCTAAAGTTATTATTATTAATATTATTTATACTAAAATTAAAGAAAACATTATTTATAGAGTATTAAATATAATTATTATTAATTATATTAACAACAGTTTTCAATAAAACTGTCGTTAATATCTTCTATAAATTACATACATTAATATAATTTTAATTAATCATTATAATATATCTAATGATAATATTTATAATACTAATAATATATATAACTATTAATATTATTTGTATTAATATAAATAAAAATATTATTTATAAATATTTATATTAATATTAAATTTATATAGATATAAATATTAGTTAGTTAAGGAAAACAGAACACATTAATGGTAGGTCTTAATATACCTGTTGTTAATATATATAATATTAATATTAAATTTAAATAAGTATACTAAAATTTAAAAAAATTATTTATATTAAATAGAATTATTATTATTAATTATATTAACGACAGCTTTCAATAAACCTATCGTTAATATCTTCTATAAATTATATACATTAATATAAATATTAATTAACTAGTATAATATATCTAATGATATTATTTATAATACTAAAAATATATAACTATTATTATTATTTATATTAATATTAAATTTATATAGATATAAATATTAGTTAGTTAAGGAACTAGAACATATTAATAACAGGTCTTAACATACCTGTCATTAATATATATAATATTAATATTAAATTTTCATTAATATATATAATATTAATATTAAATTTAAATAAGTATAACATATTAAATAAAAAATAAAATATATTGATGACATGCAGTAGGGGAACTATCGTTAAATAGATAATATCGTCGTTAATATGTCCTTATTTATCATTTAATAATTCAAATTAATAATTTAGTTATACGATATAATTAAAATCAAAATATTAATCAATAATTTATATACATTAATAATATTATGTATAATTATGACAATTATTAAATGAACTGTCATTAATTAACGACATAACAATAAAATTGCAAAAAAGGATAGCTAAATGTATTACAATATATTAATTAATTTTTTTCTTGAGCTAAAAGAAACCAAAGACAAATTTAAGAGCACATATAATGATAGGTTTTCATTAAATTTGTTGTAATATGTGTTCAATATATTAATTAATTTTTTTCTCAAGCTGAAAGCTAAAAAGGGCAAATTTAATAACACAATAACTTTTCATTAAACCTATTGGTAATCTATTATTTATTAATTATATAATAAATAATAGATTACCAATAGGTTTTCCGAGATTTATCTCAAAATTTTGGTGGCGACTCACATTTCTCCGGACTTCCTCCCAAAGGCCGGGAACCTCGCACTGTCTGCGTCGCATTTTTGGGTGTGACATACGCCATACTAAATCTCAACTCATTACCCATGGCACGCTGTAAAGCTCCCTAAAATTTGAAAGTAAATCTTGGATCTCTACCAGAAATTATATTTTTCACCACATCATGTAACCTTACCACTTCTCAAACATAAATCTCTGCCAACTTTTCTAAAGAATTACTAATTTGAATCACTAAGAAATGAGCCAATTTAGTAAGTCTATCGATTATGACCTAAATGACATCATGTCCAAATTGAGTTTTTGGTAACCCAGTTATAAAATCCATAGAAATGCTCTCCCATTTTCACTTAGGAATATCCAACAGTTACAACATTCCTGCTAGCCTTTAGTGCTCTATCTTAACCTTTTGACAGGTCAAACATCGAGTCACAAACTCCGTTACATCATTCTTTATACCAAGCCACCACCAATATTGCTTTACATCCTGGTACACCTTTGTAGCTCCTGGATGAATTGTGTACTTCCTACAGTGAGCCTCATTCAAGATAATTGTTCTTAGATCTACATCATCAGGCACACAAATCCTATCCCAGTAAATTACAAAACCATTATCACTGAATCCAAAATTAATAGCTTGATCTACTTCAATCTTTTCTCTAACCCTCAAGAGACTCTCATCTTCTAGTTGTGCCATTCTTAATTCCTTCTAGAAATCATTGTTAATCTCAGTAGGATAGGCACCAACTAATGCCTTCAATGGCACATCCTGCGGCGACTCAACAAACAACTCCATCAATCTATATTCCTTGACAATAAGACTTGCCATATGTAAAGTCTTATGGTACAAAGCATCAGCAACCATATTAGCTTTACCTGGATGGTATTTCAATTCAAAGTTATAATCCTTGAGAAGCTCCATCCACCTTCTCTGCCTTATATTTAGTTCTTTTTAATCCACCAGGTATTTCAAGCTCTTATAGTCACTAAACAGAGTGAATACTACACCATACAGGTAATGGCGCTAAATCTTTAAAGCAAATATCACTGTTGCAAGCTCTAAATCATGCACAAGATAGTTTTCCTCATGTGGTCTTAATTGTCATGAAGTATAGGCTACAACTCAACTATCTTGCATCAAGACACAACCAAGACCTTTCAAAGATGCATCTGTGTATACCTCGTAAGGTAAACTTGGATTAGGGATAATTAATACCGGGTCATGTTAATTTCTCTTTTAGCTTCTGAAATGCCACTTCACACTGGTCGTCCCACATATAAGGCTGATCTTTTCCAGTTAGTTTAGTCAAATAAAAAGTTATCTAGGAAAATCCTTGGACAAATTGTCGATAATACCTAGCTAATCCTAAAAAAAACTATGTATCTTTATGAGTAAACTAGGACGTTCCTATTTTAACACTGCATCAACCTTATATAGATCCACTGAAATTCTATCCGCAAACACCACATGTCCCAAAAATCTCACTTCTCTTAACCAAAACTCATACTTATTGAGCTTCGCATACAACTTTCTATCTTTCAAAATCTACAGTACCATTCTCAAATGCCTCACATGTTGCTCCTCATTCTCAAAATAGATCAGAATGTCGTCTATAAAGACCACTACAAACTGATCCAAGTATGGCCTAAATATTAGTTCATCTAATCCATAAACACTATTGGCACATTAGTCAAACCAAATGGCATAACCAAGAATTCATAATGGTCATACCGAGTCCTAAACATTGTCTTGGGTACATCTATTGCACTAACTCTCAACTGATGATACCTTAACCTTAAGTCAATCTTAGAAAAGACTAAGGCACCAGCCAATTGATCTAAAAGGTCATCTATCCTTGGTAAAGGATACTTCTTCACAGTTACCTTATTTAATTGCCGGTAATCGATGCACAATTGTAAATTGCCATTCTTCTTTCTCACAAATAATACCAATGATTCCGAGGGTGATATACTTGGTATAATGAATCCCTTTTCTAGTAAATCTTCAATCTAATTCTTTAGCTCAGCCAATTTTGATGGCGACATTCTATGAGGGGCCTTTGATATTGATTCGGTTCCAGGAACTAAATCGATTGAGAACTCAACTTCCCTTTCAGGAGGTAGTCCAGTCATCTCTTCTGAAAATACCTCTAGAAACTCACTTACTACCCTAATATTCTCGATCCCACTATTATACACCATGCTGGCTACCATATTGCTATATAAGCATTACAACCTTGCTGAATCAACTTCTCAACACTTACTACCAATAAAAACTTAGATCACTACAAGGATTCCACAATTGCACGCAACACTAGTAGTGTAACCACCCTTCTAGCACAATCAAGCACAGTGTTATTCACTGCTAGCCAATCCATTCCAATTATTACATCTATTCCTCTCATAGGAATACAAATCAGATCGATCTTAAAAACTCTGTCCTCAAATCCAATCTCCACATTCTGACAAGCTTGACTTGTAATACTAGACGATCTAGGTGTCATCATTTTAATGAGCACAGGCAATTCTTGTAAAAAAAATTTCAATCTATCCACACATTCCTTACACACAAAAGAATGGGTGACACCTAAATTAAACAATGCCTCTACTTTGTGACCATTAACAGAAATTATACCTCTGATTAAGTTCAAAGATGCTCGGCCCTCTTCTTTTGTAATTGTGAATACTTGGCCAGGAACTATCGATCTCTGCTCAGTCCCCTCAACTCTACCTTTTGGACATTACCTCACTATATGACTTGACTTACCATACTTGTACCAAGCCTGACATATTCCCAAATGAGATCTGCCACATATGTTACACTGGTGCATCCTTCTAGTACTTAGAGTTAGAGCTGGAACATTCGACACTTGCCTCGAAGACTGTAGAGGCCTAATTCTCACACCTCCACCTTTATGCATTGATCGTTGATGCAGAGGTCGAGACTATGATCCTCGACTGAAATCTCTTCTTCTAGAAGAACTGGAATTACTCACATTGAACCTAGGGATTCCACCAGTTAAACCCAAATAAGATGAAAACCTCCCCATATTGTCTCACCTCTTTTAGCATTTGCCTCTCTACCATGCCTAGCTGCTACCCTCAGCCTATGGTGTAACATTTAAAAAAATTTAACCCTAGTTTATTAACTTAATAAGGGTAATTAGTGAGTTTCTAAGGTATATGGCTAGAAGGGCTTAACTTGGCAAAATTGTTATGATTTTAGCCCTAGAAGTGAGTCCAGAATTGATGGCGGGCCACTTGAGTAAGGAAAGAGGAAGAAAAAATGAAGAATTATTTTCTATGCCATACGCCGCGGCATATGGTTGGTCTGCCGCAATGTGCAGAGATAAATTTAAATGTAACAGGCTCCTCTATGCTATGCGTTACGGTGAAGGGTAGCATGCACTGTGGCACACAGCCAAAAATTAGATATATCAACTACGTTTTGCATGAGAAAACAGAAGAGAAAAAGAAGAAGAAAATGAAAAGCTTGACTTTAGCTCTGTTAGGGCACAACATTAGGTTCTATTATTGATAGATTGAAGCTCCCAAATACCCAAGGTAAGTTTATGGTGCCTTCTTCTTCCTTTCTCTTCCTCATTTATGATGATTTAAGGTAGGGTTTGACTTGGGATATGGATTTTCGGTCCATAAGAGTATGGGTCCGATTTCATTGTAACTGTATGGGTTAAGTAAAACTTGGTTACTGATGGTTGTACTCACCCCTCAATCCTCAATATTTTCAAGACCTAGCTCATCGAATTCAATTCAGGGAAAACATATAAAGGCCTAGGATTTATGGTGTAATCCTCTATATGCCTCTCTTTTGTTACTTTCATGTGTATTTGTTAATGTAATTGCCAACTATGATTAATTGACATGAATTATGTACTACTTGCATGATTTTGTGCATAAGTAATGTATTTTGTGTCCTAGGTTAGTAAGTTTTGGTTGTGAACCCGTGGATAGGGTTAAAATACTTGTGCAAGTAGAAACATATTTATTCTGAGAAATTTTAAATGAAATTGTAGATTTGTGCAATATTTCCTCCCCTTTATGTTTTGTGAAAATTGAAGTTGAGTGGTGATTTTATGATATAAGTGTTGTTGATTATGTGTAGTGAATTGCACAAGTCCACGAGAGTCCATTGAGTGTGGTCAGATGGTTGGTGTAAGCTATTGGCACATGTGGTTGAGTTGGGACACCCCATTTGTGAGATTTTATAAAAAAGTGGCCAAAATGGGTTTTGGTGTCCAACTTTTTATAGAAATGATATTGAGTGTGAAACTAGTGCTATTAGCTAAAGTTAGGAGAAAGCTGTCATATGATAACACTGATCTATCAAATTTCATACAATACGCCGCGGTGTATAGCACAAAAGAGACACGCCATGGCGCACAGTCGTAAGCTATGGCGCATGAGACACTTTTTGTACAAAATCTATTTTGAGTTTTGAAAACTCATTATTTAGGTCCCAATTAATTTTCAAGCTTCTGTTTTATTTTCAAAACTCTGATTTGGATTTATTAAATTATATTTGGGTTTTGACTGTTGAGATTGAATTTCCTTTTATAAACTTTTACAACTTGGCAATCCTTTGAGGGTTAAATCTTAGATTACTATAATTTGAATTTAATTGTAGTTTAACCTCTAGGAGGTTACATATGGCACATCTCCTCATATGTTGTCACATCAAGCAGTGCTATTTGCTACTAGTACTTGGGTCTCGTCTTTTCAAGTAATCTCTTAGCTTTCCACTTTGAGTCATTACTATGCTGGAGATATGTGGAATAAGTCAACAAGTCATTGAATCTTCTTATGAATTCTTCCTCATCTAGGTCTCCTTGCCTGAAAGCATGAAATTCCTCTTCCTGCTCGGTGCTAAATGAGACTAGAAAGTGTTGATCAAAGAATATTCTCTTGAACTTATCCCAGCTCAACCGAATACCACCAATTGGTCTCTCAGATTCTGACCACCTCTTACCAACACTAATCAACTATACTATGGCTAAGATAACTTTCTACTCCGAAGTACAGATTACCACCTCAAAGATGGTTTCCATTCACTCTATCCACAATTCTGTTTCACCTTCCCTCATACTTCTGTTATATGTCGGTGGGTTGAATCGAACAGATATCTTCCAAGCATGATCAATAAATGGATCAATGCTAGGAATCTCTGGTCCACTACATGAATTCTGAGACGACCTAGGTCTACTATATGCTTCCTATATTAGGATAATCTAAGCTTCAACTCTCTCTTCTTACTCTCTACCCCTTAGTATCGTGTCATAATCCCTAGTGGTTTGTCTTATGTTGACAACATATCCCTGAGCTCTTCTAGTAGCTCATCATGTCTATCCCTTTGCAGCTGAACCGATTGAACTTTCGACTCTCGCTCCTCCTCTATAACCCATCTAGATACTGCGGTTCTTGCACGAGTACCTCTGATATTGTACTATTTTCTCTCCTGCTAAAGGTGAAAATATGAAACACAAAGGACATTAGAAAAAGAGTTGTGTAATGAACAAGATAAGTTACCATACTTCTAAATGAATGCATCAATAACAATTTAGTCTTGAAAACTAAAAAACTGATATCAAAATTGTAACCTCCTCTTATAATCACTCAATATAAGAGAAGATTACGGTGTTATTATTGCCTCACATCAATTACAATAATCAAATTTCATTTAAAAGCTTCAGCCAAAGACTTATTTTTCAAAATCAATTAATTCACAATAAAATTAGAGAAATACAAAGTAGAAGTAGATCATACACTCCTCTAATATGTAGTAGTCATAAACTACCAATATTCCTATCCCAATTGCATACATTTCATTACAAAATAAAACAAAAATTTGGTCCGTGCACCACGGCATGTGGCATAGAGCCACCTATTGACCGTTTCTGTGCCGTATGCCACGGTATGTGTCACCATGTGCAGCGACGCACCTGTCTGAATTTCTGCTATCATTTTGATAGCAAAAATGATGAACTTTCGATGTGTGCCATTTTTACACACGACATCCAATTAGAGTGATTCAAGCACTCACATAAAGCTCAGTTCATATACTAACTAATGGAAAAAGTTTGAATACGATCTAATGGTCTGATTAAAATTTAGACACCCAAGTGCAAAAAGTCACTTTTTCTGAAAATTTTATTCACTTAAGTACTCAAATCGATCCCTTTCTCTCATTAGACCTCACTAGGCCTTGAACCAAGTCTAAAAGGATCTAATACACTTGATTGACCACAATTAATCACAATCACACTCATATATTGAAATTTAACCCTTCTACGGTCAATTTTCACAATTCACTAATTTCACATACTTTGTCATTTCTTGGCATAACTTAGCCCACTTGGCTATTTCTCAACTCATACATATACAATCATATTCATAATACAATCTTAGCCCCCAAATTACTCATTTCATCATAATCCCTTGGCTTAAGATTCACCAATCACAAAATCATTTCAACACACTATACTCAAATCATAGCCCCTTTATTTCAAACAACACATATACACATAATCGGGCTTGATTTCACACAATCTCTATTCAATACATGCATGTAACCTTATGGCAACTCATATACACTTATGTATACAATCTCAATTTAGTTCATTACACAAACTCAGAGTACACGACTTCACACTCAAGCCAGTCCAGACTCTCTTCCCTAGCCCTGATCACTTCTTGATCCTGTAAACATATAACCACGGGTGTGAGATAAAAATATCAGTAACAAAATAACTCACCCCTATTGACTATCACATAAAAAAATATGGAAGTGACCATAGTATATCATTAAAACCTTATAAAATAGCATTTATATCACAAATCTCATTTCCTTTCTCAACTATTCTTCAATCACAAGGGATTTCATGTTATATCAACATATTTCATCATATCACATAACATACTAGCATAATCTCTACCAATGAATCCTCTAAATCACCCCGACATGAAACCGTAGGCTCATCTTAGACTAATATACACTCTCATTAGTGTTGAGCTCACCTATAGTGATAGACTCACCCGGCCAAAAATGTTCTAACACATAATACGAACTATTTTCCCCCAATACACACAATGGGGTGTCATGGACTCCAACATTATATCACAAGGACATTAAGGAGTCTCTCATCTCCAACACCGTACCTCAATAGGCAATAAGGAGATCTTCTCTAATACCGCACCTTTTAAGGAAATAAGGAGAATTGTTTCCAACAACACACCCCAATGGGTACTAAGAAAACCTTGCCATATGGTCTTTATCATCTCCTACACTTGGGTGAACTCCCACTTCTATGATCATGCTTTCTCGAACTATTTAAAGTTTCCATTTACCATTTCACACTTTCTTACACATAACATATACATATAATACTTTACATTTGAAATCACACATTTTAATGCTTTATTTCAACCAAAAGCCATTTTCACACAATAGTCACTCAATGCTATACAATATGCTTAGTTTAAAATTGTTTCATGTACTACTTAGTATACTAACATATAGTTACAATAAATAGTCAAACAAAGAAAGTTATTTAGTTACCTCAATCCTTTGTCACTAGAAAGTTACCTATGGATTTCAAATATCACATAAGCCTATCTCAGGCTTCCTTTCTCTACTCACGCATCCAATATGTCAATTTAAACACATTTGGCACATTTTAGTCATTTGGTCCATTTTGACCAAAAACTCATTTTTACTACTTAGGTCTATATTCATATGTAAACTCTTTTTTATTTATCCATTCTAAGTCTATGATTATCCAATTACTACTTTACATCACCTCAACCGGTCTCATTTTACTCAAATCAAATTTTTGCCCTAACTTTCTCTCTCTAAAGGCTAAAATTTAGCCTATGAGTTCAAAACTCTACTGTTCAGCTCTAAATCAATCACAAAACTCTAATTTAACTTTTGAGAACCTTTTTATTACTATTGGGCAAGAATCAAACCTATTAAATTTCACCGATTCAATTTCCTTTTAACTCATTTTCAAAGAAATTTGTGTAGGATGGAAGGTAAGAGTTATACGTAGCTTACCTGGCAAGTTACCAATCTGAATCACCTTTCACCCCTCTAAAATAACTTGACTTAGCTCCTAAGTGCTTTTCCTCTCTCTATCTCATGTGTTTATGAATTTTACTCCTCTAAGATTTTTGAATTTTCACAACTTATAAAGGCAATTTTTGGTCCATGCATCATGACGCATGTAGCACAAGTCATGACGCATGGCATAGTGAGATTTATTCTCACCACGTACACTTTTTTTCAACCTAAAATGCACTCCTATCACCCATATCTGTTCATACAATACATAAACAAGTCAAAATACCAATTAATCATCCAAATCTCTAATTCCACATTAACTTTCACTTCACCCTCGATTAACCTCTAAACTTAGGATTAAGAAATTTAGGATGTTACAACTACCATATATGAGGTTTTGATGGTCTCTATAGCCTAAGTTATATCTACTAGAATAAGGATCGTATATAAGATTTTGTGGTTATAAAGGTCTCCTAAAAAATACACTAGCACACATCTCATAATTCTCTTGTAACTGTGGACACTAATCAGTAGCATGGGTAGTGAGGGAATAAAAACCTCAAAGAGGACCAACCATTTTCATTGAATGATATGATGAGGATGGTTTCCTTTGCACAATAGCAATTTGTTTAACAAGGAATGCTAACTCCTTTATTTTATTCTCCATTTGTTGTTGTTGGTTTGAAGAAGGAGCATAAATCTCATTCACCACTTTAGTTAATGTAATTGGTTTGGAAACTAAACTGTTGGTGATACATGAGAATTAGGAATAATAGGGGTAATTAGAGGAATTAGGAATATAGGGGTAGTTTAGGTATTTAAATATATTCTTTATAAATAGGTCTTCAGGTTATAATAGGTCATTGTGAATGAAATGAATTAATCTCTTCCTCCTCTATCTCTCCTCCGCCTCTCATCTCTCTCTCCCCTCCCTATTTCTCTTATTCCTCTATCAAGGTATCAAAGCCTCCTCTCTAGCCATGGCTCTGTAGATAGCCTATCTAATGAATGCATTGGTACTCTTAAATATCATTTGGAAATGCAATCAGCTTTGCTTCAATGCAACCAATAAACATTAGACCAAGAAATTCATGATTTTAGTGAGTCAAGCAAACTATGTCTCACATTTCTCAATAGATGCATAAAATATCAGCTGAGCTCTCAATGTTTACCAACTAGCACTTGCACTCTCTTATGGTCACTGTGGGTATAACATTTAACATGCCACCATGTAACCCTCCACCCCTTTTAACAATGATAACCTCTACCTTTACTTCAAGCCTTCAATCATTAAACCAACTATCCTCACAGACATTAGGATAGCTATACTATGTTTCAAATGTGCACGAGTTCAACTACCAATAATAGAATGGTAACTTCAATGATCAAATAATAACATAATTGAATGACATTAAAGAAGGTGAAGAAGAAAAACTTGAGAATGACAAGAAGATTAGAGCGAATTAAGAGCAGTAGACTATAGAAGTAACTCAAAATGAAGTTGGTAGATTAACTACAAATGAAGAGGAAGTCGAGGAGATGCTCAAAATGTTGAAGCTTGATGAGAACTTTAATAGAGATGATGACGACTCATAGATTTTTAGAGACATTCCCACCCATTATCATTGATAACTGCCAAATTCATTAAGCCCACTCACATCCTTCATGTTTTTGTATTATGTTTTTTAAATTCACTGATTTAATATTTTTTCATTTGCACAGAAACTAAGTGCCACAAATAAAGTAGTACAATCACAAAATATATATCCTCATTACATGTCTCATAGGGGATGTAGGAAAGTTGAGCAGAAGCTAATTGAGGAAGATCAGAAGAAAATAAAGGAAGCAGCAAAATTGGACCCCACTATTGTTGTTCCGCCCTTATAATGCCCAACACGTCAAAGAAAATGGAAGGCCAAAAGGATCAAGAAAGGGGAGCATATCACTCCAAAGGCTGCTGTAGTTGCTGAAAAAATCATAAGTAGTTAAATATTTTTATTTTTTATTTTAATTGTTTTTGAAGATTAAGTAATCACTTGACTTATATGTTGTAGGATTCACTTAACGAGCAAGCTTCTTAAGGTTCCTTCACTCCTAGAGGAAGGATGGACATTCTATCAACTGCAATTGGAAAGCCAGAACATCTTGGTTGAGTTAGAAGGGTTAGTAGAGGAGTTGGTTTCAATTAATACTTTAGACCAACTCCACAAAGCTCTCTAGGAAGTATGTCTAAAGATGAGATCCATTAGTTGGTGGCCAAGCTTAAGGAAGATACTCAAGCTAAGGTTCAACAAGAGGTTGAGCAAGAGTTTCGTGAATCATTCTAGGAAGATATGATGGCCTAGGTTTGTGAAGAGATGAAATCTATGGTCACTAGTATCACAATTTTGAGAGTTGATCATTCACCTCAGGTTTGTACTATTTATTTTAACGTAATATAAACATTTGTTTAATTTAATTTAACATAGATCTGTATTTCACATAGACTTTTCCTGTGATACCAAGCACAAAAGATAGCAATAATCTACCGGGGATAATGGCACTAGCACTAGTTAATCCTAATTCTTCTATACCAGATGATAGCGAAGGAACTTCTTGTTGCCTTTACCTAAAGTATCCAAAAAACCGTGTTGTTGTCGAAGGTCAAGTATACAAGTTTGGGTCCACAATTCATCATTAGAAGATTAAAGAGGATCAAGTTAGGATGACAATTACACATGTTCGAAAGGGTGAGAATAATGTACAATTGCCATTTCCTACTTTCGAGTTTACAACAATAGGCCAAGCAAAAGGTTCTTTCATTCTATGGCCTAAAAATCTTATGTTAGATATCGATACAATATCGCCAGAGGTAAAAAAATAAGTTAATATTATGTTATTTTCTTTAATTTATTTAATTACTTATATAACTCTTATTTTATGTTTTAATAGGAACCTAAAAATGCTGTTAAATTTCCTTGCTTGACGCAATTGCATGAAATTTACAAACATATGACAAAAGGCATTACTGTTAAAATGCCACTTGGAGTCATGGGTATAGAAAGGGGATATGATTTTGGATTTGAAAAGACAGATCTCAAGGAGTTCCTAAATTTAAAGAAGCTAGACATATCATGGGCTAAATTGGGAATCTTGTAATTTTTCCATCTACTTTTTTCATTTAGTTCATTTATTTTCAAACCACTAACATTTTAATCTCATTTCAATGATAGGTGTCTCTATAATATTTGTTGTGCAATGGTAAAACAAAATATATTTGGATTTTTATGCTCGAAAGCTGTGTAGAAAGCCCACAATGTAGTACATAGAAGGATGACATATGTGATGAATCATATGTCAGACACAAAAATGTCATGTTATCTAGCACCAATTATTGATAATCAAGTATTTTTTTACTCATGAATGTGTTTTCATGTGTGTGTGTGTATGTGTGTGTTTATGTTATTTAATACTCATATAAATTTTTGTATATTACAGCTACCATTGGTCACTTTGTGTTATTTGTCCAAATCAAGGTGTAGTATACTGGTTTTGTTCTCTAGGCAAAACACCAAGCAACGAGGTAATATGGATTTTCAATAAGTAAGCTTTTATCTATATAAAATTTTACTTTTAGATATATTTATACTTTTTTAATATTTTTTTTCATTTACAAATGATAATAGTGCACTTGAGACATATTATATGCTTACACTTGGGGAATGCAAGCCAAAATCATTAGTGGAATAGATTTATCCAAATGTAAGTATGAATCTCTAACTTTCATATTTAATTATTCTTTGCATGTTTTGTTTTAATTTTAAATTTTCATTTATTTTAGTGCCGTAGCAACCAGGAAGCATATAATGTGGATATTATATTACCCGTTACATGTATGAGATAATTCAAGTTGGAAGTACTGAAAGATTACAAGAGGTATTTGGTTTTGTCATTTTAGTTCAAATTCTTGTTTTTAATTGCTTTAAATTATTATTCTGATTAATTTTATTGTTTAGATTTTTGATAATACAAAATCTTATAATGAAGAAGAGATCGATGGCATTTGGAATATTGTGGCTTAACAACTTCTCCAAAAATACTTTTCAAAGTGATTGAATATAATTTTATACTTTTTAGTAATTGAACAAACATATAACGTAATTATAACTGTTGTATATTAATTGTAGTTGTGTTGGTTGGTTATTTATAATCTATACCATTTTTATTTTTTCAATTGTGAATGTACAAGAAAATTTAAAAAAAATTAAAAAAAAAAGAACTTTTAACCATGGTTCCTTAAAAACCGTGGTTAAAAATCTTTTTAACTATAGTTATTATAAAAAAACGATTGTTAAAAATAACTTTTAACAACAGTTATACATAATAACTGTAGTTAAAAAGAATTTTAACCATAGTTTTTCCAGAATCATAGTCAATCTAATTTAAAAAAAAATTAAATTATTTTTTTATATAGTTTCAATGTTAGTTATAACTGTAATCGATGTTGAAAGTTTTTTTAATATTTACTTTTCATTTTTCAATTTTTCACTTTCCTTTAACCCGATGGTAAAAGTTTAAAATAACCTTAAAAATCCGTCTTACAGCAGTGATACTTCAAATTTGAACAGCACAATTCCTCGAACAACATAATATATTATGTTCAAATCTGAACATACATGAAGCACAGAAAAATTATAACAAAAGAGCACCAAAAGAGAGGGAAATAAGACAAGAATTTCAATCCAAAGTCTCCATTATAACTACGAGACTCCCATTACAAACCCATGGTTAAAATATTGTAGCTAATATACAAATAAACTAGAACCCCATGGCTCTAAAAATTGAACAGAACCTGGTGACCATGAAGGTAGAAGAAGCTGTCGAAAGTGAAGAGAAGAAAACGAAGAAGCAGCATGAGCTGCTCACGTTCGGCCTCTGCTTTCCCGAACACTTTCGCCTTTTTCAATTTAGAGTGTTGCTGTCCCCTTTTTCATTTGACTTTCCTTTTTCTTCTTTTCAAAAAATGATTCGTGCATTTGATCATGTGCATCCACGTGCCAAAAATCTGATGTTTTTAAGATAAAACTATCCTTAATAACCCTAATTGCAATTTACATGATTTTACCTAAAACATAGTACAATTTAAGATGATAAAATTGAGTACACTTCCAGCCCAATAAATGTCCATTGATGATCTTCAATTTAGATAAAAAAAAATATGCACAACATAAAATAATATTCAATAGTAACATGTATGAAAATTTGTCAAAAAAAAAAAGGTGTGAAAAATGTTAAATGAAGAATTTAATTATAATTTTTAAGATTTAATACATTAATTCTCAGAAAATATCAAGTATCCAATAAAAAATATATTCTAATTAATCTTAATTAATCGCAATTCATCAATAAAAAGATCAAGCGGAGAGGATAAAAATATATAAAAAAAATAGAATTCATTCACCGAGCATGAAGATGATGCAGTAATTATGATGATCAAATCATTACTTCAGTAGGGTTGGGACTTGGGTGGTCCGCATTTCTCATGTTCGTCGATGCCTCAATGCTAGCGCTAACTTTCCAGCGAAACTAGGTCTTAGTATGATGCCAGGTGTCTGTTTTATGCTGCAAGCTCCTGATGAGCTGCTTGCTGTCATGGCCGGCGATTATGATCCTGGACATCAAGCTTTTGGCTTGCCTTGGATGCGACTACCGTATTTAAAAAAAAAAAAAAAGAAAGAAAGAAAGAAAGAAAGAAATTTCCATCCCATTGGACTTCGGGAAATTGAAAGGGGAAATTTTTTACTACGTTTTTTTATTATTATTTTAGAATACACTTAATTCTGGGACATGATACGTTTCCCTAAAGAAAAATATAAATTTCAAATTTTGCAATATTTTAACATGTTTATTTTGTTCTAGTAGATTTAGGGCCTGTTTATTCTCTTCTTAAAAAAATATTTTATATTTGTGAAAAAATAAAAATTAATCTAATCTATTTTTTTGGATTTTATTATTTTTAAAACCACTCTCATTTTTTTAATTTTAAAGTAGATTATATCTGACCATTGTAAATTATCTTTAGAGTTGACCAACTACCATCATCATTAACCATTGCTAACAACTATTATTGATTTATTTTTAACTCAAATTATTTTCTTATTAATATAATCAAAAGGATAGTAATTTTTTGAAAAACAGTTTTTAAAAATTAATTTACAAAAACAAATTATAAATAAAGAAAAAGATAACAAAATCAAACAAGTCCTTGAAATTCTTAGCTTTAATTATATTTTTTAAAATATATGGCTATGGCAATTTTTTCCCAAAAAAAAAAAAAACGGGTAGATCTTCCAAGCAATTTTCTTTAGGGTGGCTCATGTCATGGGAGAATATACATAAAAATCGATGCATAGTTTGGTTTGCAACTATATATACATCAATGGTATAGGATATAGATCTTCTTATTTTCTTAATTAGATTTTAATTTTCTTGATTACATTACATTTAATGATATATCCGCTGATTAAAATATCCACACAAACCAAACAGCACTAGAATCTTATTAACTACAAAGGCTTGACTCTTATTAATCAACACACTGTACATAAAATGTTTTTTTTTACCTATTTTTAGACCAATTAAAAAAAATTGATGGAAAAAGCATGGGTTAAAATAAGTTAAGCCTCTATTAAATATAAGTTAGGCCAAACCTATTTACTAAATAGATTAGATTCAGGTTAGGCCTTTAATTAGATTTATTTAGATAAATAGGCCAAGCCTAATTTTACAAAGCGTATACAAACATTATATGCCAGTCTATTTATTTACATACATACGTACGTACATATATACGTAGGTATGTACATACATATTTTAATATATTAGGTATATATAATATGTAATATATTAATTTAAAAATTTGAATATAATAAACTCAACTCCCTTTTTCTAACCCCTTCTCATTCTTGTTCTAGATCAAAAATCAAAAGCCACTAAATAGTTCTTCCTTGTCTATATTCTTTTTTTATTATCTTTCATTGTATGATATATTCATGATATACTTGGTTTCATCATTTAATTTTTAATCATTTTTTTCATTTCTAATTTCTTCGTTATGTTTTCAATATTGTGGACTTATGCATGTTTTGAACTTGTGCATATATTGATTTTAATGTTATCACTTTATTATATTTGATAAGTCTTCTTACATATAATATTTATTTTTGTTGGCAAATTAGGTTGCACATATATAGGTTTTATTTAAATATAGTTTATATTAATAATAATAATCCTAAAACTTATACAAGATATTTAAAACTTATTATATGAGCCTATTTAAAAAGTCTATTTTTAATTAGGTTTTTACATAAGTCAGGTTTTTAGTAAGCTCAAGTTTGAAACTTATATCTTAAAAAAAAACTTATATAAACTTTAGGTTAGACTTAGATTTTTAACTTATTGGATAAGCTCAAGCTTATCTTGTCAAACCCCAACTTAGTCTAACCTATTTTCACCTATAGTAAAAAATGTGCATTGTATCATTTTTAATTTTTTTTTCTTGATAAGCTGTATCATTTTTAATTTATAAATAAGTTTTAATGGTATTGGACTTTCTATGTTGATTATTATTTTACTTAATTTGATTTCTTAGACATCAGTACAAAATTGTCTCCCCCACCCCTCGTGCACACATTTCAAAATTTGTAATTATTTTGAATTCTCATATAGCAATAGAAAAATAGGTAAATTAGTAAATTATTTCTTAAATTTTAAGTTTAACAATATTATAGATTCTGAATTTATTTATTATATAAATTATTCTTTATATTTTTGAAAACGGTACAATCCGGCCTTTATCATTAATAAAAGTTAATTTTCATCATTAGCTAACGAAAAAAAAACAGAAAATAACATAACAAATAGATAAATCAGTAAATTATTTCTTAAATTTTAAGTTTAATAATATTATAGATTCTAAATTTGTTTATTATATAAATTATTCCTTATATTTTTGAAAACGGTGTAATCCAGCCTTTATCATTAATAAAAGTTAATTTTGATCATTAGCTAACGAAAAAATAACAGAAAATAACATAACAAATTATACAAAAAAAATTTTAAAAATTTAAATCAGACAAAGTAATTGAAGTTACATTATACAAAATAATTGAGGTCTTATTCATATTATTACGGATTGCTTGAATACAAAATGTAGGGATAAAAAAAATTTGAGTATGGCTTCATCAAGATTTTAAAGTTGTTAATATACTTATTTCGGATGAGGCAAGCCAATAGGATGAACTAAAAAGGTTCTGCATCATGAACTATGTACTACACACATCAACATTGAAGGAATTGAATAATATATGAAAGAAAATACAAAGAAATGAAAGATGTTAGATTCTATTTGTCATGCATATGAGATTCATTTTGGCTAGTTCTACCCCTCAATTTTCATCTTTTTGGGTTACTTTTTATAATTTTTGAAGTTTTTTCTATCATCATTTTTTATTAACTAAAGGTCAAAGCTAATTTTTATTAATGACAAAAGCTGAATTGTACTATTTTCAAAACTTGAGGGAATAATTTATATAATAATTGAGTTTAGAGTTTATGATGCTATTGAATTTAGAGTTTAAGGAGTAATTTGCGCTTTTATTTAAAAAATTTATACCCACACATGTGCATACACCCAAGTGTACCTACACACACACAAGCTAAAGGCTGGATGACATTGAATTTCCAACTCTACTCTATATTCCTTATGCATATCATAAATTCTAATAAATATATTATATTTTTAAAATAAATTTTTTTATTAGTTAAAAACTTGAAAAAAACTTAATATTTTAATTTATTGTTAAAAATATCCTTATATTATTTTAAAAATATTTATTTAAAAATCAAGATATCTATATCATAAAATATTAAAACATTTATTATTTATATTCTCATACCTATATCATGCTCTATGGTATTTGATAAACATATCGGTACTTCTTGGCCTAAGCATACATGTTACCAACTTGTTTTTTCAAAAGAAAGAAAATGCCATAAGCCAAACTATAGTTTGAAAAGGAGCCAAATAAGGGAAAGATCCTGTCAAAACTTCGAGCATGCTTGTGTGCAGGGGGTGAAGATAGGGAGGACCAATGAGGGCTTCGACTATAAAGTCTCACATTTTATCCACACTTTACTAGTCCATACACACACATTATGATACAATATTAGAGATAATATTAGAGATACAGCCCTTAATCAGTTTTGAAAATGTGGAATCTCGACTTCATAGAAAATATGTTTAATAAAAAGAGATAATGGAAGTGTAGACTCAATTCATTTTCAATAAAAACAAACAAACAATTCTTCTAAAAAATAGGCCATACACCGCAGCATGTGGTACACAATAGTGTGCCCTGGTTTTGTGTCATGTGCTATGGCTTGAATACCATTTGCCACGGCATATGTATCAAATTCTGTCGTCATGGCAGCTTTTTGATATGAACTTTCATTACAAGCCATTTTCACATCTTATATCTGATTGGAGTGATTCAAGTGCTTGCACAAAACTTATAATATAATATATCTAATGAGATACGCTTAGACACAATCCAACAATTCAATCTTAAATTGGACACTTGGGTGTAAAAATCTGCTTTTTCTGTCAAAAACTAACACCCTAAGTGTTCAATTCTCATTTCTTACCCCATTATACCACTTTAGGCCTTGACCCAAGTCTAAAAGGACCAATACCAACTAATTGACACATCATATCTTATATAACACAATAAATACACATTTTGACATTTTGATGCCACATTATTTACTTGTGGTCTTATATGAGGTACAATACAAAATCATCCAAACAATAACATGATTGGTTTACTTTTATCTATCTGACTTTCACATATAGGGCTAAGCCTCACCATATGGCTAGAAATCACAACTCATTTGACTCATACAAATAGGGCCAAGCCTTGCCATCTAGTCAAGTCTCCGAAAATTACACATTTCCACACAACAATTTCACATACATTTTAGTGGAACAAGTTGTAAAACATAATATAAACTTATTTGAATAGCATCTAGGCCTACCCACATATTCATCACTGCGATACACTCAATGAGATGCAATACAAGATATATAAGCGAGCTTTTAAACATCACCTCATATACACATATATATACACATATGCATCCTAGTTGACAACTCAACATTTGACATCACTATCATACATTCATTACAATAAGGGTAGTCATACTACTACTAGAAAGAAGCTAATCCTTCCTCGCTTCCTTTTTTGGCCTTCTCACACTCTCTTCACCTATATAAAAAGGTAATGAAGTGAGACATTTGTTCCAGTAACTTGAATAAACCCTACATATCGATTAGTAAGTAAAGTCATAAGTAAGAGATAAAGTAGAATTTTTTTTCAATAAAACAGTATAGATAACATATACATGAAATCATACTTGTTCATGCACTCCTAGTTCCTACCAATAGAGCAAGCTCAATGCTCAAACTAAGACTTCTACCCTTACATGAAATAGGGCCCATTAAACCTTTGTCTCAGTTCAGGTATCATAAACATGGGTAGTCTCTTAAATCCCTACTAACGGAGCATACTCAATGCTTGGATTGTTAGGACTTCCTAGCCTTACACAGAATAGGGCCACGACCACCTACCCTATTTTATGGTACACTCTTAGATAATTCTCTTAGGTCCTTCTTGGCAAAGTAAGCTCTATGCTCAAGATATTTAGGACTTACTAGCCTTACATAGAGTAGGGTATACTTGTGGATACAAATGTACATGCCTCTTCACATACATTTCAAACATCACTCACATACCTGCATGCATATTCCTTTTGTAATGTTGCTACTCTATCCATTCATAAAATACAATGTATAACCTCTTCTTATATTCACTCAATATAAAAGAAGATTACAGTGTTACTACTACCTCTCATCAATTACAATAATCTAATTACATTTCAAAAGCTTCGGCCGAAGACTTATTTTATAAAATCAATTAGTTCACAGCACAATTAGAGAAAAACAAAGTGGAAGTAAATCATACACACCTCAATTATATAGGGGACATAACCCACCATCATTCCTATTCCAATTGCATGCATTTTAACACAAAAATTAAACTAAAAAAATGGTACGTGCGCCACGACATGTAGTTCGTGCACCGTCGCATGTGCCACAAAGCCACTTGCTCGCCCTATCTGTGTCGTGTGCCGTTGCATGTGTCACCATGCACCGTGGTGCACTTGTCCGACTTTCTGCTATCATTTTGATAGCAAAAATGATGAACTTTTAGCATACACCATGTTCACATACGACATTTAATCGAAATGATTTAAGTGCCCACATAAAGCTTAGCTCATATACTAGCTAATGAGACAGGTTTGGACACGATCTAATAGTCTGATTAAAATTTAGACATCCGGGTGAAAAAAGTTACTTTTTTAAAAAATTTAGCTCATCCAAGCGCTCAAATCAATCCCTTTCTCTTATTAGATCATACTAGGCCTTGAACCAAATCCAAAAGGGTCTAATACACCTAATTGACCATAGTTAATCACAACCACATTCATATATCAAAATTTGACCCTTCTACAGTCAATTTTCACAATTCACATACTTCACATACTTTATTATTTCTTGGCAAAACTTAGCCCACTTGGTTATTTCTCAATTCATACAAATACAATCATATTCATAATACAATCTTAGCCCCCAAATTACTCATTTCATCATAATTTATCCTTTGGCTTAAAATTCACCAACACAAACAACCATTTCAATGCAAACGTACTCAAATCATAGCCTTTTCATCTCAAACAATACATATACACATAATCGGGCTTAATTTCACAAAATCTCAATTCAATTCATGCATGCAACCATATGACAACTCTTATACACTTATATATATATATATATACAGCCTCAATTTAGTTCATTACACAACCTCAATATACGGCTTCACAGTTAAGTCAGTCCAGATTCTCTTCCCTTGCCCTAATCACATCCCAGTCCTGTAAACATGTAACCATGGGGGTGAGATAAAAATCTCAGTAATAGAATAACTCATTCCTATTGACTATAACATGAAACAAACTGAAAGTAAGCATAATATATCATTAAAACCTTATAAAATAGTCTTTACATCACCTATCTCATTTCATTTTCAACTTTTCATCAATCACTCAGGATTCCATGTTATCTCAAGATATTTCATCATATCACATAATATACTAGCATAATTTATACCAACCGAACCTCTAAATCACCCTGACACGAAACCATAAGCTCATCTTAGACTAATGTACACTCTCATTAGTCTTGAACTCACCTATAGTGGTAGAATCACCTGGCTAAAGATGTTCTAATACACAATACAGCCTATGGTTTTCTCCCAATACACATAATGGGGCATCATTAACTCCAACACTGTATCACAAAGATACTAAGGAGTCTCTCATCTCCAACACCATACCTCAATAGGCACTAAGGAGATCTTCTCCAACACCACACCTTTCAAGGCACTAAGGAGAATTGTTTCCAACACCACACCTAAAAAGGGTACCAAGGAAACCTTGCCATATGGTCTTTATCATCTCTTACACTTGGGTGAACTCTCACCCCTATGATTATGCTTTTCCTGAACCATTTAAGGTTTCCATTTACCATATCACACTTTCTTTCACATTATATGTACAAATAATATTTTTCATTACAAAACACACATTTCAATATTCATTTCAACTAAAAGTTATTTCACACACAATAATCACTCAATGCTATAAAACATGCTTAATTCGAAACCATTTCATGCACTACATAGCATATTAACATACAGTTACAATAAACAGTCAAACAAAGAAAGTTATTCGGTTACCTTAACCCTTCTATCACTAGAAAGGTTACCCATGAATTTCAACTATCACACAAGCTTATCTCAAGCTTGGTTCCTCTACTCACGTGCCTAATATGCTAATCTGAACACATTTGGCATATTTTAGTCATTTGCTCTATTTTGACCAAAAACCCATTTTTACCACTTAGAGCTATATTCATCCATAAATCCTTTTTCATTTATCCATTCTAAGTCCATGACTATCCAATTACTATTTTACATCACCTCAACTGGTCTTATTTCACTTAAAATAGAATTTTGCCTTAACTTTCTCTCTCTAAAGGCTAAAATTGTGTTTACGAGTTTAAAGCTCTACCGTTCAGTTTTAAACCAGTCGCAAAGCTCTAATTTAACTTTTGAGAATCTTTTTGTTACTATTAGGCAAGAATCAAACTCCTCAAATTCCATTGATTCAATTTTTCTAGAACTCATTTTCAGAGAAATTTGTGTAGAGTGGAAGGTAAGAGCTATACGTAGCTTACCTAATAAGTTACCTATCTGAATCACCTTTCACTGCTCCAAAATGACTTAACCTAGCTCCTCAGCCCTTTTTCTCTCTCTATCTCATGTGTTTCTAAAATTTTACTTATGAAAATCACCTCATTTCATGACTTAAGAAGTGATTTTTTAGTTCATACGCCGCAGCGCATATATCATAAGCCGTGGCGTGTGGCACAGTGAGATTTATTCTCACCAGAAACACATTCTTATCACCCATATATGTTCATACAACACACAAACAAGTCAAAATACCAATTAATCATTTGAATCTCTAATCCCATGGTAATTTTCACTTCACCCTCGATTAACCTCTAAATTTAGGATTAAGAAATTCAGGATGTTACACAATGCATACAATTAGATAAAGTACTTGCAAATAATTTCACAAATCAATAGATAAAATGGTTACTCTACTTGCCTTCCTACCTTTATTACTAAGGGTTACCATTGTCGTTGAACTTCTCAAATCAATTTAGCTTCCAAGAGAAATCCTCGGATGGTTAATCTATACAATGAACATTCCTCAGTCAATTTACAACATTTATACAGGGCATTAATTTGACTAAACCAAATCCCTCAACATATGAATTAGTTCAATTAGCCCATTCTCTATAGTCCTTTTCCCTTTAGGTTACTCAATTGACTCAAGACATTCCTTTTTCTCATTGTTTATCAACTTTACCATTTTCAACCTAATAACTTAGGTTAATTTGAGCCTATATCCTTAAAGTTCAACCATTAAATTTTAAACCAGTCGTATTCGCACCCAAGACCCTTTTTTGAACCTTTTTTCTTAGATTTTAACCCCTTTAAACTTCCTAATTCAATTTTTCCACTGACCAACCTTAGAGAAATTAAGGTAGAAACATTGTATAGGATAGTATAAAACTTATCCGATAAGTCACTGGCCAAAGCAAACTTCCAAAACCTAGATAATTGATGCCCTAATAAAGACAAGCTCTTCTCTCCCTCTCATACATGATTTTCCTTCCCTTTTCTTCTATTTTCACGAGCTAAGCATGTCAATTTTAAGCAAAATTTGTGCCATGCACCGTGGCACATGCAACACATGCTGCGATGTATGGCACAATGAGACAAATCTCACTAGTGCTTGCGTATTATGTTCTGACTTGTAGTTCTACCATTCAACCCTATTAAATACCAACTAAACAAAAAAAAATCAATCTATCATCCAAAACCATAATCAATCTACTGATTATTATTTTACCCTTAATTAACAACTAGTTTCCTTGATTGAAATTTAGGATGTTATAACAACCCCCTAACTTTTTAATTTTTTTAGTAAAATATAGGGGTTATATATTTTTGGCTCCCCTAAGTTTACACACTATAGAAGTTATGAAATACTAGATGGAGTTCTCATTTCAATTCTATTTTTAGTCTTTTACGTATGTATAGAGCAACTATTTCAATAACTTAAAGATATAGTTGTTATAGGATATATTTTTTTCACTAAGATAATGTTATACATACACTTAAAGCATTGATGTCATTTTATTTTGCTTTTATTTTATATTTAATGAAAGAAATTATGAGAATTATTAACAAACTTTATTAAGCATTGCAAGAAAAATTCCAAGCTATAGTGAATGTTATGTTCTTGATATGTAATAAGATCACTTATCCAAAAGTTAAGAGCATCGGTGAATATATTCTTCTAAAAAATTACTTTTTTTTAATAATCAAGCTATTGAAATTTATAATATGAATGGTTTTTATTCTAATATAATTCAATCTCATCGACATAAAGATTTTAGGACAATTAAGCATTATTACTATGTTGATATATTTATTTACTATGATTATCAATTGAACATGTTAAATAGTAAATTCAATAAGCAAGTAATAGAGCTTATTATATTGAATAGAGCTTTACATTTCAATAATACATTTAAATAATTTAATGCACATAGGGATGATAGAATTTTCACCAATTTAATGATAATTTATATTAAAAAAATTGCTAAAACATTTATTGTAGGCATAATGATTAATGATTTTTATACTATGAAAAATCGATGAGCAAAGGTTAATATATATATATATTGTTATATATGTGTGAAATTGAATATAAATATATACGTTGAAATATTTATATTATGTTGGTGACATATATATATTTAAATTTTTTAATTATTGTATATATATATTTTGTCATATTAGCCCTCCTTGATAAAAATTTCTACTTGTCCTGCTCTTGCGTTCCTTTATCTGTTGCATAAACAAAACATATGGAGGGCATATGGGTGAGAGAGCATAGAGGTCACTGCAAGTGCAACTTATCACTTTCTTATGTGTCCCTTGGTGTACTGCAATAAATGGATACGATTGGTCCACATGGCAGGGAAAAATGTTAAACATCATTTACAAGACCTCACTTTAGAAGAGGAAGATTGGTCTATGAGTGAAACACAAGCAATGAAGGGGAATGGAATTAGTTTTTTTTATGAATAGACTTCATGGATACACTACTAAAAGAAATTGGAATTAATGAATACATAGTAATACACTAACAATCTGTCATTGAATATAATAATTAGTGATAGAATAATGACGGAAGTGAATTTTTGTTCAAAATATAAATAACTTAGTACATGTAGAAATTTTTTTCTCTATTTTACCTATTATATTTATTAACCTGGATTCTTGTGTGATTTTATAACATTCATCTCTCTCATTATTGGTAATTGAGATTAAGGATAAAAAAGAAAAATAATATATATTTCATGAGAATAAGAAGTTTATTGATATATGCAAATTATTGTTGGAAACTTATATTTTTTACCAAAACGAGTATAACTTCTTAAAACATTAATATATAAAGTTTGTAGATGTGTGTGTGTGTGGGTGTGTGTGTATATAATTTTGATGATTATCAGTGTAATGTGTTTCTAGCTTAATTGGGAAAATAAGGAAGTTATGGGCATAGCAAATGCAAGGTCACTAGTTTGAGCATGGAGGGATGCATTTGTTCAAAATTGAATCCTAACTCCCAAGTGGAAGGGGTTGGGAGAGAATGGAGGGTAGTAGGAGCATATGTGGATGGGAAAATATAATAAGTTTTTTCAATAATAGAATCAATAAATTAATTAATTAAAAATTAGTGATGGATTGTGTCATTTAATGTGAATTTATCCTTCACTGATATAAATTTTTTTGTAATGATGAAAGAGGAAGATTTGCTTTAGTGAAACACAAGCAATGAATGGGAACAGAATTAGCTTTTTGTGAATAGACTTCATGGATGTAAAAGTCAAATAATCCTTTCTTTCCACACACCCTAATTAGCTTGCTTGGATTGAAATTGAAAACAAGAAAAGCAACTAAATTTTGTTTTTCACTTTTTCATGTTATTGCGTATGAAGAAGGAACTTTTTAAATGGATACATTACTACTTTTTCAATGAACAAGAGATCATATAGCCTTTTCTCTCCTCGTGCCTGACTCTTGTTGCTTTAGATTGGTGTTAAAGAGTTAGAAATGTTGTTTTCACTATCACATTATCCCATTTCAGAGAAGAAATTACATTGGTGATATGGATTTGTTTGTATATAGAGTTAGGAAACAGGTGGGCCCGACCTTCAAGGGCTCAAGTCCTAAAGCCTAGTTTTTCAAAATTCCTTTAAATCTGGAATCCTAGCCTTTATATATAGGGCTTAGGGCTGAACCCATAAGCTTGATTGCAAAAAATAAAAAATTAATATTTTAATTTAATTAGAATATTTTAAAATTAAACACAAAACAAATCAAGTTAATTACTCTGGTTGGCCAAAAAAATAATTACTTTGGTTAAACTTGATGGGAATCAGAGCACCCATATAAGATAATCAAATATTAAAGTATTGGCTACCATCCATGGCAAGACAGTAGCTGCGAGTGCAAAGCAAATCGTGAGAGGTGTAATGTCCACTTTGACATTATCAAGACAACATACTTACATGCCATTGTGATAACAAGGATTAAATAAAATTCCAAGTAAAAGTTATCACAATCTATAGGTTTAAAAAGGTAATTAGTTTAAAATAAGGGGATCCTAAGAAAATCCTTTTTAAAAAAGTTGTTTGAGCTCAAACTAAAGTTTAAAATCAATCAAATATGATAGTAGAAGTATGAAATTCAAACAACACTTAAAAACAAGCTGATACAATTTGAAAATTTTTTAGAATTTGGCCCGTCTGCCATTGCACAACCCACAACCGCCACAGGGGATGGCATAGAGGGATAAGTCCCTCAGTAAGCATTTGCACTATAGTGCACACCTATTGTCATGACAGCAGATTGCTATCATGACAGTACTCCAAACTTTAGAGTGCGTTGTTTTGCCATCTGACATTCGATTTGGACAATTTAAATGTCTACTCAAAGCTCTTTGAGCCCTCTAGTTAATGGCATTGGTCTCATACTCAGATAATCATCCATTAAAAAGATAGATACCCAAATCTAAAATGGTTCATTTTCACCTCAAAATGCATTCCAAGATGTCCAAAACACACTGCTAAATGCCATTAGCTTTGGAATCACTTTTGTAATATCCTCCTCCTTCTAATCCATAATTAACTCCAATTCTCAAGTAATAAGGTAATAGGATCAAGGTAGTTAACATAATACCAAGTTTCAAATGGTTAGAAAAGTTAGGATCCCAAGTTTACAAACTAAAACCATTTTTAAAGTCCTCTAAAGAGATAAATCAGAGTTCATAAATATGCAGAAGCATGGGATCATTTCAAACATGAGTAAAATTGATAAAGGATTTAAATCAAACTAATTATGCAAAAAAAAAAAAATTAGGTTGTGCGCCACAGCTCATTGAACATGTGCCATGGTGTGTTTGCCTATATGCTATGTGCCATGGCTCGTGGCACCCTGTACCACGATGCAATTGCATGATTTTTGATAGTAAATTCTGCTATCAATTTGACAGATTTTGGGATAACTTCTGACGCATCCCAATTTTCTATCCGACGCCCGATTGACACAAACTAGGTATCTACGAAAAACTCTTTTTGAGCTCTAGCTAATGGCTTTCATTTCATGATCAAATTATTATTCAATCAAAATTTGGATACTCTTTTCAAAACTTGCACTATTTTAACAATTTTTGCAAAATTTAGTGTCCAATTCATTTACAAAAAGCCAATAGCTATGGACATCAATTTGAACACATGCGAAACATAAAAAATAACTCATGAAATGCACTATATCACATGAAACACTTATAAATCATATTTTCACTACTCAACCCCTTAATCTCAAAAGCATACAAGGGGGAGTTTTAAGCACATTTTCATTAAATAATCCATAATCAATACATAATATGCCCAATTCTTAACTTACATTAGTATTTTGGCTCTACCACATATAAAACATATAATCAACTCTCACTCCCTAGGGCCCAATATACATTGATAGTTCACTAAACATATCGTGCAAGTAAGGATCAAAGTGAACTATCTCTAATTCGCAATTTAACTTGTTAAATATACATATTGACTCGAAAATAAAGAGGCATACAAAATAGGATCATAGTCCTAGGCCTCTGTGTGCTTTCTTCTATCTAATCCTCTTAAGCTATTCCTTATAATATTGAAGATAGTGGGGTGAGTACAACCACTCAATAACCAAGGTCCAACTAACTTATAGTAATACATGCCAATTAGTTTACAATGCAAGTGGCAATCAAAATCAATTCTTCAAACTATATAAAATGCTGAAGAGTGTAATTTCACATTTCTAAGCATAATAGCACATATGGAGGAAATAATGATTTTTAACAATTTTCATATCAAAGAGAGTTTGTCACATGATTCATTGACATACTCAGAAGTGATAAAGACTCAACTCATGATTATAATCATTAGAGTCACAAAATGGACAACTATGTGCCCTTACTCACTATATGCATGATCACACCTCCCTTATATCCTCCTTATTCCTCTGACATGAAACCATAGGCTATAATATAATGGGATAGTCTATAATCCATGACTTCTCTAGCCTAAACACTTATGAGGGGATTACTTGGCCAACGCTCACCTGACTCACTTATGAAATATGGTTTCCCCCATTTCTCGTAGCATGGGATGTGATACACCTTTAAACTAGCTTCCTTATTGAATTAGTGGATAGTTAGATAAGTTTGAGTCCCTCATTGTATTAGGATAGGCTGGCACCTAAGAGGGGGTGAATTCGATGACACTTAAAACTTTTGAAACTAAAAAGAGTGAAGAGTTAAGGAGTAAAGGAAGAAGATGATACACTTAAGATTTATACTAGTTCAGCCACAACCTTGGCCTATGTCTAGTCCTCAAGATTACACTTGAGATTTTCAATTAAAACATAAGCTTTGATGGGTACTTGCTACCATAGTACAACTCTCAAGACTTACCTTTTCTAAAATCACTTAACAAACCTGGATACAATATAGCAAGTTGTTACAATACTTGAAAAATTGTTTTCAAGATTTCTGAGATGATGACAAAAGATTTTTACAGTAAACTCTCTAAAAGAATAGATGTGAATACAAATGAAAGCTTATAAAATTTTGAGAGTTTTCAAAATTCTTTTCAAGAATAATAAATGTACAATATGTAAAATCACAATTTGAAAGCTCTTTTAATGCACAAATGATATTATGTTCATCCAAAGATCATTAGTCTTTATTCTGGTTCAAAATGAATTACTTATATAGTTTTTAAAAGTTAATAGACCATTGGAACAATGTTTCTATCTGTTGGTGCATTTGCTTGTGAGTGACAGGCATAATCACGCATTTTTTTGCACTAAGGAAGTTTCTCAAGGCTAAATGTGACAAATCACACGTGAACACTTTGTCTTTTTACATGTGGTTTTGTACTTCTGAAAGATCATTTAGTTTTGTATGCTTAATCACACGTGGTACCATATTTCTCTCTCACGTGGTTTTGCACTCATATATAATCATTCAATTCTATGTGCTTAATCATGCATAGTACCATGTTGCTCTCTTACATGATTTTGTACTTATGAATATACTGTCATAACAAAGTGCTAAAACTTGTGAGTGTACCACTTGCTCTCATGCATGGTTTTACACATCAAGAACTATCATCAATTCTTTTTCTTTCTTGTTGCAACAGGATCAGTGAGATCTTCTTCCTCATTTGGAATAAAGATGTTCCCTTCCAACTTGAACTTTATTTTGTAAAGAGTAGTGTCCTTAAATTCTTCTGGCTCAAGCACTACTCCTTCAGTGTATTTAACTCAAAATTTCTTTAGGATAGCTGATACAACTAATGCAAATAAAGATTTTAGTCTTCTCTATTCTTCTTCTATTCCTTCTTCCTTGGTGTCAATTTAGAAGCATATAGCATTTTGGTCAATATATAGTGTCACATATTGATCCTTTACATATGGATTTTTCTAGTGAGGAACTTAGTCTCAAACTCAATGCAAGTGTTAAAGGTTGTCCTCTTGTTGAGAAAGAACCTTGCTACCACGTATGCCAGTATTTAATGCTTGAAAGGGAATGAAGTTGATCTAAAAATGAAACCAAGCTTCAAAGCCTTTTCAGGTACATCTTTTATCATCAGTATTGCTTTGTATTTCTCTTCATTTATGATTTATCTAAGAGCATTCCTTTGATTGGCACGATCAAACTCTTGAATCTCCAGACCCCTTACTTTAAGACCAAGTATATGTCTTAAACTCCTTAGAGTGAAGTACATTAGAACATCTTCAGACATTGGCTTGTAAGTCTTCTTTGCTTATCCCATCTGAAGCTAGCATAGAAGGCCTTCACTACTTATGTTGAGTATGAGAAATTGAGTTCCAGTAGTCCTTTCTAGTCACACAAATATTCATCTATATCAAAGTTATGAGCTTTGATAAAAGAATGATATTTGGTGCAATGGCTTGTGACCACCACAGTAGAAAAGAAGTCAAGTACTGGTTGAATATGGATTGTGCTTAAAGCTCAGAAGTTTCCATCTCTGATATTTCCCTTGATACCTCACTTGGAGGCACATTGCTACCATCATTGGATAGGTCTCTACCAATTCTAGTCAAAGCTTTTCTTGTGATCTGTTGTAGTAAGTGTTGAAGCAGAAGAGAAGCAGTCCTTCGATTTCTTTGAGAGAAGCAAGCTCCTTAGAGATTTTCTTTGAGTTTTGAGCCCTCTTTGATGATCGAGAGAAGGCAATTTGCTTCCTTCTCCAATTAGAGCTTCAATAAATTTCTCTTCTTTATAATCTCATAACTAGTTTTCTTTCCAGTTTCTTTTGTTCTTGCCATCAGAAAGAATTTTTAGAGAATTAAAGAATTTAGGTCGAAGAGAAAGATGATTTTTGAGTAAAGTAAGATGTGAGAAGCAAATTAAAAGTGGTGGCCAAGGAAATTCAAATGCCAAAACGATCAGAGAAAAATCAGGAAGGTAGTTAAGAATGAAGGATTGTGTAATGGCTATAAGAGCAATGTTAGTTCATCACGCGAGAATAAAGGGAAATAAGGAAGATATATATAAATGATGTAGGATCACATATGAGACAAGACTGATTTCATGCATGCATGATTTAGCACTTTTTAAACAACAAGGTGCTAAATCTCATTCATGACCAAGAGGTTTTCACACGTATATGGCAACTAGAATAATGTTCAAATAATGCATAATAACTACAGGTAAAGTCACACGTGATCACAAATTACTCCCACGTGTAAAATGATCAAAATTATAAACTATGCTCTCGGGAAGGATTTTCATATAAGTGAGCCTTCCACTATCACGCATGATTAATACTTTTAGAGAAGAAGGATTTACTAAGTGCTATTTCACGCAAGCAAAACTAATATCTTCATGTGTGATTTAGCACTACTCAGTAGTAAAGCTTTCCTAGGTGCTATTTCACATGAGTGAGCATACATGTTTTCATGCGTGAAAATGCGGGTAAAATAAAGGGCAACACAAAAGCAAGCAAAATTCACGCAAGACATGATACTTAACTTTTCAAGAATTATTTTCTAATAGTAATAACTTATCTTTTAAATTAATTATACCTAATCTTTTGACCTCTTTCTTTAAGATATACTTTGATTTATTCTAATGAAGTCATGATTCAAAGATTTCTTCCTGCAAAAACACTTTAAGGCAACTCTGAAGCTTAAGTTAGTAAAAGATTCAAAATGTAATTTATTTAAATTTAGAAAACTTACAACTCATTAGGATTGACCATTCCCAATTCTCTTTTGATAAATGTGAATTGTTCTTCAGCCAGAGGTTTGGTGAATATATCTACTAGTTGCTCAGTTGTAGGTATAATTCTAGTATGATGTCCTTCTTTTGCACATGATCCCTTAAAAAGTGATGTTTGATGTCATGCGCTTAGTTCTTGAGTGTTAAATAAGAATTTTAGCCAAGTTGATAGTACTAGTGTTGTCATATCTAATTGAAATTTTCTTGAGATGAGCCCCTAAATCTTTCAATTATTACTTTAACCATAGAATTTGTGCACAACAACTTCCAACCACCAAGTATTTAGCTTCAAAGGATGATAAGAACATACTATTTTGTTTCTTACTGAACCATGATATTAATGAGCCACCAAAGAACTAACAAGTCCCACCAATGCCCTTTCTATTTATTTTGTATCTTCCATGGTCAGCATCTAAGTAAGTAATCAATTCAAGCTTTCCCCCTTTTGGAAACCATAATCCTAGCTGTGTAGTTCCATTTAGATACTTGAGTATTCTTTTCTTTTCAAAGCCTTTAAATGTGATTCCCTTAGATCAGCTTGAAATCTTGCACCCATTCAAACACTAAACATGATGTCAGGTCCACTGGCAGTCAAGTAGAGTAATGATCCAATCATTTGACTAAATTTTGATTGATCCTCCTTTTTTCCTTTTTTGTCATTATCTATTTTGATTGATGTACTCATAGAATGTTACTTGGATTTGAATTTTCAAATCCAAACTTCTTTAATAATTCTTAAGTGTACTTGGTTTGGCTTATGAAGATCCCATCCTTTATTTGCCTGATTTGCAATCTAAGAAAGAAGAAGTTCAGCTCTCTTTCATCATTGACATCTCGAATTCTCCTTGCATAATCTTAGCAAATTTCTCACAAAGAATGTAACATCTTGAACTTTTAAGACCAAATTTATAAAAAAAATATAAATACAATATATAATTAAATTTAAATTAAGAATAGAATGATAGAGGTCCTGAGTTCGAATTTTACTAAACAAAGTTTAGTTTTATTTTATTTTTAATTATGGAAAAAATTACCAAAGTTGACTCAGGCTTTTGTGCTATATATAAAAATGTTAGGCCCTTTTTTGTAATTTTCCCTAATGTGTCAGATCAATTCTTTAAGGGAAAATGAACATGGAAATAGAAATTAAAAAGGAAAGAAAGAAATGAACAAGAAATGAAGAGAAGAGGAGACGGTGGAGAAAGGGGAAAGAGAAAGAAGCCAGAGCTTAGATTTGGGAGGCGTTGCAATCGTTGCGAGCTCGGCTACACAATAGGTAAACTCCCTACTTCAATCCTCTTCCTTCCCTCTTGGTTTTCTTCAATTTTTAAAGAGAAAATTTATAAAATTTGATCTAAAAGGCTTTATTCTTATAAGCTTTAGTTTTTTTGGGTCCTTGAGAGGTTGTTTTGAGTTTCTATATGATGCCCTAATGTTTTGAGTGGGCATTTGGATGAAAAATGAAGTTTTAGGGCAAAACTCAAACTCCAAGAGGTTAGGTTTTGCTCCTTAACAATTTAAGCATATTGATTTAGTTATAATTTTGATATTTAAGCCTAATAAGATTTAAATTAAGGTTTGGTTTTCATTATAAGGGCTAATGGTGAAAGTTGGTGACACTAAGTAAAGATTTTTAATTGATTAAAAATTATATGAATTGAAAATTGGCTTAGTGGTGGCTAATAAATGGTTTTGGTGGTTAAGTGGTATTATGTGAATAATTAGTTTAATATATGAACCATTGGGTTGGATTATGGCTCATTGACCCAAGTTGTGGCAGTATGAGTTATAGTCTTCTTATATGCTATTTGCCATGAAAAGTGACATGGATCACTTATATATTGTAGGGAATTATTGGTGAAACTTATTAAGAAGTTAAGGAAACAACCAATTCTTATTTTGCACAAGGGGAACCCTTTTATTACTAAAGGGTTGAGGTGACAGGAAAATTTATATTTCTTATTGCTTTGTTTAGCTATTTTTGAGTAGATAATATTATCTAGCATGTATTACATGTTTTAAATAATTGAATCTAAATAAAATGTGTTTTATAAAGGTTTATGGGATATTACTTTAATAATAATATATCTGTATTTATTATCTATTTAATAAATGTTATTTATGAAAATAAGTTTATTAGCATGCTTGTGGTCATAACAATGAGGAGTCGCACTCAGGGAGTACGACTAGGTTTGGTAACTTAGAAAGGCTAAGAACCCACTTAAGGGATAAAATTATGAGTGTTCTACTATCTTAGAGTATTGAAGTGGTTAATACTCAAGAAAGGTAGAAAAAGGTAGGAGGCATGATCTCAATGGGAGTTCACTAATAGGACATGTGGTCTTGTGATATTCTATGGCTTATTGTCAATACTCAGTGTTATCTTTTGTATTGTGGGCTCAATACACTAAAGTGGTTAATGGATTGACTGTTCGATACCTCTTAGTTGAGAGGGAATCCGGCATATAAAGTGTGAAGTTGAGTGCCTAGGCCAAGGTAGCCCTCACATGGAAAGTAAGTCGGGCTGGCTCTAGGAGGGAGTTAGCTTTAACTGCTTAGGATTCACGTTGAAGGAGTACAAGCAGTTCGGTAGATTAGATCATGCCTTAGTTTATGTTTCGTGCCTGTGGAGATACAGTAGGCATAAGGTTTACCTACAAGCTAAAGAGTGGCCAGGGGGCATTCTGTTTGTCAGACATGGCCATATCGGCCTATCTCTTGCATTCAAGCATTTTAATTGATTAATTATATATCATTTTGAATCTATTATTTATTTACTTGACTATGGCTTTCCTTGTAATAAGGAATATTGATTTCTTTTTTACCGAGACTGTGGTTGTCTCACCCCTTTCTTTGTAATATTTACAGGTCTAGGCAAAGGATCCAGCGGTGGACAGGGAAGGGAGCAAAGTTAGGGGTTTTCTTGTGATTTGTAAAGAATTGCAACCCTTTTTTTAAGCAAGTATAGTGTAATGTATTTAGGATTAAGGTGCCAATAGGATGTGACTATACAGATATGTGAATATGTGTGGATTGTGTACTTGTGTATGATTTTTGCCATTTGTAGACTTGTGTTTAAGGAACTTGGTTATGATATGTGGTTTTGATGGATTTATTTAATAGACCAAGTTTCTACTATAAAAAGATATTTATTTTGATCTATATGTGATTCTACAAGCAAATGCAAAGTGGTTGCATTGTAAATGGTGTGCTATGGGCAAACATACACCTTGGATAAAGAGAGTGGGTGTATGGCTCCCACGGAGATCTCTGAGCCAAGTGAAATGTTTAGCATGTGTATTCATATGTGTATATGATATTTGGAATAGTTTTTGGCCACTCTTGTGTGATTTGTAAATTTTTGGGGCATAGAGTCCATGTTGGGAAATGGAACCTGGGTGGTTAAATCTTCATATAAGGGGTTTTTCCATCATTAAAATATTATATCAAGTACTCCTAGTCCTATTTGATGTGTCTAAAGTGTTTTCACAAGTCTGTGACCCTTAGGATGAGATTTGGACAATTTTGAAAATAGTTTTTAGTAAAAAAACTGCACTTTTATATCTGGGTGTTTAAATCTCAATCCGACCGTTGGATTTCTCTAATTAGATGACAAGTAAAATCTTTTATAAGCTTCATGTGGGCTTTAGAATCATGTTAATTGGAAATCATATGGAGAAACAGTACACTTCAGAAGTTAGCCCGGAGGTGTTTGTCATGACAGCTATTTAATGCTGTCATGATAGCAAAGTTGTTGAATTTGCAATATGCACGAATTTTGATCCAACTGTTGGATCTTTTTAAAATTTGATACACTTATAGTTCCCTTTAAATGTGACATGTGGGCTCTATAATCCCTCTAATCGGATGTTGGATGATGAAATGGTGCACTTTGAAAGTTGATCTGAATGTACTGTCATGACAACAAAAATGACAAACTTGTAACGTGTCTAATTATTAATCCGACTATTAGATCTTTTTGAAATTTAGTGCACTACTAGTAATCATTAAGAATGACATGTGAGCTTTAAAATTACTTCAATTGGAGACCAAAAAACAGAATGGTGCCTCCCAAAAGTTGACCCAGGAGGGCTATCATGACAGCATCTTTTTACCCTACTTTTGCTTAGCTTGCTTACGCTATAGGTAGAATCTATAAATTTTTCTAAAAGTTTTAAATGTTTATCTTGTGATGGTGTATATGTTTAATGATTTAAGTGATTTGTTTCCTAAGTTGGTTTTAGGATTAACTCCTTAACCACATTTAGTTTATTTGAATTGTATGATTTTTGGATAACACTCAGGGCAAGTGTTACAAAGAACCTCATTAGTAGCTCAAAAATTATATCATAAACATAAATTTGAACTACAAGGATATCACTACCTTCAGTTTGATAAAATAGTATTTTATCCACCATTCCTCTTTTGAAGTTTTTATTTCATAGAAAAATACTTAGTCTGTCATACCAAGCTCTTGGTACTTACTTTAATCCAAACAATACTTTCTTCAAATTGTAGACATGATTTAGCATTGATGGATCCCGAAATCCTAGAGGTTGCTCTACGTAAACTTCTTCATTGATTAGTCCATTTAAGAAAGCACTTTTAACATCTATTTGATAAATTTTAAAAATCTTTAATGCAAGCAAAAGCAAGTAAAATTCTAATAGCCTCTAGTCTAGCAACAATAGCAAAGGTTTCATCATAATCAATACTTTCTTCTTGATTATAACCTTTAGCTACTAGCTTGACTTTATTTCTTATCATAATACCAGTTTCATCAAATTTGTTTCTAAAACCCATTTCATCCCAATGATAGGATGATCATTTGGTCTTAGTACCAAATTCCAAACTTGACTTCTCCCAAACTGATTTAAATCTTCTTGTATTGCAATAAGCTAATATTCATCAATTAAGGCTTCTTTAATATTAGAAGGTTCAATATTAGAAAGAAATGCACTGAAATAGAATACTTCTCTAAACCTCTTGTTTTAACTTCATCACCAACTTCTCCAATGACTTGATCAATAATATGTGACTTACTACATCTCTAACCTTTTGAAAGATTATTTGTTTCTCCACTTTGATGAATAGTCATGGTATCATTGTTGGTTTGATCTTCCTCCTTTTTTTCAGTAAGAGATCATCAAGAAGAAGATTCACAATTTCTTCTTCCTTGTTCTCATTTGATAAGGATTCATCAAATCTAATATGAATTAACTCTTCAACAAATAAAGTTCTTTTGTTAAAAACTCTAAAAGCTTTACTTCTATTGGAATAACCAAGAAATACAACTTCATCACTTTTAGAATCACACTTATCTAGATTATCCTTACCATTGTTAAGTATAAAACACTTACAATTGAATACATGCAAGTAAGAGATATTAGGCTTTCTTCCTTTATAGAGCTCATAAGGATTTTTGTTTAGAATAAGTCGGATATGTGCTTTGTTGGTTATGTACCATGTTGTACTCATGGCATCCGCCCAAAAATATTTAAGAAGTTTCTTCTCATTCAGCATGGTCCTTTCCATCTCTTCTAGGGTTCTATTCTTTCTCTCTATAATGCCATTTTATTGAGGTGTTCTAGGAGTTGAGATCTCATGACTAATTCCCTATTCTTCACAAAACTTAATGAAGTTGAAATTTTCAAATTCTCTACCATGGTCACTTCTTATCTTTACAATTTTCAAACCTTTTCATTTTTTAATTTAGCTATAAATGCCATGAAGTATTCAAAGGTCTAATCCTTGTGAGACATAAAGATAGTCCATGTAAACCTAGAATAATTAACTATAACAAAGGTGTAGAAATTACCCCTTAGACTCTTTACCCTTAAAGGACCGATTAGGTTCATATGAAGCAATTCAAGAGGCCTCGATATGGATACTACATTTTTGCTTTGAAATGTAGTCTTGGTTTGTTTGCCTTCCATACAAGCATCACATAACTTGTCAACTTCAAATTTTATCTTTGGCAATCTAGTGACAAGTTCCTTCTTTACAAGTTTGTCCAATTGCTTCATGTTGACATGGACTAATCTTTTGTGCCACAACCACCTTTTATTAGTCATAGAAATAAGACACTTTGTGTTCAATGAGTCATCATTATAAAGATTTATTGAATATACATTCTGAACTCTCTTTCCTTCTAGAATTATTTTTCCTATTTGCTCATCTTTCACAAAGCAATGTATAGCATTAAAAATAACCTCATAACCTTTGTCACATAATTGACTTATACTTAAAAGGTTATGCCCTAAACCATCAACTAGATAAACATTATCAATACAAGGAGAGTTAGATACATTCTTATCAACTTTACTATAACAAGGATTCTTCCCTTTTCATTGTTTCCAAAAGTAACAGTTCCACTATCTCTGTTTTCCACCATATATAAAAATATGGAGCTATCACCCGTCATGTGCTTAGAGCAATCACTGTCTAGATACCAGTTTTCATTTGTGACTCTCTTTAATACCTGCACAAATGTCATGTTTTCTTAGGTACCCAAATATGTTTGGATCCTGGTAGGTTAGTAGACCCCTTTAGAACCTACTTTATATTTTCACTCAACCCTTGCTTCCTATAGATACATGATTTAGTCATATGCCCTTTCTTGTTGTAGTAGGAATAAGTGGATTTAGGTAGGTTAGTTATAGTGGCAAGAACAAAGAAGTTCTTGTAATATTTTCGCTTCTTATTTAGTTTATAGCCTATGTCAGCTTTATCAAAAACACTTCTTTGTTGACTTAGAATTTTATTTAAATTATCTCTACCTTTAACAAATTTCACAAGAGTGTTTTTCAAATCTTCTTTTTCAGAAATATGAAGTGAACAATTAGGGTATGAAGTTTCCTTTTCTAAAATAGCAATATTCTTTTTCAAAGCATCATTCTTAGTTTTGAGAGATAAATTTTTCTTCTCAGAAATAGCAAGTCCTCTTTTCACTTGTGAAAGATTTTTTATAAGAAAAAAAATTCATTGTGTAGTTCTTCAAATGCAATTTTTAGCTCTTCAAATGTGAAATCAAATTCAGAGTCTGAGTTTGAATCATTTACTTGATCTAAATGACTTTTAGCCATCAAGCACAAATTTGCTTCTTCTTCTTTGTGGACTCCTCATCATTGTCTCCCTATTTTGAAAAGAATTGAAATGAAAATGATGGTTTTGTGCATGATTTTTCTCCCCGTTGTGTTTTTGTGAAAATTGGGGTTGAGTGGTGAATTTGAGTTATGTGTTTTTGGTTGTGTATGGTGCATTGCATAGGTCCATTAGAGTCCATTGAGTGTGGTCAGATGGTTGGTGTAGTCTTTTGGCACTTGAAGTTGAGTTGGGACACCATGGTTGTGAAATTTTGGTGAAAAAGTGGTAAAATGGCTTTTGATATTTAACTTTTTATTGAAAATGAATTTGATTGTCAAACTTGTGCTATTAGCTAGAGCTTGAGAAAATTTCGTATAGACATTAAAACCACCTTAATTGGACGTTGGACAAAGATTTGGAATGCATTGGAAGTTTGCTCCTACTGCTATCAAATGACAGTAGCTGTTGCTGTTAAATTTGTGCAATATACCGCGGCGTATGGCACAAAGGCGGGTGAGCTGCGATACACACATAGTTTTCTGCACAAAATGTTATGTTGAGTTTTAAAACTCTTTGTCTTGGGTTCCATGTGATTTTTAAGCTTTTGCATTATTTTCAAACTCTGATTTGAATATTTTAAGTGCATGTTAGAGATTAAAAATTGAATTTTAGGATCCTATTGTGCATGATTTAAGAATTCTTTTCTTTTATGTAATCTTACAACTTTAGTAATCCTTTAAGGGTTAATCCCTTGATTATCTTGATTATGGAGTTAAATGTGATTTAGTAAAGGAGACCATACAACGGCCCTATTCTGTGTAAGGTTAGAAAGTCTTAAAGGTCTTGAGCATAGAGCTTGCTCTGCCAGGAAGGACTTAGGAGAATATCCACGAGTATACCCTAAACTAGAGTAGAGAGTCGTGGGCCTACTTTGTGTAAGGCTACAAAGTCCTAACAGTTCAAGCATTGAGTGTACTCCGCTAGAGGGGACTTAGGAGACCACCCGTGTTAATGATACCTAGTCTGAGACAATAGTTTGGTAGGCCCTGTGTCATGTAAGGCTAGAAGTCCTAGTTTGAGTGTTAAGCTTGCTCCATTAGTGGAACCAAGAGTGCATGAGCAAAATGGATGATTGAATGTGGTATCATGTGTATGCTTACCTATATTATTTTATTGAAAATGATGCTACTTTATCTCTTATTTATGATTTTACTTACTAACTGGTATTTGGGGTTTATCCAAGTTATTGGGACATATGTCTCACTTTGTTACCTTATGTGCACAAGTGAAGAGAGCTCTAGAAGGTCGAGAAAGGAAGCCAGGAAAGAGTAGCCTTACTTCTAATAGTAGTATAAAATTACCCTATAATGTAATGAATGTATATGAATGCAGTTAAGGATTTGGTTACCAACTAGGATGCATGTATGTGGATGTGTATATATAATTATGATGTTTGAAAGCTTGCTTGTGTATCTTGTATTGCATCTTGTTGAGTGTATCACAATGGTGAATACGTGGGTAGGGTAGGGCTAGATACTATTCAAGCAAGTTTATGTTATGTTGCATAACTTGGTCCACTGAAATATATGTGAAATTGTTGTGTGAAAATGTGTACTTATATGAAACTTGATTGAATGGTGAGGCTTAGCCTCATTTATGTGTAAGTCAAGTGAATTGTGATTCCTAACCATATAGTGAAGCTTAGCTCCATATGTAGAAGTCGGAAGGAGAAAGTAGAACAAATATATTGTTGTTTGTATGGTTATGTGTTGTGCCTAATATAAGATCATGAGTGTATAATGTGGCATTGAGAGGTCAAATTGTGTATACGATATGATATAAGTTATCTATATGCTAATCAGGTGTATATGATCCTTTTAGACATGGTTCAAGGTCCAAAGAGGTCTAATGGGATAAGGGATGAGAATTGAATATTTAGGGTGCTAAAATTTGAAAGAAAAGTAGCTTTTTGCACCCGGATATCTAATTTAAGATCAAACTATTGGATTGTGTCCAAACTTCACTAGTACAAAATATAAAATTTATGGGGTACTTTTTACATCGGTTGGAAGACAAACGGTGTAAAAAATAAAGCGGTGGCATTTTTTGTAATTATCTTGAATTATGTGACTTTTTACACCGAGTGTCCAGGCACCCGGTGTAAAAAGTTATCTTTTTACACCGGGTTCCCCCACCCGGTGTTCTCCCACCCGGTGTAAAAAGTATAGTTTTCACACCGGGTGCCTGGACACCCAGTGTAAAAAATGTTTTTTAAATTCATTTCTCCCTTCATTCATTAGTTCCCTCGTCTCCTCCTTCTCGCGCCCTCCATCTCGTCTCCCCTTCATTTGCCCATTCCCCCTCCCCCTCGTCTTCTCCCTCGTCGGCTGCCCTTCCCCCCATCCGCCCAGCCTTCCCACCCGTCCGCTGAGCCCCTTCCCCTTCCTCCCCTCGCCGCCCACCCCCCTCCCCCTCGGTCCGCCCAGCCCCCTCCCCCTCGCCTGCCGCTCCCCCTCCCCCTTATCCCGCTACCCCCCCCCCCCCCCTCCCCCTCGGTTTGCCCGGCCCGCCCCCGCCCCCTTCCCTCCCCCTAGGTCTGCCCAACCCCTCCCTCGTCCCGTCGCCCCCTCCCCCTCCCACTCCCCCTTCCTCGGCTGCCTATCCCCTCCCCCTCGTCCCGCCGCCCGTCCCCCTCCCACTCCCCCTTCCTCGGCCTTCCCCTTCCCCCTCGTCCCGCCACCCACTCCCCCTCCCCCTTTCCCCTTGCTCACCCCTTCACTCTCCCGCCCCCCTGCCCCTCTCCCTCCCTCTTGCCCCCCTCCACCACTCCTTCTCCCTCCCTCTCAGTGTTGAGCCGTTGCTGCAGCTGCCCCACCCAGGTATGTGTTGAATATAAATTTTTTAAATTTTATAATGTTTAAATTTAGTTTTTAATGATATTGATTGTTGTGGGAGTGCTGTTAGTGGCTTCATAAAGCCTCAGGTTGTTACATGTGATTTATTTATTTAGTTTAAAAATTATTAATTTTCTCGTGTAAAATTTTCTAAAACTTTTGGGAAGTCCAATTTGTGCAATATACCGCGGCGTATGGCACAAAGGCGGGTGAGCTGCGATGCACACATAGTTTTCTGCACAAAATGTTATGTTGAGTTTTAAAACTCTTTGTCTTGGGTTCCATGTGATTTTTAAGCTTTTGCATTATTTTCAAACTCTGATTTGAATATTTTAAGTGCATGTTAGAGATTAAAAATTGAATTTTAGGATCCTATTGTGCATGATTTAAGAATTCTTTTCTTTTATGTAATCTTACAACTTTAGTAATCCTTTAAGGGTTAATCCCTTGATTATCTTGATTATGGAGTTAAATGTGATTTAGTAAAGGAGACCATACAACGGCCCTATTCTGTGTAAGGTTAGAAAGTCTTAAAGGTCTTGAGCATAGAGCTTGCTCTGCCAGGAAGGACTTAGGAGAATTATCCACGAGTATACCCTAAACTAGAGTAGAGAGTCGTGGGCCTACTTTGTGTAAGGCTACAAAGTCCTAACAGTTCAAGCATTGAGTGTACTCCGCTAGAGGGGACTTAGGAGACCACCCGTGTTAATGATACCTAGTCTGAGACATAGTTTGGTAGGCCCTGTGTCATGTAAGGCTAGAAGTCCTAGTTTGAGTGTTAAGCTTGCTCCATTAGTGGAACCAAGAGTGCATGAGCAAAATGGATGATTGAATGTGGTATCATGTGTATGCTTACCTATATTATTTATTGAAAATGATGCTACTTTATCTCTTATTTATGATTTTACTTACTAACTGGTATTTGGGGTTTATCCAAGTTATTGGGACATATGTCTCACTTTGTTACCTTATGTGCACAAGTGAAGAGAGCTCTAGAAGGTCGAGAAAGGAAGCCAGGAAGAGTAGCCTTACTTCTAATAGTAGTATAAAATTACCCTATAATGTAATGAATGTATATGAATGCAGTTAAGGATTTGGTTACCAACTAGGATGCATGTATGTGGATGTGTATATATAATTATGATGTTTGAAAGCTTGCTTGTGTATCTTGTATTGCATCTTGTTGAGTGTATCACAATGGTGAATACGTGGGTAGGGTAGGGCTAGATACTATTCAAGCAAGTTTATGTTATGTTGCATAACTTGGTCCACTGAAATATATGTGAAATTGTTGTGTGAAAATGTGTACTTATATGAAACTTGATTGAATGGTGAGGCTTAGCCTCATTTATGTGTAAGTCAAGTGAATTGTGATTCCTAACCATATAGTGAAGCTTAGCTCCATATGTAGAAGTCGGAAGGATGAAAGTAGAACAAATATATTGTTGTTTGTATGGTTATGTGTTGTGCCTAATATAAGATCATGAGTGTATAATGTGGCATTGAGAGGTCAAATTGTGTATACGATATGATATAAGTTATCTAATATGCTAATCAGGTGTATATGATCCTTTTAGACATGGTTCAAGGTCCAAAGAGGTCTAATGGGATAAGGGATGAGAATTGAATATTTAGGGTGCTAAAATTTGAAAGAAAAGTAGCTTTTTGCACCCGGATATCTAATTTAAGATCAAACTATTGGATTGTGTCCAAACTTCACTAGTACAAAATAAAATATGGGGTAATTTATGGGGTACTTTTTACATCGGCATTTTTTTAATTATCTTGAATTATGTGACTTTTTACACCGAGTGTCCAGGCACCGGTGTAAAAAGTTATCTTTTACACCGGGTTCCCCCACCCGGTGTTCTCCCACCCGGTGTAAAAAGTATAGTTTTCACACCGGGTGCCTGGACACCCAGTGTAAAAAATGTTTTTTAATTCATTTCTCCCTTCATTCATTAGTTCCCTCGTCTCCTCCTTCTCGCGCCCCTCCATCTCGTCTCCCCTTCATTTGCCCATTCCCCCTCCCCCTCGTCTTCTCCTCTCCCGTCCGGCTGCCTTCCCCCCATCCGCCCAGCCTTCCCACCCGTCCGCTGAGCCCCTTCCCCTTCCTCCCCTCGCCGCCCCACTCCCCCTCCCCCTCGGTCCGCCCAGCCCCCTCCCCTCGTCCTGCCGCTCCCCCTCCCCTTATCCCGCTACCCCCTCCCCCTCCCCCTCGGTTTGCCCGGCCGCCCCCTTCCCCTCCCCCTAGGTCTGCCCAACCCCTCCTCGTCCCGTCGCCCCTCCCCCTCCCACTCCCCCTTCCTCGGCTGCCTATCCCCTCCCCCTCGTCCCGCCGCCCGTCCCCCTCCCACTCCCCCTTCCTCGGCCTCCCCTTCCCCCTCGTCCCGCCACCCACTCCCCCTCCCCCTTCCCCTTGCTCACCCCTTCTCTCCCGCCCCCCTGCCCCTCTCCCTCCCTCTTGCCCCCCTCCACCACTCCTTCTCCCTCCCTCTCAGTGTTGAGCCGTTGCTGCAGCTGCCACCACCCAGGTATGTGTTGAATATAAATTTTTAAATTTTATAATGTTTAAATTTAGTTTTTAATGATATTGATTGTTGTTGGGAGTGCTGTTAGTGGCTTCATAAAGCCTCAGGTTGTTACATGTGATTTATTTATTAGTTTAAAATTATTAATTTTCTCGTGTAAAATTTTCTAAAACTTTTGGGAAGTCCAATTTTTAGGGGAGACTCTGTCAAATTTTTTTGAATTTATTCTTTCCTCTAATTTTTTAAATTAGTTTTTAATGATATTGATTGTTGCTGGGAGTGCTGTTAGTGGCTTCATAAGGCCTCAGGTTGTTGTATGTGATCATTTATTTGGATTAAAATTGTCAATTTTCTCTTGTAAATTTTTTTTAAAAGTCTTAGGAGATCCAATTTTTAGGGGAGATTCTACCGAAATTTTTTCAAATCTTAATTTAATTAGGAACTTAGTTTTTAAAATAGTTTGAAGATAATAACATTAGTTATATTCTTTAGGAGGTGACATATGGATCGTAGTTGGATGAATGCTAGACGAACGAGTGACGAGTATGATAATAGGGTGAAAGAATTTTTGGAATTTGCTAAGAAAAATGCTGTTGGCAATAGTGAAAGGTTCTATTGTCCTTGTGTTAATTGTTTGAATGAGAGGAGACTAGGTATTCCCGAAATAAGAGAGCACTTAGTTTGTGATGGGATTTGCAAAAATTATACAATATGGATTTGGCATGGTGAACGATTGGAAAATTATAGTAACACATCTCAATGTGTGGGAGTTGATAATCTTGATGATGAAGTAGAAATGAATGAAGATCGATTAGAGGACATGATCCGTGATGTTAGGGAAGAGGCTTTTGAATGAGCACATGTGTATGATAACTTGTGCACTGACGCAGAGAAGCCTCTATACCCGGGTGTGCACTGATTTTAGTTTGTTATCTGGGGTGTTAAAACTAGTTACCTTAAAGGCAAGAGCTGGGTGGAGTGATCAAAGTTTCACATGGTTGTTAGAGTTACTTCAAATAATTTCTGAAGGGCAATGTACTACCAAATAATTATTATGATGCCAAGAAGATCTTGTGTCCAATGGGTATGAAGTATAAAAAAATACACGCATGTCCTAATGATTGTGTGTGTACAGAAAAGAGCTTGAAGGGGAGGAGAAGTGTCCAAAATATGAGGCACCACGGTACAAAGAGAAGGGGGCTCCTATAAAAAGTCTTATGGTATCTTCCCATATTACCAAGGTTCAAGCGTTTGTTTGCAAATACTAATGATGCAAAGAACTTGATGTGGCATGCAAATGAGAGGATATCCGATAGAAAAACTTCGACATCCAGCCATTCTCCTCAATGGAAGAAAATTGATCAATTGTTCCCGAATTTGGCAATGAGCCAAGGAACTTGAGGCTTGTACTTTCTACCAATGGAATGAATCCTTATGGTAGTCTTAGTAGTATACATAGTTCATGGCCTGTTCTTTTGGTGATTTACAATCTATCACCTAAGTTGTGCATGAAACGGAAGTACATGATGCTATCCATGTTGATTTCGAGACCAAAACAACCGGGAAATGATATTGATATTTACCTAAGACCTCTGATTGAAGATTTGAAAGTGTTGTGGGAGGTAGGTGTGAAATGTTTGATGCAAATCAGAAGGAGAATTTTAAGTTACGTGCTATGATCTTTTGTACTATAAATGATTTTCCTGCATATGGAAATTTGTCTGGTTATAGCGTGAAAGTGAAAGGTCATAAAGCTTGTCCAATTTGTGAAGAAAGTATAAATTTGTCTGGTTATAGCGTGAAAGGTCATAAAGCTTGTCCAATTTGTAAAGAAAGCACAAACTACCATCAACTTTAACATGGAAGGAAGACAGTCTACCTTGGCCATCGGAGGTTTCTTAGACGAGATCACCCATATCGTAGATTGAAGAAAGTTTTCATGGTCACCAAGAACACAATGATGCTCTGGATGCTTTGACTGGGGATCAAGTATATGAACGTGTGAAAAACATTAATATTGTCTTCGGTAAGACTAAAAAGAATACTGGTGCAAAAAGCATATGGAAAAAAAGGTCTATCTTTTTTGACCTCCCATATTGGCGCAATCTTGAAGTAAGGCATTGTATTGATGTTATGCATGTGGAGAAAAACGTGTGTGATAGTATTATTGGAACACTTCTGAACATACCAGGTAAGACTAAGGATAGTGTGAATGCAAGATTGGATTTGAAAGAAATGGAAATACGGGAAGACTTACACCCAAGACCAGAAGGTAAACGAACTTATTGTCCCCCAGCCTCTCATACATTGTGCAAATATGAGAAAACAAGTTTTTGTGATTGTTTACATGGAATCAAAGTTCCTTCAGGGTATTCTTAAATATTATGAAGCTTGTATCTGTGAAAGAGTTGAAACTGGTAGGCTTAAAATCTCATGATTGCCATGTCTTGATGCAACAGCTATTACCTTTGGCTATTCGAGGCATATTGAAAGAAGATTTAAGACTTACAATAACCAGACTTTGTTTCTTTTTCAATGCTATATGCAGTAGTAAGTTATTGATCCCGTAAACTGGAAGAGTTAGAACAAGAAGCTTGTACTTTAGGTAAAATTGTATGGCCCTGTTTATTTGCGATGGATGTACCCAGTTGAGAGATACATGAAAATACTGAAAGGGTATGTCAGAAATCCATTTCGACCCGAAGCATCAATAGTTGAGAAATATGTTGCTGAAGAAGCTATGGAGTTTTGTTCTGATTACTTGTCAAGTACAGAATCAATTGGACTTCCTAAATCTCGTCATGAGAAAAGGCAATATGGTCAAGGCACACGTGGAGTATCAGTGAAGAGCATGAATCATGATGAATTACAAGAAGCACATTTATATATCTTGAATAATATTGATGAAGTTAAAGATTACATATCTTCTCATAAAGAACTTTTAAAGGCAAAAAATTATCGAATGAGAATGACAGAACAAAAGTTGTTGAAAGAGCATAATAGGACTTTTGTGAATTGGTTCAAGCAGAAATTTTGAATGAAAGTGGTGTTTCTGAAACAGTTAAATGGTTGGCTAGAGGTCCTAACTTTGATGTTATATGTTGGAGTGCCTATGATATTAATGGGTATTCTTTTATACAAAGTCTTTGGATGAGAAGAGTACGGTGCAAAATAGTGGAGTTATGATAATGGCTGAAGCCGTACACTTTTCTAGTTCAAAAGATATGAAACCTAAACTAGCATCCAGGACTTACTTTGGGGTTATTGAAGAGATTTGGGAGGTTGATTATACAAAATTTAGAGTTCCTGTTTTCAAATGCAAGTGGGTTGACGTCAATAGTATTCGTGATGATAAGTTTGGATTTACAATGGTTGATCTTAAAAAACTAACTTTTGGAGATGAGCCATTTATTATGGCAGACCAAGCTAAACAAGTTTTCTATGTCACGGATCCAGCAAATAAAAATTGGTTAATAGCACTTAAAGGAAAAAGATGATTGATAGTAATGACGATCATGAATCAAATTTTGATATTTCTGAAACTCCTAACTTCTCAAGTGGGCTACCAATTTTGGATGTGGTAGATGAAGTAGATGATGAACATGCCATAAGAAGTGATCACCATGAAGGGATATGGGAGAATATCCCTATATGAGTTTAGTTTTGAAATTAAAGTATGTTAATTTAGTTCAATTAAATTTATGTTGTGGGATTGTTTTTCTTAATTATCTTATCTTTGATTATTTTTTAATTAATTTCATTTATTTGAATTAATAGGAATATGGAGAATCAAGGTGATGACACTCAGAGCCAATCAATTGGTGATGTTGCTCCTAGTGGGGAGCTAAGTCAGGGCACCCCTAGTGAGGAGCCGAGTCAGAGCCAGTCTGTGAGGAGGGGGAGACGTGGCACACGATTTAAGAGGAGTGCTGGGCGTAGGTTACCAATTCAATTTGACTGGAGATGGAATCCGATAGGGCCACATAAAGCCAAGTTTGTTAGTTTTCTTGGCCTCCTATCGCGTACCAAGCCTCCTATTGTGTTTGAGGACTGGCCTGATGTGCCAGAACGTGTGAAGGAACAGATTTGGGAAAGTATTCAGGTAAGTAATTAAAAATTAAAATTTTTTTATAGTTATATATTATTGGGCAATTATTGATTATTATCTTATGTCTTCATTGTAGCTCACATACGATGTTCCATCTAATCAAGATTGTCGACACAAATTGATTTCTTACTGTGGAACACGTTGGAGAAATTTTAAGACTGATCTTGCTAGAAGATATATCTTTATCGAGGTGCCAGAGGGTCAGGCTCGTCCCAATCCTCTTGATACATACTAGTTCCTTGATGAAGATACTTGGGAAGAATTTGTCAGGATTCGGACTTCTGAAAAGGCTATGGTTTGTTAACTTTTAATTTATTTAAGTTTTATTTAGATTTACTTTAATTATAAATCTAAAATTCAATTTATTAACAGGAAAAACGAGCTAAAGGGCGAGAAATTGCTCGGCAGAATCAATGCCCCCACACCCTATCTCGTGGAGGTTATGCTAGAGCTGATGATATACTGATGGCAGAGAAACAGAAGAAGAGAGAAGAAGAAGCCAAGTTTGATCCTTCCATACTCCTTTCTCCACCATCACCTGTCTCTCGAGAGGAGAAATGGAGATATGGACATCAGTACAAGAAAGGAGGCTATACAAGTGAGACAGCACGGGAGATTGCCGAGAGGATTGTAAGTAAAATTATTATTCCTTGTCCCTTTAAATTTCTATACAATTGTATATATTATTAATTAATATTGTTATTTTTATATTATAGGATACTCTTAAGGAGCAACAAGCCCAAGGAAGCTTCATTTCAGAGGGCAGAAATGATATCTTAACAGTTGCTACAGGCAAGCCAGAGCATCCGGGTCGTGTGAGGGGCGTTGGATATGGTGTGGGCATTAAGGACTACTTTGGAGCACCTGCACGTCCCAATTCAGGAGGTGTAGTGACTAGAGAAGAGCTTGATACATTGATATCCACTGTGAGGCAACAGACTAAGGATGAGTTTGAAGCTTCATTTGAAGCTCAGCTTCTACAAATGAAAGAGCAAATGAAGGAGGAGATGATGAGCATGATGAGCTCACGACAGGAGACAACTGCTGAACCAGTTCATACATCTCCTGCATTTCATAGTACAAAAGGGAGTAATATTCTTGAGCATGTGTCAGAGGGTCCTTCTGGTGACAACATTGGTGAACCATGTGAGATATTTCTAGAAGATCCTGATAAACGCTTGGTTGCTCTTGGTAGCATCTATAGCTTGGGGTCAACCATCCACCACAAGCAAATTCAAGATGATCAAGTAAGAGTGGTGGTTGCAGATCCAAAAGTGCCAGATGCTTTGGTTCCATTCCCTACTGATGAGGTGAAGACTGTGGTTGAAGCTGTTGGCAATTTTATCCTATGGCCCAAGAGACTTGTGAATCTAGTTCAAGCTGTGGTACGAAATTTCATGAATTTTTATTATGTAGCAACTTCCTAATATATGTTTTTTATTAACTATTTCTTGTCTTTTATTATGTAGAAGCTTTCCTCGTCGAATCTCCCAAAGCTTCCACAACCCTCGTTGACTCCGCATCAGCGAATGATTTTAATGGCGTATGATTTATCATTCGAGTTCAAGAGTTTAGAAATGGATCCGGAGGTTGTGGGCAAGAAAGACATGATAGTGACAATTGAACGGGAAGATTTGGTTCGACTTCTGTCAAATAATCAGCTTACCACACCACACATTGAACTATTTATGATGTAAGTATATTTTTCTTTAATATAATTGCATTGTTGTAAGTAAACGAATCATCAAGTTTAGTAAACTAATATAATTGCATTGTTGTAGGTATCTTCATCATTTGTGCATTACATCGGGCAAAGGTGATAAGTTTGGATTCCTTTGCCCTCATCACATGACAGAGAAAGGTAATACTCCAGAGTTAAGGGCCGCGTACCTCCAACAGAGAATATGTGAAGTCAAAAAGGACGTTTTTATGGCTCCATATGTGCACTCGTAAGGATCAATTTATAATTAATAATTTTTTAATATGGATTTACTTTAACTTGTATCATATTTAGCAGGGACCATTGGCAGTTATTTGTTCTTTCAATGAAGAGCAACACTGTCATCTTTTTATGCTCCCTCCATTACAAACTTGGGAAAGAAATGAAGAAGACGATAGACTTGTAAGAATACTTTTACTAAACTATTTAATTTAATTTTTTTGAATATTTTTACTAACTTGGTAATCTTGATCATAGGGCAATGAGAACATATCAAAAAGTAGTCTTACAAAAGCATGGACATGAGCTCAAGGATCCCACATGGATTGAGCCAAAGGTGATGCTATACTTTATTAATATGTTCAACCATTAAGATTTCTTACTAATTTTTTATGATTTGTTCTTATATAGAGTCATAGACAACCGGTGAGGACGAACTTGTGCGGTCTATATGTCATGAGGCACATGCTCAATATTATCACATTAGGCATGACCGAATTTACAAAAGAGGTAAATATATATTTTTAAAAATTTTATTTTATTATGTTATTTGAGATTGATTAATATGCCTACTTTATGAATTAAATTTTAGATGTTCACAATTCGGATGCATTTTTTGAAGCTGAAATTGAAGACATCCGCATACGTTGGGCAACCTATTTTGTGGAGAACTTGTGAGGTTTTTGTTACTTTTAGACATGTTTTAATTTTGATAGTTGACACAATTTAGATAATTATTAGTTTTCCTAATAGTTAAATAGTTTTGTATAGTTGATAAATACTTGATAAACAATTGTAAATGAATTGAGCTGTCTGATTTGGCAATTTTTATGCACAGGAATGGCAATTTTGACAATTTAGACAATTATTAGTTTTTTTAATAGTTAAATAGCTTTGTATAGTTGATAAATACTTGATAAACAATTGTAAATTAATTGGGCTGTCTGATTTGGCAATTTCTATGCACAGGAATGGGTAAAATCGATAAAATAAATATAATATAAAAAAAATAAAATACTTTTTACACCGGTTATTACCACAACCGTTGTAGAATATAATATTTTTTACAACGGTTATGGTCATAACCGATGTAAAAAGTGCACCTTTTACACCGGTTCCGATCCCAACTGGTGTAAAAAGTGTACCTTTACACCGGTTGGGATTGGAACCGGTGTAAAAAGTTAAAGTAAATTTTTTTTAATTTTCTTGTATATAACTTTCAACATCGGCTCTATAATCGATGTAAAAAAATTTAATTTTTACATCGGGTTTATAACCGATGTAAAAAGAGGGACTTTTTACATCCCCTGGAAACAACATCGTCTCGTTAACCGTTGTAAAAAGTATTTTACCGCTGTCATTTGTTTGCTGTAAAAAGTCATTTTTTACTAGTGCTTGTCTCATTAGATAAATTATGTTATAAGTTTCGTGTGGGCACTTAATTATACAATCAGATGTGAGAATAATGCACAGTAGAAGTTTGTATCAAAAATTTGACATGATAACAAAATTTGATACATGTGACATAGTGCATGGTGTGTAGTCCACAGTGCATGATACAAAACTAGGGCACACTGCTCTGTACCATATGCACATGGCCTATTTTTGAAAAGAATTTTTTGTTTGTTTTTATTGAAAGTGAATTTGAGTCTACAATTCCGTTAGCCCTTTTGTTTGAATATATTTTTACGAAGTCGGGATCTCGCATTTAAAAATGAAAAACTAAGGGCTTATTTATGTTTCTTGCATTGTAATATGTATGTGAATTGGTAAAGTCTGAACAAAATTAGGAACTATACAACATGTAGGAAAAAATTATTTAAAAGTGGACAATTAAAAATTACTACTAGATAGTCAAGTAGCTCGTCCACACACTTGCAAACTTGAATCCCAATAATATCTTCATTGTAGGACGACGATGGAAGATCCACAATGCATGCTTGTGAATTGCTGGAACAAAGTCATATAATCAAACCTGAATCTTAAATATTAAAATCAAAACTTTTATAAAAGTTAGTCAGTTGTAACCATGAAAGTGTTATGAGTTTTTTATTGTCAAATATTTTTTAAGTAATTATTACGACTCACAAATATATATAATTTCATACACATAAACAAAACTATTTCAAAAATGCATATTAAAATTATAAACAAAAGAATTATACATTAAATAAATGTAAGCAATGTTGTTTCCAACATTCACCCATTGTTGAAAAAAGGAGCGATTGAACAATTGCTAGTATTTTTTTTAAAGCATTGACATGATAGATTAATATCTAAATAGAGTAATTGCATTAAATAAATGAGAACCCATAACGAAATGGACTTAAGTTAAAAAAAATATTACAATCAAAATTTGTTAGATTAAAATTAACCCTTCCTGACTATAAAGGATGTCACTTAGGATGTGTATAAGAGTGGAGGAAATCTTTCAAGCACTTGAAATAAGCACATAATAAGGCGAATCCATATAAGGCAAGAGTGTGTTTTATTAAGAAGCAAACGTAACCCAAGCAATAACAAAGAAGCACATTTGAATATGATTTTTTTTTTTAAATAGAACTCACCATTATATGTTTTATCTTACACTATAACAAGATAACAATAGTAAATAATTGCACTCACATTTTGATTAGTGGTGACGTAGCTCATAGTTTGCTCAGCAAATGAACCCCACAAGATGAAATTTAGACGATTCTCACCAGAAAAGATCAACATAAAACAAATAATAGAAATACATACTCATGAGCAATTTACTAAAATATATACGGTAAAGTGTACGTACAACTTAATAAAAAAAATCTCAAAAAAGTATTGTCCAATGTTTTAGCCACTAAATGAATCAACATTATTGCACTAATGTCAAATGTATTTTGAATACGGGTATTTGCTCTTAGAAAACTATTATGCTATCATTGCCTTTTTTCATTGTGGTTTTTAAATATTAATCATGGATCAATTAGTTAAATATTTTTATTGTTTTACTCATATAACTACTTAATATGTACTAAATACCGCCATTTAACATTTAGAAGAATTTGTAAAAAAATCAAATGTGCTTTGAATATGGGTATTTACTCTTGAAAAATTAACTGTCAAACTCAAATCAATAAAATGGATGCTTAAAATTAATGTGAAATTTGCAAATTACAGAACTTATCTTTGTGCGAATATATATATATATATACCAACGATATATACGTGAAACTCATAAAGGAAAACAATGCCAGTCCAAGTGAAAGGAAATCCAAAAGAGCAACACCTTAATTACCAACGATATGTGTATGTGTGAAATTACAATATTTGCCTTATTAATTAATTTTTTTTTATAACCTGGGGCCACACAAATTTTTATTACCTGTTTGTTAACGCTAATACTGTAGAACAACAGTAATCCTCCGACGAGAATTGCGAAGGAGGGTGGTGCATGCTCAATCTCTTGTTCGTGTTTCCAAAATTCCAAATAACTAGTTCTTGAATTTCAATGTTTTGGCTAAAAATGAGAAGAATGCTATGAGTTTTATCTTTTTTTTAGTTCAAATCTACTATGAGTAAAAAAAAAAAAGTCATAAATTCAAATATATAAAAATTTAAATTAACAAATATAAAAAATAAAATGAGAAAAAAATTTATAAGTATTGAGTTGCTTAATTTGACCAAAGATTTATTAAAAGAAAATGCTTATATTTTATATTGGAAAAAGTAATTTTTATTCATATCTTTAAATTATACATATATAATATCAATTATACATACCTTAAATTAAAACATTCAAATTGAATATTTTAATTATCGAATTTATAGTTTGATCAAAATGTCCAAAAATCACTTTATTCAAAAAATGTGTATATATATTTGAAGTTTGAATTATAATTTCTCATATTTTACATCTCACCAATTTTAAAAAATGATTACCAACAAGTAGTGATATATTTAAGAAAGTTAGAAATGACAAAATGACCACCAATAAAGAGATGAGGAATGAATTGAGCGTTGGAAAAAAAAAAAACTTAATTGACGCGAAACTTAGAATCAAGTGGATTTAAAATAATTATATATTTTCCCCAATGACTTACGGATATTTAAAATTTACTTTTTTGAAAATTTAGACTCATTTTAATATTTAAACCATATTAAAACATCAGCCGTGCATGCAAGCGCAAACCCACTGTATTTCTTGATGCAGAAATAGGACATGATAAGAATGGCTTCTGCGGAGTTTTTTATACGGTGGAGTGCCTTCATCGGTTCCAGCATCATGGGGGCCCATTTTAAGGTGTTGCTCTTTTGGATTTCCTTTCAACTTAGGCTGGCATTGGTTTCAATTTCAGTCTGCTTATGTTCGTTTTTGCTTCACAGTTCAGTGTCCGCTATTACATGTTATTGACAAAATGACAGACTTTTCAACTACCCAAGGCTTTGGCTTGGGTCTCTCATCTCCTGCGGGAGATTTTCAGTAACTTAGTTCTCCAACATAGTTGGATTTCAAGACTTTTTATGGTTCATACAACTTTCACAACCTTGTGGTGGGCCTTTCTATGGAAAGGTTACTTATCAACGGGGAACGAACCTCTTCAACAGCTTCTGCCTTATTTGATATTTCATGTTTTGGGTTACCTTATTTTATTTTGGCTTTAATTTTTCTTAGATGTATCTCTTGGGCTTTTCTATTTGTTGCTTCTGTGTTTTCCTTTCTTCATTTTCTTGTTACAAGACTGATGTTTTGGGTCTCTAGATTTTACTCTAAGGTGCCTTTTCTTTTGTAACTTTTTAATATATTAATAAATTGTCTATTTTAAAAAAAAACAATATTAAAACATGTGAAGAAATGTAAAAACAAAAATAAAGTTATGTAAGTCTTTTTAAGTATGTGGAAAAAGTAAAAGAATTAATATATTTCACCATGAATTGTGATATTGTGATTTATAGGTATTTAAAGCAAGAGCATCAAGCGATTGATACATAAAGAACTTCGGAAAGGTAAAGCAACTTCATGGCTTGAAAAAGCATTTTCTAATAAGCAACTTCCCTCATCACCTGGCACACTCATCTCTCAACCCTCTATCACTCAGGATATGGATCATGTATAGTAGGGAAGTGTGCAGTGGATGGGAAGTACAAGATCTTGACCATCAATTTTTATCTAGTGACTAGTAACAAATAGGTATATAAAAAAGTTCCTTTTGCAAACACACAATCATGTTTTATCAAAAATAAAAATTTATAAAAAAATATAATATTTTTAATAAGTTTGTTAATAACTAATTTGGATAATACAGATTTTATTTGGATGGTTCAATTTAATATTAATTTTTTATTTTTTATAAATTGATTATTTAGATATATTATGGAGTCTGAATAGTTTATAGCTAATATTAGGTTTTTTATAATCCTTATAATTTTTTTATTTTGATAAATATAATATTAAAAATAAAGATAATATTTCTAGCAATTTTCAAAAATATTTTTTTAAGAAATTACAAGCTAAAATTTTTAAATATGAACCAAAATCAAATCAAAACTTCCAGAGCACATCTCGATAATCAATTTATAAAAAAAATTCACATTAAATTGGACCATTCAGATAAAATTTGTATTGTCTAAATTAGTTAAATTGAAAATATTATATTTTTTTATAAATTTTTATTTTGGATAAAAACATGATTGTGTGTTTGCAATGAGGAACCTTTTTATACACCTATTTGTTACTAGCCATTAGATAAGATTTAATGGTCAAGATCTTTCACTTCCCATCCATTGCATACTTCCCCACTGCACATAATCCATGTCCCTATCACTAATCTTTGTAGTCTTCATACTCATTTTCAATGCTCAGTCAATTATCTCCATCATTGATAAAATTTTGTGAATAATCTCCATTGATCTCCCTCACTGTCATTGAGTTTTTGGGTTCATTGCCAATCAATTGGATCTTCTGCTTCTTCGTTATCGATCTCTTTCAAGCTTCACTACCGATCAAATATACCTGACAACAGAGAGAATGAGGGGGAAGCATTCTAGATCTAGTTTGAGATTGAGAATGACAAGAGGAAGGTGTTCTAGATTTGTTCAAGATTGATGAAATCTAGTTCTAAAGTGATAACAATGACAAGCCAAATCTGGTTCTATGAGATTGATGAAATTCCAGATCTGGTTCTATGAATTTGAGTAACAAGCAAAATCTTTCTTTGATTTTCTTTCTCTTTCTTTGAAGTTGAAGAATGTAACTGGTGCACAAATTGAACTTCCATTAGCCATGGAAGAATGAAACAAGCCAAATCTTCATCATTGATTTTTTTTTCTTGTTTCTTTTTTTTTTGATTTTTCACTTTAGATCCTCGTTCTTCCTCGATCACATCCATTCAACACCTAAAGAAGTTAAAACCTTAATTTAGCATCCAAGATCCTAATTATCTACTTAATCCACTAAATTACTAATTTACTCTTTAATTAGAAATTAGTTTCTCAGATTAAAATTTTAGGATGTTACCCTTTTTCATTTGTGGTTGTCTACTTTGATAATATTCTTGTTTATAGTTGTTCCTTAGATAACCGTGTAATACATTTGCATGAGGTGTTTAGGACTCTTAGGGAGAACAAGTGTTCTTTCTATTTGGATTTTGTTTGTTTCTTGGTTTCATTGTAGGAAAAGATGGAGTTTATGTAGATGAATCTAAGGTAAAAGCTATTTAAGAATGGCCAACTCCAAGGAATGCGAATGAAGTTCGAAGCTTTTATGGCTTAGCAAGTTTCTGCAGTTGGTTGTTGAAGGACTTTTCTTCCATTACTGCTCTAATTATTGAACTTGTGAAGAACATGACTTTTAAATGGACTGATATGAAAAAGCTTTTAACACGTTGAAAGAAAAACTCACTAATCCTCTACTTTTAAGATTGCTTGATTTTAAAAAAAATTGTTTGAAATTAAGTGTGATGCCTCTAGTATTGGTATTGGTGATGTTTTTAATGTAGGAATCTCATCCCACTTGCTTTAGTGAGAAGTTAAAGGGAGGTTTTTGGAATTAGTCTACTTATTATAAGGAGCTCTATACTTTGAAGAGGGCTTTAGAGACTTGGCAATACTATGAAAGGCCTAAAGAATTTATAATTCATTTTGATCATGAAAGACTTAAATATCTTAAGTCTCAAGGAAAGCTAAATAAAAGGCATGTCAGATGGTTAGAGTTTATTGAATCTTTTTCCTATGGCATCAAGCATAAGACGTAACCTCCCCTCATATCCACTCAATACAGGAGAAGACTAAATTACCACACTAATCACATCATACAGTAATCAAATTCTTTTGTTTGGAAATCTTGGACCCAAGACTCGTTTTGCAAAATTATTAAACTCACAACACATTTGACCAATATGCAGTAGAAACACATTATATGTGTGGCATTCCAAAAATTAACCTAAGGTTAATTAAGTTAATTTAAAGCAAATGAGTAATTTTGGAGGAATATTTAGATATCAATAATTTAGTTAGAAGATTATTAGTGGATTTAATTTAGATTAAAATTCTAAGTTATGATTTTATAGTAAATAGAAATAGTAATGATAATATTATTAAAAAAATAAGAAGAATGAAAGAAGAAGAAAGAAAGAAGAAGGAAAAGGAACATAAAAAAAAAATTAAAGAGGGGAGAGGGAAGTAATTTTTTCTTTTATGTGTGTGTTGAGGTGTAAATAGTGCAAAAAGAAAAAGGAAGGAATGGCTTTGTGCTGCGCAAATTCAAGATAACAAAAGAAAGAGAGAGAGGCGTGAATTAGCCATGGGACCCACACAATTTTTAAAAGCCAACAAAGCCTTTTTGGCTTTTCATTTCCTTCCTCATCCTTTTCATTCAGCGTCCGCGCATAGAGAGCGAGCGAAAGAGTGAGCCACGGCACAACTGGAGCTGATTTAGAAGGTGAAGTTCCATAATAGGATACTTTAGATGAGATTTTAAGCATTCTGAGACTAGGTAAGTGTTTTAAATATCTTCTTGGTTGTTTTTTCCCTGAGATTGTAGATCTTGAGATTTTGAAAAACCTAGGATTTGAAAGAGGGATGAATTTTTGATAAGTAAATCTGATTATTGAGGTTGTTGGTAGTGTAATAAATATTCTAGAGTATTATGTTGTTGATAGAATTGGAATTGAGGCATTTGAGTTTATCCCTAGATCTCTATGGGTAGATTTTTGGTTAAATTTGAAAATATAAATTATTTGTTGTCATTTAGATGATTGTTTGAGATGAGAAATAAATTATTATGGCTATAGAATAATGATTCTAGGCTTGAAATCAAATTTGCAATTTTTGGGTATTTTGTGTGTGCGAAGTTTTAGAATAAAAGGAAATTTTTGACATTAGAAAATTATTTGAATGATGGTTTTAGCCAAATTTCAATGAAGTTATTGTGAAGGAGACTATTGAAACAAGTAGGTAGGTTCAAATACATGAAATCAAATTTTAAACTTAAGAGGCTAAGAATAAGGTCTTACAAAAATGAAATAAAATAAAATAAATACTTAGGTATTAGAGTATGAGTGAAAATTGTGTTAATAATATTATTGACACATGGGATATGATTAATTATAGATTAATTTTCTTTTGACACCATTCAAGCTTTCGAAAGCTTTGGAAGTATTGTAATTGAGGGGTAACCTTTGACCTCTCAAAGGTTAAGGTAACCAGGGAAAATCTATTTTATGCATTTGTATGTTAATTAATTAATTATGTTGGTGAAACAAAAGTGTATATATATATATATATCTAAATTTTGAAATGGTTGTTTGTAATGTATGTGGCTTTGTTGTGACTCTATGACTTGTGATTAAGTTAATTGTGACTTGGTGCGAGTAATGATATTGATGGTTGATGATGATGTGTACACTCTTGGTTATAAGTTATGGATTATGCACAGTGATGAATTGTATATGAGCATGTTGAGTTTTATATGATGCTAATGTGGTTTTATATGATAATATAAAAATTGATGCAAGAGGCATGATTGAAATATGATGATTCTTGATGTTTGTTGAGCAAAAAAGTTGATGAGCATGTGGGATAATTATGAATTATATATATGAGTTTTTGAAATGCATTTTTTCATGAGCATGACCATATGGCCGGAGTTCGCCTTAGTGAAGGAGTTAGCGATTATGCAAAATCCATATAATACTTGGCTATTAACCAATTATCCTAGGGGTTATAGCTGCTACTTACCTCGTAAGATATTGTAGCATTGTTCCTGTTAAGGGACTTAACCCTACTGGCCTACCTGGAGTTTTGGGTAGAGCTAGTTTTGGGTATGACATCATATAGTGTGTGATTTAGAAGAAATCGTATTCATAAGTGAGTAAGGCAACCTTAGCCTAGTAGCCCCTCACGATATGATTAAGGCGTTGAGTAGTCACACCATATGGACGATCCCTTCCGGTTGTTGGCCCACAGATTTCATGTCCGAGGAAATAAGGGGGATATAAGGGAGCGATTGATCATGCATATTATTATTATCATGCCATTTGAGTGATTGATAGCTATATTCAGAATATGATTATAATTGTGGAAATAAGAACATATAGTAATTATGCGAATAATGTATATATGGCTATTTATGCAAACTTTGTACTTGACTTTATTCTTGAGATTATTCACATGAGTTAAATGGTAATGTGATTAACATGTTATTAATGTGATTGTTTACATGGTCACCTTGATAAATTTATTAGCCACTTGCATTCATGATTAATTATCATGCATTTGTATAACTTAA
>NW_026555336.1:23672519-23705742 GCF_029017545.1 Prosopis cineraria
TAGAAGCACCTTCTACTACTCTAAAATCTCTTATCGAGCAAACCTTAGCTTCCTCTCCTATCCTTTCATGTGTTTTTAGTTTTTTCCTCTCTGAAATTCGCCCAAAATTCATGACTTATGGGTTCATTTTCTGGTCCATGCACCGCGGTGCATGCAGCACAAGTCATTATGCATGGCATAGTGAGAATAATTCACACCACATACACTTGCTTTGACCCAAACATGCTATCCTTTCACTCGTACCTATTTATACAACACCTAATGAGTCAAACTACTAAGTAATCGTCCGAATCTCTAATCCCACACTAATTACCACTTTTCCTTTGATTAACAGCTAATCACGGGATTAAGAAATTCAAGATGTTACAATTACCACTTTACATCACCTCAATCAGTCTCATTTCAACTCAAACATGATTTTCAACCCTTTTCTTTTGATTTAGGGCCAAATCAAGCCTATGAGTTCAAAAACTCTATCGTTCAGCTTTAATCCAATCACAAGCTCTAATTTAAACTCTTGAGAACCTTTTTATTACTATTAGGTAAGAATCAAACCTCTTAAAATTTCACCAATTCAATTTCTTTATAACTCATATTTAGAGAAATTTGGATATAATGGAAGGTAGGGTTATACGTAGCTTACCCACTAAGTTATTGATTAGAAGTACCTTCCACGGCTTTGAAATATCTTGCCTTATCATAACTCAGCTTCCTTGCCTCTCCTTTCATGTGTTTTATAATTTCTCTCCCTAAAATTCATGACTTATAGGGTCATTTTTTGGTCCATGCACTGTAGTACATGCAATACTGGCCACAGTATGTAGCACAGTGAGAATAATTCTCACTACGTGCACACTTCAACTTGAAATGCAATCCTCTCACACGTATATGTTTCATATAGCATCCCACTGAGTCCAACTATCACTAATCATTCAAATCTCTAATCCCCACTAATTATCACGTTACCCTTAATTAATAGCTAATCACAGGATTAAGAAATGAGGATATTAATAAGAAATGTAAAGAGAATGTGGTTGCTGATGCCCTTTCTCACCAATATTCTCTTTATACCCCCCTTCATACTTCTTTCATTGAATTTGAATTATTAAAAATATTGTGTGAGACTAATTTTAATTCATTAGAGTTGAAAAATCATGTGAAAAGCATGGAAGTCCTGACTTTCGTCATGACTTTTATTGTTTTGAGAGTTTTCTTTTCAAGAAAGATAAACTGTATTCCTAATTCTAATTGTTTTATGCATGAACTTTTTATTAAAGAGGCCCATTGTAGAGGTCAACAAATGGGATATTTAGCATTGACAAGACTTCAACTAAATTATAGAAATATTTTTATTGGCTTGGAATGAGAAAAGATGTTATCTCTTTATGTGATAAATGTATTGTCTATAGGAAAACAAAATCTAAGGTGTAATCCCTTAAATTGTATACACCTCTTCCTCTTCCTCTTCCTACCTACTCTTGGATTGATATTTCTATGGATTTTATATTAGGCTTTCCTAAATCAATCACTAAGTGTGATAGCATATTTGTTGTTGACAGGTTTAGCAAATGGCTCATTTTATTGCATGTTCAAAACCCAATGATGCTATTCATATTGCTAACTTGTTCTTTAATAAAGTTGTTAGGGTACATGGGTTCCCTAAAATGATTGTGAGTAATAAGGATGTAAAGTTCCTTAGTAATTTTGTAGAACTTTATCACACAAGCTAAGGACTAAACTTTTATTTTCTACTATTACCCATCCAAAAACTGATAGTCCAAACTTAGGTAGCCAATAAAACTATGGCTACATTAGTGTGTGCTATTGTTTAAAGGAATTTAAGATTAGGAAAAGTGTTTACCACACATTGAGTTTGCTTATAGTAGGGCTATCCATTCCTCTACTTCTTATTCTCCATTTAAAGTTTCTTATGGTTTTAATCCTATAACTCCTTTAGATATTTTTCCTTTACCTTCTAAGATAGACATTAACTTTGATAGTAGAAAGAAAGCTAAATCTATGCAAGAGTACATGCAAAAGTGAGTGAGATCTCACATTGAGAGGGAGAATGTGCAATATGCATTAATAAGGGGGTGCCACGAGTTGTCTTTGAATTAGGAGATTGGCTTTAGGTCATTTAAGGAAAGAAAGGTTTCTTGAATAAAGGCAATCCAAGTTGTAGCCTTGTAGAGATAGGCCTTTCAAGCTTTAAAGTTTTAGATCACCTTGGAGATACTTCTTATAGAATTGATTTACCTAACTTTATAAGAATGTTAGTGCTACTTTTAATGCTTTTTATCTTTTCCTTTTGGATCTGCAAATTTGAGCAAAATCCTTTTAAGAGGGAAGGAATAATGGCCTAACTAAGGAGCAAGGAGGCATAATCCACGATCACAAGGAGGTAAAGAGGCATGCATGCGGCCCCAAGGAGGAGTCTAAGAAAATCCATATCAAGAAAGGCATACTCAAGGATCCATTACAAGGGATTAGAGGCTTAATGACTAGGGTTAGTGTAATGTCCCCTTGACATTATCAATAATCACCACACAATCATAACATACAAAGGTAATTAAGAGCAATTAATTCCTCCTAAGCTTACCGTAATCATGGAAGGTTTAAATTAATTAAATATTTGAAATACAATTGAAAAACTTTAAGATCCCAAATCCTTTAAAATTTATACTTTCAGCTTAATCTTATTGATATTTAAAAAATATGAAAGCATGGAAGACAAAAGCAAGCAAAACATAAGAAAAATAAGGTTAAAAATGTCATTTTGGCATATTCTAACACATATGATATGGCATAGTGGTCCATATGTCGCAGCATATGGCAAAGAAAGCTTAGTTTAATTGTTGGCCATGTGTCACAACATACATCGACATGCTACAGTGCATATGCTTACATGATAGTAAAGAGATTAGAGTGGGATTTTCACATTTGAATCACGTTAAATGTGCATATGCAATATCCAATCCTAATACATTTATATACACATCATGCTCATACTTATATCTTAGCCTTAACACAAGTATATTACAAATATACAATGTAGAGCTACCATATCAAAAATCATCATACAAGCATATAAAAAAATTCAATTCTCTAGTTGGCAAACCTTACTTATATACATTATGATTTATAACAATTCAAAATAAACATGGTCTTTACAAAGAAAGTAGACAAGTTATTCCTAGCCCTAGCTCTTTTCCTTGTCTCCTTTCAACCTCAGAACCTATTAAAATGTAAATTCATAGGGGTGAGATAATGTCTTAGTAACCAAAAAATCATATAATCTATTAATATGCACAATTATAAGCAAAGTAGTAAAGAGGCATGATAAAATGTGGTATGATACTATATAATTCATAGGCTAAGTACAAAGTATGTCACAAATATCATATATACCACATGTATGGGCCCATTTTCATTTGAACCTTTGTGTCTCCTTGACTGAATTCATAGGCTTCCATGTAAGATTAATTCCTAATGAATTGTCCTAAGCACAACTTCATTGAAGGGAATTACCTGATCAAGGTTGTCCTTTACTATTTTTAAGACTACGGATTCCCCCAACCACACATTTAGGGTGTTGTATGCACCAAATCCACTAAATACTTTTCAATTAATTTAGGCTGATTTAAAACATCACAATCCACTAACCTTTTTAGTAAATACGGAGCTAGTATAGGCTGCACCAGGCATCCTTAGGTGCAAATAACTATATGTATTTTTTATTATCTCTTAAACTAGGGTGAACTCCCACCCTTATTTGATCATACACTTTTCCCTAATGTAACCCTTTGCAATTTTTCCATAATTCAATATAAATTTTTCATACCCAATGCAAACCAACTTATATCTTATTTATTTACTTTGAAAAATCTATTTTAAAAAAACTTACTACCAAACCTTAGCATACCAATTCAGTTATGAGAAATTTTATCATAAAATCCTTAGCACAATCCACAAGTTTCTAAAAGCAAAATACATACATACATATATACACATACATACATTATATATATATATATATATTGCAAATAGCTTGCAAACAATTATACAAACTAATAAACTATATGATTAACCAATTACCTTAACCCACTTTACCAAAAAGGGTTACTTGCAAATCAAACGTATGCTCCACACCACTATAACCTTGGAATCACTCTAAGATATCAAAATCTATGTTAAACAAATACTATATGTCAATTCATTAATTTAACACAATACCCACTAGCTAAATTAACTTAATTTAGCTACTCAACAATTCAAATATCTACCATTAAGCTAGTCAAAGCATCTACAACCTCACCTTATCTTAATTTAGCATATATAAGGTCAATTCATGCTTAATTTCATGTGAAAACTAGAGCATCATCTCTCCCACTTGGATTAACAAATTAAGGAATATTCATTGGTTCCTTACTACATTGATCATCAGCCTCATAGAGGTTTGTGATTGGTCAGTCTCCCCCTACTAGCAAATTCGATTTCTAAGAATATGGTATTCCTTTGATTCAACCTTGATTCAACCTTAGTCACAAGCCCATAATCATTTGCACTAGTGAAGAGTATCATATAAAGATACACTTGTTCCCTCTAGGACCTAATTTCCTATGTTTGTGGGAAGAATCATGGACATATGCTATTGGCCCCTATGGTCTTATGACGATTAAGTTCAGTTTGTATCATGTCCACAGCTCATAAGGTGTGCTTATGATTAATTTGGAGGGTATATAGTTAAGTATGAAAATAGCTACCATTAATGCATTCCTCTAAATGAAATTGGTAGGTTTGCTTGTGCCATCACAGACCTAACCTTATCAAGGAGAGTTTGATTTCTCCTTTTAGAAACTCCATTTTTTTGAGAAGTTTAAGGATGGTAAGCTATCCTACTATTCCCTTCTCTTCACCAAAGGGCCTTGAATTTTTGATAGATATTCTCTTCCTCTATCAACTTGTAAAGCCTTGACCTTACAACTTAATTAATTCTCTACCATGTTGAGGTATTTTCTAAAACATTATAATGCTTTAGATTTGTGAGAAATCAGATACATGTGGCAATATTATGAAAAATTATTTATGAAGGTAATAAAAACCATGCTCTGTGTTGAGCCTTCACAATCATAGGTCCATAGATGTCATAGTGTACCAATTGTAAAGAAAATTTAAATGATGAATTTTTCCCTAGCGACGATGTCAAAATTGTGAAAGAAGTACATTTATTTAGTGTTTAATTAAGGAAATAACATACACAAGATTTCATTGAATTTCTAATGAATAGAGTATGTCATGTAGCATTAAAGGTTACCCACATTGCAACACTAATTTTGCAGTGTTAATACCTTAATTTTGCTCTAGCATTATTCCTAACATAAGCCTCCTGCTTCTTGATGATAATTGAAAAAAAAATTGTGAAGTTCCCATGGCCTTAGCCTACATCACTAATGGAAAAATACTATTAAAGCCCACTTTCTAAATTGGTGATAGCAGATGCAGTTTAAAAAGAAGAGGCGGGTGGCATTATCATAACTAAATGGCATGTTTTAAGACTTCTAAACTGGGTAAAATAAGAATCAGTTTAAATAATATTTTTTTACTAGTTGACATTATAACTGTTTGGAATATGTGACTATTTTTAAAAAATAAATTTTTGTACTTTCTAGACTAGTTAAATGTGGACCTGGTGTAGAGAAATATTTACATTTTTGAAATTAATTTTTAAAATTATTTTCTAGACCTATTTTGTATGAAATTGGTTTAGAAAATGATATAATAATTATTTTTAAATCTAAAAAATTACTTTCTAGATCAAATTTTCATCTTAAACTAGTATAGAAAGTCTTTCTAAAACCCTAATACTATCTATTTTCTCAGTTTGTCTTCCCTCCCTATTCAAAATTGTAAATATCCATGGGTGAGATAAAAATTTTAGTAATCAATATAGTTCATTTAATGCCTATTACCACAAAATAACCATGTCAAAATAACGACGAAAACCATAATGTAGCATTTATATATGGTATATCATAGTAAATAATCACTTTTGCATATAAATCATGTTTCAAACACTTTTGCACCTTAGCTTGGTCATCTATCTATCAATCCTTTAAAGCTCCCTGACACAAAACCATAGACTCTCCTGGATCAACTACTTATTAACTCGAGCATACTTTCGGTGGTAGAAACACCCAGCCAAATAATTGAACCCACCTATGGACTATAGTTTTCCTCTCACACACTTGTGATAGAGGTATTGTTGACTCTAAATCGCACCCAGATGGGCACTAAGTAGTTGCAAAACTACCTGGATATCCCATCGTAACAGTCCATATTATATTGTACCAATTATCCATGATAATAGCCCGTATAACACTGTACTGGATGTCCCATAGTGCCAACCTGACTATATAAATTTTCACTCACTTCTCCACACACATATCCCCACATATCTTGGGTGAACTCCCATCCCCTATGATCCTGCTCTTTTCACAAGATCCACTACTCATTCACATTTCCATAGCATATAATATCATATCATATATATAGATATATCAATTGAAATCTATAACCTTTTAGATTTCGTTTCACAAACCAATGTTCATGCTAAAATCATTTTCAATAACAAATCATGCATATCTTATTTTGTATTTAGCTCTACACAGTTATAATAGTTAATAAATATAATAAACTATATAGTTACCTCAACCCTTCTGTCTGATAAAAAAGTTTACATGTGTAATTTCCTTACTGAAATCTCTTTTTGCTTATCTACTCATCACACACCAGAATCTACACAAAATTGGCATTCAAAGTCAATCTACTATTAATAAAAGTGCCAATTATCACAATTAAGCACCTAATCACTATCAATTCCATACTTTATACTTAATTATGCATTTTACCATTGATTATCCCTATTACCAACTTTAACCTTCAACTAGCCAACTTTCTCTCATTACTCTCTCTAGATTAGGGCCATTTGTACCTATGGCTTCAAAGCTTTATCGTTCCAATTCAAACTAGTCACAAAGTACTAGTTTAGTTTCGAGGAACCTTTCTATTTAGGGTAAGAAATCAACTCCTTAAAACTCCTGAATTCAATTTCTCACTAGTTAAAAACTAAAGAAGAAAATAGGGTGGAGTCAGAGGTTAATGCAGTATGAGACTTACCTAATAAGTAACAAGTCAAAAATGTCATCCTTACTCCCAAAATCACTTACCTAACACAGCCCTCTTCTCTTCTCCATTCCAGAATCACTTCCTTATGTTCTCCCTTTTCTTTTCACATACTAGACACATCCTAATTAATCAAAGTTCTACACCATGCACCTCGATGCATCTATCCCCCATCGTGGCACATGGCACAGTGAGGAAAATCCTCACTATTCTCACACACTCTATTTTAGGATGTTGTTCTTCTACTTGTATCAGTTTATATAGCATCCTAATGAGCCAAAATAACACTTACTACTCAAAACCTAATCCCACATTAAATCACTAATTCATCAACTAATCAATCATTAATGCTGGAAAATGAAGAATAAAAAGAGAGAAAATAAGAACACTATGGACAAGTGTGAGAAAATATGGAAGAGGAATGAGATGATCATTGGATCGAAAAATAAGTGATCCTAATTAAAAGAATAAGAAAATGAAATAAAAGAAAAATTGGAGCCTTGTCACACTTACAATGTGGCATCCTTTGATTGGCTTGTAGATGATTCCATACATATCTAATTTTTCATATGTCATCCACATTTTCAAGCTGATTTAATCCCATAATTAATGCAGAAAAATGTCCCTAATGCTCAGCTTTGACCTCAAGAAGTGTGACTTCAATTATCCAATTGATGCACAAGTCACATGCTACCTAGTCATATAAATCACGTAATTCAATTAAATAACATGTGACATCATAAAATCTAATTAAAGTCTAAAATTAAATTCATAATTAGAAGAGAGAACTTATTAAAATAACTAAGTTCAAGGCTGCACAAAATTATATAAAAGTTTCTACATAAAACAACCCGAAAAACTAGGTCAAATTAAGACACTTAAGAAAGTGTTAACTTTTTATTTAATTACTCCCAAACTAAAATGAATTTCAAAATATATTTAACCATTCATCAACTTGACATAAAATTCACTTTTTCAAATTTTTGTATACATTTTCTCAAATTTTATTTTTTTAGACTAAAATGCCCTTTATGCATTAAACTTAGAAACTTAGGTAAAATTCCAAATCTAATGCATGTATGCATTCAAGGTGATAAATCATTAATAAAAGGCTCCTAATTGACAAATAAAAGTGTGTGACAAATGTATTTTATCAATTCTTCCACACTTGTTTTTGCACTCCAGGCAAAATCAATTGAAAAAGGTCCCACCAAGAAACATTAAAACAAAGAAACAAGAGAAAAAATAATGTTCAAAGTCACTAAAATATTAGCTGATGAACTTCTATAACTTATCAATCATGTGGCAATAGTTAAGAAAGAATTATGCACATCACAAACAAACCTTTACCAAGAATCAATGTCAAAAGTAAGCCTCACTAGGTTAAGTATTTACTCTCATCACTCAAAGTGCATAAGATATACAATTTCACTCAAGATTGCTTAGGATAAACCTTACCATAAGTTTGTAATCCTTCTACATCTCTACTACTAAAATAGCACTTGCAATCAAGAACCAAATGGATTTATTAAGGTAAGTGTGTAAGTGAATAATGAATGCATATCTAAGAAATGCATGTATGAAAAATAGGGTTTAGCATCAAGGTAATGTTAAAGTCAATATATATCTCCTTAATATGCAAAGCATAACCTAATTCAATTGAGTGGACACCTTAACACAATGAGAATGGAAAGAAAGGGTTAAAAATAATGAAACAATGAAATTAAATGAGCTAGGAAACTTTCATTCTTTTCCTTGTTTTCTTTTTCTCCTTCTTTTCTTTCTTCTTTTTGCTTCTTTTTCTAGCAACTTTGTTGCTTTCATTTTCATAATTTTTTTCCAACCTTTCTTTGCTTTTCTTTTTCTTTGGTTGCCCTTAATCTTTGAAAACAATGGAAAAAATATAATAATGGATGGTGTAACAATAAAGGATAAAGAATAATGGATAGAAAAATGACAATAGACATTTCCTCACTTGATTTAGGACATAAAATGAATATTAAAAAGATATAAAAGTGTAACATGCATCCCTTAGGGAAAAGAGGGTGAATATTATTTTTGAAAAGAATTAAAACAAAAGCTCAAAGTAGCTAACAAAAGATAATCAATAATAATGGGTTGGTTATTTAGTCCTTTACTATTTTTATGACTTCCATCTTTCAACTCCAATCAAACAAGTGCAAGACATGTGGTTTCAATTAAGAAGTAAAACAATTCTAGAAGGTAACATCACTAAGGAATTAATCACACATGAGTGTTTAGCCTCTTTTATGAAAGGATAATGTGCCACTCTAATCCATTATTCAAGATAAAAGAATGTTCACTTCACACCTATTCAATTCTCAAAATTACCACATCTCAAGCATTAAAAGATCCATTCAAGAGTTGGGTCATTAATAATTCAAACAAAACAAAACAAAAGCACAATTTTTTTTTTCAAAAGCCAAAACAAAACAAAACAAAATATTTTATTTCTCTACCTTACACTTAAATCATGTATTGTCCTCAATGTATGTATAGACTAGTGATAAAACAAGGTGAGATCAATAATGAATGTATAACAAAAGGTGGTGTAGAATTTTTTTTTCAACTAAAACACCAAATAAATAAATCAAATAAAGCAAATAAACTCTAATTTTCTTACTAGGTTCATCTCTCCCACGCTTAAACTCTACCCATCATTAAATATATCAATCAAAAAAGGTAAAAGCTCAAGGTTAGAGAGATGCAACCTTATCATGGTGGTTCAAAAACATGTTGAGAGAAGTCCTCCTTTTGAAGTCGTTTGGCCTCTTTATAGAGCTTGCATAGGTGACTATTACTTTACATGGTAGAACCCATGGCTTCATTCAAGAATTGCAAAACACCATAGGGAAATACCTTAGTCACTAGATATAGTCCCTTCTACTTGGACTTCAACTTGGCATGCTTATGAATAAACCTTGTTTGGAATAAGAGGACTTGATCTACTTCTTGGAACTTTTTCCTCAAGATTAACTTGTCATGAAGGATTCTTATTTTCTCCTTGTAGATCTTAGAAGACTTATAGGTATCCAACCTAAGCTCCTCAAGTTCTTAAATTTGAAAGAATCTCTCCTTAACTGAAAGATGCAAATCTAAGTTAAGTATCTTGATGGCCTAATAGGCCTTGTGCTCTCTATCTCCATCAAGAGGTGGCAAGCCTTTTTATACACTAAACGAAGAGGAGACATCTCAATGGGAGTCTTATAAGTAGTTCGGTGATCCCACAAAGCATCCTTCAAGTATAAAGACTAATCCTTTCTATTTATGTTCACCACCTTTGTGAAAATCTTCTTGACTTCTCTATTTGATATTTCAGCTCAGCCATTGGTTTGGGAATGATATGGTATAGAGATCTTATGATATACCCCATATTTAACTAAGAGAGCCTTCATCGTCTTGTTGCAAAAGTAGGATCCTTGGTCACTTGCCATGGCCTTAGGAACTCCATACCTACAAAAAATATCGGATTTGAGAAACTTCAAAACAATCTTAGCATCACAAGTTCTAATAGGAATGGCTTCAATCCACTTTGAAACATAATCAACACCAAGTAATATGTACTCAAAACAAAGGATGGTGGAAAGGGACCCATAAAGCCAATTCCCCAAACATAAAATATCACAAAATAAAATGGATTGTTGAGGCATTTCATGCCTCTTACCCTAACTACCAACCTTTGATATTTCAAGCATGCTTTTAGAAAATTCATAAGAGTCTTTAAACAAATTAGGCCAATAAAATCCATAATCTAAAACCTTCCTTACTTTCTTATTTAAGCTAAAATGACCACCACATGTATGAGAGTGACAAAAATCAAAATAAAAGGCACATTAACATTATCAACACACCTCCTAATTACTTCATCACTACAAATCTTCCACATCAAGAGTGGTTCCCAAATGTAAAACCTAAACTCTCTTTTTAATTTTTCAATGGCAAAACATGAAGCACAAGGGAGCAAGACTCCACACTCAATATAATTGGCAAAAGAGGCATACCATGGAGGCTTAGATAAAATGGCACACAATGCCTCATTAGGAAATGAATCACAAGGAATAATAGGGTTAGAGTTTACCACAGTAGCTTCCAAATGAGGTAGCCTAGACAAATGATCTGCTACTTGATTGGTAGAACAACTCCTATCCCTTATCTCCATATTAAATTCTTGCATTAAGATCACCCATCAAATCAAGCGAGCTTAAAATCTATCTTCTTCAACAAGTACCTTATAGCAGCATGGTCAGTGTGCACAATAACTTTAGAGTTAAGAAGATATGATTTAAACTTATTAGTGTAAAAACAATAGCAAACAACTCTTTCTTAGATGTAGTGTAATTAACCTGAGCTAAATCTAGGGTCCTAGATGCATAGCAATCACATATGACAACTTGTCCTCTCTTTGACCAAGCATAGCTCCCACAGCAAAATTGAAGCATCACATGATAACTTAAAAGGCAAAGACCAATTTGGGGCTTCAAGAATGGGAGGGAAAATGGGCATGCTTTTTAAAGTGTTAAAACTCTTTTTGCAAGCATCATCAAAAACAAAATCAACATCTTTTTATAAGAGTTTATGCATAGGTAAAGCAATTTCACTAAACCCCTTGATAAATCTCTTATAAAAGCCCGCATGTTCCAAAAATGATCTTAATATTTCAAAAAAATAGGATATGGCAAAGAAGCAATCACATCTACTTTGGCCTTATCTACCTCTATGCCCTTCGAAGAAATCACATGGCCCAAAACAATGCCTTTATCTATCATGCAATCGCACTTCTCAAAGTTAACCACAAGCTTCTTTTTAATGCACCTCCCAAGCACTTTATCTAAAGAATGCAAGCATTAATCAAAGGACTCACCATACATAATAAAATCATCTGTAATTTTTAACAAAATCACAAATATAGACATCATGCATCTTTGAAAAGTACTAAGCGCATTACAAAGACCAAAAGGCATCCTCCTATAGGCAAAAGTACCAAAGGGGCATGTAAAGGTAGTTTTATCTTTATCACTAGGAGCTGTGAGAATTTGAAAATACTCACTAAACCCATCTAAGAAGCAATAATGGGACTTGGAAGCCAATCTCTCAAGCATTTGATCAATAAAAGATAAAGGAAAATGGTCCTTCCTAGTCACATTATTGAGCTTCCTATAGTTTATGCACACTCTCCAAGTTAGGACAAGCTCTTCTTTCTCATTTTTTATCACAATAATCCCCCCTTTCTTAGGCACAACTTGGGTTAGAGACACCACTCACTATCAGCTATATGATAAAAGATCCTACATTAAGTAACTTGACAATCTCTTTCTTTACTACATCTAAGATTAATAAGTTAAGTCTCATTTGTGGTTGCCTAATGGGCCTAGCATTGTCCTTAAGAAAAATTTTATGTATGCATATAATAAGGTCAATACTAGCAATGTCTGCCAAAGTCTAACAAATAGCATGCATGTTCTTTCTCAACACATCAAGTAATACATTTTCTTCCTCAAGAGATAAAGAGTTAGAAATTATTATTAGAAGCTTCTCATTCTCAAGAAGATATATATACTTGAAATTGGATGGTAAAGGCTTCAACTCTAAGATAGGTGGCTCTACACAAGAGGGAATGAGCTTTTTTAAGTCTAATTTAATGGAATATCCCATGGCACCCTCTTGTCTTTGAGGCTCCTTACTTGTTTTTGATTGCTCCTCTTCTTTCTTCAGGCCTCTTTTCTTGGAACTTGTCCTCACGTGCTTAGACATAAGCCATGGCCTCAACATGTGTAAGTGCAGAATTTTCCTCCAATAGCTTGGGAATTCTAAGAATATCAAGCTCAAGTGGAGAAAAACTTATAGATTTGGCCTCAATGGCTTTAATACCTATAACACAAGAAGATATATGCTTCTTAAGCATTTTAAGATCAAGTATAGGAGATATTTTAAACAAATTATGAGAAAAAGTAGTTGCATCATTCAAGCATGCATCAATCTCTAAACAAATAGGACAATCACATCTATTAATGCATGTAATAGTAACAAGAGACAAATCATCATCAACATGTGAGAAATAATCAAGCATGTGAAACTCATAAGCATCATGAAGGAATAACTTAATTAAACTTACACCCAATAAAGAATAATCCTTAAAAGGATGTTTCATTACTTCATATATATATATATATATTAAAAGCAACATGATCCTCTCCACATTTTAAAATCAAACTACCCTTTTCCATGTCAATCAATGTACAGGCAGTCCTCATAAATAGCCTTCCTAAAATCAGAATATCATCCCCACTCCCTTCTTTTGACATATCAAGTACATAGAATTCTACATGAAGTAATAGACCTTTAATATAAACCAACAAGTCTTCTACTATTCTATATGGTCTTCTAACACTTCTATCCACTAATTGGCATATCATAGTGTCTTATGCATGCAATCAGGACTCAAGGCATGATAAATTGAAAAAGGCATAACATTAATAGCTGTATTTAAATTTATTAATGTATGAGAAAAAAGTGTGTTGCCAATCTTGCATGGAATTGTGAAGGAATCGGGGTCCTCATACTTTATAGAGAGTTGAGGCTTCATGATAGCACTCACAAATAAGGGTAATTATACCCTTATATTAGGCCTAAATTTTCTTTTGTTTGTACAACAATCTTTAAAAAATTTCACATATTTAGGGAAGTTCTTAACTACATCCATTAAGGGTACATTAATATGAATCTTATAGAAGAAATCATATACCTCTTGATCAAATTGTCCCTTTACTTGCTTAGGGACTACTTGTGCATGTGGGAAAGGAAGCTTCTTCACAATCTCTTGACTTTGCTTTCCTTCCTCCTTCCTTGAACTTTCCTTCTTGTTTCACTTTGCTTAACCTCTTCCTCTTTTCCTTGCTAAGCAACTCGATCATGGTCCTCTTTTACACCTTAGATGATGGTTGCTCACATATGATCTCCTCAATGTTCTCATCATCACCATCCCTACAAAAAGATGCATCATTAGGAGAAAAAGAAGAACTAGAAACATTAACTAATTTTCTCCCAACTCCTTACCACTCCTCAAGGAGATAGCATTAAGATTAGCTTTAGAATTAGCAATGTGTTGGATAGTAATGTAGAGGCTTAAGCATTAGCTATATTAAATTGGTTAGCAAGCATATTCATTTGAGAAGTAAGGACATCAATTTTAGAGTTCATGTTCTCACACTTGTTACCCATACTCTCTACCTTATTTCCTAAGCCATCATACATGTTTTTATACAAGGAATGCATTTCAATCTATTACTTGCATAACACATTCACATTATTAGAAGAGTTAGAGTTAGAAGAACTCTCAATAGGAACAAACCTCCCATCACTATAAGAATTAGAAGAAAGTGCAAGAGAATTACCACTTGGATTGTAGCTTTAAGAAGAGCTACCTTGAGGCAAATGAGATGGAGGGTCATGGCGAAAGGTATTTTGATAGGATCCTCTTTGTTAATTGTCTTGTAAAGCCACATTTAGGTTTGAATAGGAGAAATTAGAATGATCTCTCTATGAAAGGTTATAAGTATTAAAATAAGCTCCTTACCCTTACCTCCCACCATAAGATTGCTTCCCATTGTAGATAGCATTCACTTACTTAAACTTAATAGGATAATTACTTTCTACATGCATGGGTAAGTCACAAAAAGTACAAGAATAAGGGACAAGTGCTTGAGAAGTACTTACATTGCTCACTTGAGATATTTGTGAAGCCAATATTCTCCCAATCTTGGCAGCTAGCAAGTCCACATGTGAATCATTAAGCATTGATAAACCTACCATATTCACATTTCTCTTCTCTCTTGTAGAGTATTCAGCACCACTTGAGGTCATCTTGTCAATTAGTTTCCAAGTGTTTAAGGAAATGAGATTAATCAAGCATCCACCATTAGCGGCATCAATGTTAACTTTGTCTCTTGAAATCAAGCCATCATAGAAATATTGGACTAAATTCTCACTAGAAATTTGATGGTGTGGGTATTTAGCCAAAATACCTTGGAATCTAGTCCAATACTCATAGAGACTCTCATCCTCTCCTTGTTGGACCCTATAGATTTGCTTTTTAAAATTAGTGACCTTGGAATTTAGAGAGAATTTATCTAAAAAGAGTCTTCTTAGCTTGGTCCATGTGCTCACTTTCACATAAGAAGGGTAGTTGAAATACTACTCCTTTGCTAAACCTTTAAGAGAAAATACGAAAGCCTTAGCTTGAACATCATTAACATTGACATGCATAGGCTTCATAGTATCACAAACCAAGTAGAGAGTATGCAAAAACCTATGGCAATCTACTCCTGGTGACCCATAAAATTTAGGCAATGCATTAATCAAAGAGGGTTTAATTTCAAATTGAACATTAGTAGGAGGAACATACAAGCCATAAGGATTATCATGCCAATTAGGTTAAGTTAATTGCCTAATGCTCCTCTCCTCTCTAGGATTATGCAAGACTTCAAATTCATTATTAACATGCCCATCATCATGCAAATTCTCATTCCCATTCCTATAGCCCTCAATGTGCACATGCTCATGCCTTAAGATATCTTCCATTGTTGAATTACAAACTAAATGATAATCAAGAATAGGTTGTGATCTTCTCAATCTAAAAATAGTCCTTTCAATTTTTGGATCTAATTCAACAAAAGTGGTATGTTATCTTCGGGTCATGCACTAGTCAAGCTTAAGAAAATTAAGAACAAAGACCAAACTAAACTAAAATGCAAATCAAGAAGAAACAATTCAAAACAAACAAAAGCAATAGAAATATTTTTTTTCTTTTTCTAATAAAATCAACAGCAACAAAATGAAAAAACACAATCAAAGACAACACTAAATAAGTAGAAAGAGAGTAAGAAATGCTCAATTAAGAAGCTTTGGCAATTCTAGAATTCATATAGTGGGCTCTCTGAAGATAGTGAAACTATGAATTTTCTAACAGCCAATCCACATAAGCAATTTCCTTGAAACTTTTATGAGAGACATAAGAGATATACAATAAATTATATAAAAATTTTAGATAAAAAATCCTTCCCAATCATTCCCAAAATTTTTCACAATTTGTTCTACAAGTCTAGAGAAACAGGATTTCATCTTAAAGACCTTTAAAGCTTCCAACAAACTTTCAGATAGGAAAATGGCAAAATTAAAGGAAATACTAAACACATGAAACAAAGCTAAGATAATGAAAGAAAAATGACATTAGAATCAATCAATTTGGACACACAAAGATAGAGATATGCTAACTCAAAGTTGTAATAGGGTTTTGGGAATCCTCTGTAAAGGCTCCCTGGACCTTGTTACCTTATAAAAATTTCACAAGACATTTCCCATGTCCAAACTTGACCAAACCTTTTTTAAAATGAAGATAAGATATAGAGCTTTCAAATAAAAATTGCATTAAATTTTTTTATTTTGCTAAAATGGAACAAAAAAACTCAAAACACTAAAAAACACTAAAAAACACAAAATACAAATTTTTATGATTTTTCTCAAAAATTTCCAAAAACACTAAAAATGTAAACTAAGCACTAAACAACCCTGAATCAAACTTAAACATATTCCCTAGCAATGGTGCCAAAAATTTGATAGAAATTAGTCGCTTACCCTTAAAATTAAACTAAAGCTAACCCTAGGTCATCTTTCAAGGAATAGTCTTAGTCTAATTAAAAGTTATCTAATGGAATAAATCACCTAAAGTTGTAAGAATTTAGTTACCTAATTATCTAAACTGGTTACGTAATGTGCAAATAATTAAAATGCTAATTAAAGTGAGTGGAATGAACATCTCTTTTCACAAGAGTGGAACCCTAGAGATTAGTTAATTTTGGACTCGTTATTTTCTTATAATTAGGCTAAGTTTAGCTTCCCTTTCCTCTTGACTAAAGCTGCCACGACTTAAGAAAATTATCCTAAGCCAATTAACTTAATTTGCTAACTTTCCTAGGTCTTAGATTAAAGCCCCTATTTTAATTAACCAATCAGTGTAAAAATTAGCCAAGTGAATCAGTCAAAACTCTCCCTCAAATGCCACAGCCAAGACAAGGAATCAAGTAACCATAAGATTATGTTAAGCTACTCAACAACTCAAGCATTAACATCACAAGATTATGCAATATTATTACATGTAATTCACTAATTGAAAAACATAAGGTTATGTGCCAAACAAAGAGTGGTTAAATTTAGTCATGGTTGTCCAAGGAAGAAATTAAATGAAACAATCTCTCTCTTTACATCAACATCAAATTCAAATTAAAATTTACAAGCTAAGATGATTAAACCTTAGATTAAGGAATCTAACCATCTAGTAAAAGAGAAAAGGATAGGACATAAAAGAATTTAGCCAATTTAAAGCTCAATACTCATACTCCATCTTCATCTCTCTAGGATTTTACTAAAAAAATTAGCCAATCTTCATCATATTCAATAACCCTCGTAATTGCTTATGATGGCCAAACTCCATAGCTCTTGAATGATAGAAATGAGCTTCAATCCTTAGGAAAGTGGGAGGGTTAAGATGAAATTGAGGAGAGAAGAAGAATGATGTCAGTTTTGTGGAGGTTTGGTGGCTGAAAATGGAGGTTAGGGTGCTAGAAAATGAAGAACAAAAGAGAGAAAATGAAGAACACTATAAACAAGTGAGAGAAAATATGGAAGATGAATGAGATGAGTGTTGAATCTAAAAATGAATGATGAACGGTGTGCTCAAGGTGTTTCCCATCAGCTGATCCTAATTAAAAAAATAAGGAAATAAAAAAAAGGAAAATGGGAGCCTTATCACACTTGTAAGGTGGCATCCTTTGATTGGCTTATAGATGATTCCAATGTGTGTTTAATTTCCAATGTATCATCCACATTTTCAAGCTGATTTAATCCCCTAATTAATGCAGAAAAACGTCCTAAATGCTAAGCTTTTACCTCAAGAAGTGTTGACTTCAATTGCCCAATTGATGCACAAGTCACATGCCACCCATGTCACATAAATCACATAATTCAATTAAATAACATGTGACATCATAAAATCTAATTAAAGTCTAGGATTTAATTCATAATTAGAAGGGAGAATTTACTAAAATTACTAATTTCAAGGCTGCACAAAATTATATAAAAGTTTTCACACAAAGACAACCTAAAAACTAGGTCAAATTAAGACACTTGAGAAAGTATTGACTTTTTATTTAATTACTCCTAAACTAAAATGAATTTTAAAAATATAATTTGACCATTCAACAACTAGACATAAAATGCAATTTTTCAATTTTTCTTATACATGTTCTCAAAAGTTTATTTTTTAGGCCAAAATGCCCCTAATGCACTAAACCTAGAAACTTAGGCAAAATTCTAGATCTAATGCAATGTATGCACTTAAAGGTGATAAATGATTAATAAAAAGATCCTAATTGACAAATAAAAATATATAAGAAATGTGTTCTATCACATCATGGCATGTGCCACATGCACTACGACATGTGGTATAGAGCCACGATCTTCCTCTTTATGTCATGCGTCGCAATATGTAACCATGCATCGTGATGCACATGCAATTTTAAACGTCATATCAATTCGTAGAGGCAAAATATTGATATATGCTATTTCCATGTGACATCTAATTAGAGTGATTCAAGCTTACCAAATAATCTTTTTAAGGAGAAAAGTTTGGACATGATTTAATGGTGTGATCTCAATTTGGACACCCACGGTGTGAAAAGTTCCTTTTCTTGAAAAACGTAGAACCTAAAGTGTTAAAATCTCACACTTTGTTTCATTACACTACTTTAGGCCTAGAAACCAATAGGATAAATTACAGCTAATCGAATATTTATAACACCATATTCACAAATACATACATATTTGGCATTAAACTCACCCTTTTACGCACAACAGGGCCTATTATTCCACATTTATCATTTCACATAATTATTGGCTAAAATATTCACGTATTCACCATTATTTTACCTATACACACACATACCACACAATCTTAGCCCACATATCATATTTCACTACTTTTACATATGTCTAAGCTAAGATACACAAAATCACAGCCAATCTTAACTCATTATTTCATTGCATATCACATGCAGGGTCAAGATTCTCTCAAAAACTACACAAACACATTAAAATCATGTAAATGCATCCTATGGCAACTTAGTTCCTTTACATCTTACCCAAACTCTTATAAGGTAGCTAAAGTGCCACTATGTCTGACCTTAGTCGTTCCTTTTGCCTTGCTCACAATTAAGGCATGTAAAAATGTAATCATGGGATGAGATAACAATCTAGTAATAGAATAACTTACTACTACTAATTAACAAGCATAAATATGAATAAGCAAAGCTTATGCATGCATGCATACATACATACATACATACATACATACATCCATATATTCACATAAACATAGGTTCCTTTGTCATAACTAATTTTTCACATAAAATCCTTTTTACTAGCATGATCATCTATCATTTGATCACTTATATCACTTGTACCAAAACCATATGCTCCATTGGGTTGATTACATGCTCACTAATCCAAGCACACTTTCAGTGGTAGAATTACCTAGCCAAATGTGTTATGTCCTCCTTACAGACTATAGTTTCCCCCTATCACATATGATAGAGTGTCATTATTGTAACACCACATCACACAAATATTAAAGAGTGTAAATCTCTAACATTGTACCTAATATGAGCACTAAGGAGATAATTCTCTAACACTACACCTTATTAGGCACTTAGGAGATGAAATTCTCCAATATCACACCCCGTTAAGCACTAAGAAGAATAAATGACATATAGACTTTTACTATTCCTTCCTATAGGTGAACTTCCACCCCCTGCATGATCATGCTCACATTCCTTAGAAACAAACCATATGTTTGTATCCAAGCCCCCCCACACACACATATATGCATATATTCATATACTTTCATGCATAAATACCCATTTCACAAAACATGTACTACTTTAAAATAATTCCATAAAACAATCATGCTAGGATGGAAGCTAAGTCAAATTAGGTCAAAATGGGGAAGCAAAAGTGACATGTTGATCACTACATCATATGATGCAACATGTGGACATATGTTATGATGGATGGCATAAAATCAGCATAAAGGCCTTAGAATAATAAAAAAATAATGGAAAGTTTAGAAAAAACATAGGGCATGAAGGAAAAGGAGAGATCCTTTGGTAGGGCTTAAATCTTGGCAAGGTTAGAGGCTTGTTTTGACCTCCAATCATGTGAGTAAATTTTCCAACAATCTTCTCAACCTATCTACCTTAGTTTTCTTGGATTTTGGAGAAAGGGTACTTGCGTTCTAATTTAGAAGGGGATTATACTCAAACCTTAACCTTGCATATGGCTGTAGGGTTTAATTTAAGCTTGTTTGAGTTGAATAAGTGTTAAATTGAAGCTTGAAGTATTGGGTCTTATGTTTTGAGTGAAACTAGGGTGAATTTTGGATTTTTGGAGTTGTGCAAGCTAAAATTAAGTATAAATTAACCTTAAATAGGCTAAATTAAGATAATATGAGGTGTAAAACCTTTGACTAGCTTAATAATAGGGATTTGGATTGTTGGATAGCTAAATTTAGTTAATTTGGCTAATGAGTGCTTTATATTAGGTATGAGAAACTAACATATACTACTTATAATTGTAGATTTATATAATTTGGTTCTTTTACTAGTCATTGAGACTATTGGAGCAAACATTATACCATGATAACCCTTTTGGTAAAAGGGTTGAGGTAACTGGATAATTCATTTTGTTTGTTAATTAGATTAATTGTTTATAAGTAAATATGCATGGTATGGCATGTGATTTTAATAACTAGCATGATTTGTAAACTTGCATGATTTTGTATTTGAAAGGAAAATTTAATTACAAATGAAATATTTGCAAAAGTAGATTTAAAAGTGCATTAAGTTATATATGGAAAAAGGTAAGCATATATTTCATCACTTCACTAGTACAAAATATAAAATTTATGGGGTGCTTTTTACATCGATTGGAAGGCAAACGGTGTAAAAAATAAAGGCGGTGGCATTTTTGTAATTATATTGAATTATGTAACACTTTTTACACCGGGTGTCTAGGCACCCGGTGTAAAAACTATACTTTTTACACCGGGTGCCTGGACACCCGGTGTAAAAAATGTTTTTTAAATTCATTTCTCCCTTCATTCATCAGTTCCCTCGTCTCCTCCTTCTCGCGCCCTCCTTCTCGTCTCCCCTTCGTCCGCCCACTCCCCCTCCCCCTTGTCTTCTCCCTCGCCGGCCGCCCTCCCCCCCGTCCGCCCAGCCTTCCCACCCGTCCACCGAGCCCCCTCCCCCTCCTCCCCTCACCGCCCACTCCCCCTCCCCCTCGTCCCGCCGCCCCCTCCCCCTCCCCCTCGGTTCGTCCAACCGCCCCCTTCCCCTCCCCCTAAGTCCACCCAACCCCCTCCCTCTTCCCCTCATCCCACCGCCCCTTCCCCTTCCCACTACCCCTTCCTCGGCCGCCTATCCCCTCCCCCTCGTCCCGCCGCCCATCCCCCTCCTATTCCCCCTTCCTCAGCCTTTCCCCTCCCCCTCTCCCCTTGCCTACCCCTTCACTCTCCCCCCCCTGCCCCTCTCCCTCCCTCTTGCCTCCCTCTACCACTCCTTTTCCCTCCCTCTCAGTGTTGAGCCATTGCTGCAGCTGCCACCACCCAGGTATGTGTTGAATATAAATTTTTAAATTTTATAATGTTTAAATTTAGTTTTTAATGATATTGATTGTTGCTGGGAGTGCTGTTAGTGGCTTCATAAAGCCTCAGGTTATTGCATGTGATTCATTTATTTGGTTTAAAATTGTTAATTTTCTCGTGTAAAATTTTCTAAAACTTTTGGGAAGTTCAATTTTTAGGGGAGACTCTATCAAAATTTGTTTTGAATTTATTCTTTCCTTTAATTTTTTTAAATTTAGTTTTTAATGATATTGATTGTTGCTGGGAGTACTGTTAGTGGCTTCATAAGGCCTCAGGTTGTTGTATGTGATCATCTATTTGGTTTAAAATTATCAATTTTCTCTTGTAAATTTTTTTTAAAAGTCTTGGGAGATCTAATTTTTAAGGGAGATTCTGCCAAAATTTTTTCAAATCTTAATTTAATTGGGAACTTAGTTTTTTAAAATAGTTTGAAGATAATAACATTAGTTATATTCTTTAGGAGGTGACATATGGATCGTAGGTGGATGAATGCTAGACGAACGAGTGACGAGTATGATAATGGGGTGAAAGAATTTTTGGAATTTGCTAAGAAAAATGCTGTTGATAATAGTGAAAGGTTCTATTGTCCTTGTGTTAATTGTTTGAATGAGAGGAGACTAGGTGTTCCTGAAATAAGAGAGCACTTAGTTTGTGATGGGATTTGCAAAAATTATACAATATGGATTTGGCATGGTGAACGATTGGAAAATTATAGTAACACATCTCAACGTGTGGGAGTTGATAATCTTGATGATGAAGTAGAAATGAATGAAGATCGATTAGAGGACATAATCCGTGATGTTGGGGAAGAGGCTTTTGAACGAGCACATGTGTATGATAACTTGTGCACCGATGCAGAGAAGCCTCTATACCCGGGGTGCACTGATTTTAGTTTGTTATCTAGGGTGTTAAAACTAGTTACCTTAAAGGCAAGAGCTGGGTGGAGTGATCAAAGTTTCACATGGTTGTTAGAGTTACTTCAAATAATGTTTCCGAAGGGCAATGTACTACCAAATCGTTATTATGATGCCAAGAAGATCTTGTGTCCAATGGGTATGAAGTATAAAAAAATACATGCATGTCCTAATGATTGTGTGTTGTACAGAAAAAAGCTTGAAGGGGAGGAGAAGTGTCCGAAATGTGAGGCACCACGGTACAAAGAGAGGGGGGCTCCTACAAAAGTCTTATAGTATCTTCTAATTATACCAAGGTTCAAGCGTTTGTTTGCAAATACTAATGATGCAAAGAACTTGATGTGGCATGCAAATGAGAGGATATCTGATGGAAAACTTTGACATCCAGTCGATTCTCCTCAATGGAAGAAAATTGATCAATTGTTTCCCGAATTTGGCAATGAGCCAAGGAACTTGAGGCTTGGACTTTCTACCGATGGAATGAATCCTTATGGTAGTCTTAGTAGTATACATAGTTCATGGCCTGTTCTTTTGGTGATTTACAATCTATCACTAAGTTGTGCATGAAATGGAAGTACATGATGCTATCCATGTTGATTTTGGGACCAAAACAACCGGGAAATGATATTGATATTTACCTAAGACCTCTGATTGAAGATTTGAAAGTGTTGTGGGAGGTAGGTGTGGAAATGTTTGATGCAAATCAGAAGGAGAATTTTAAATTACGTGCTATGATCTTTTGTACTATAAATGATTTTCCTGCATATGAAAATTTGTCTGGTTATAGCGTGAAAGGTCATAAAGCTTGTCCAATTTGTGAAGAAAGCACAAACTACCATCAACTTCAACATAGAAGGAAGACAGTCTACCTTGGCCATCGGAGGTTTCTTAGACGAGATCACCCATATCGTAGATTGAAGAAAGCTTTTCATGGTCACCAAGAACACAATGATGCTCCGGATGCTTTGACTGGGGATCAAGTATATGAACGTGTGAAAAACATTAATATTGTCTTCGGTAAGACTAAAAAGAATACTGGTGCAAAAAGCATATGGAAAAAAAGGTCTATCTTTTTTGACCTCCCATATTGGCGCAATCTTGAAGTAAGGCATTGTATTGATGTTATGCATATGGAAAAAAATGTTTGTGATAGTATTATTGGAATGCTTCTGAACATACCAAGTAAGACTAAGGATGGTGTGAATGCAAGATTGGATTTGAAAGAAATGGGAATACGGGAAGACTTACACCCAAGACCAGAAGGTAAACAAACTTATTATCCCCCAGCCTCTCATGCATTGTGCAAATCTGAGAAAATAAGTTTTTGTGAGTGTTTACATGGAATCAAAGTTCCTTCGGGGTATTCTTCAAATATTATGAAGCTTGTATCTGTGAAAGAGTTGAAACTGGTAGGCTTAAAATCTCATGATTGCCATGTCTTGATGCAACAACTATTACCTTTGGCTATTCGAGGCATATTGAAAGAAGATTTAAGACTTACAATAACCAGACTTTGTTTCTTTTTCAATGCTATATGCAGTAAAGTTATTGATCCCCGTAAACTGGAAGAGTTAGAACAAGAAGCTTGTACTATCTTGTGCCAACTTGAGATGCACTTTCTTCCTACATTTTTTGACATTATGGTTCACTTAATAGTGCATCTAGTAAGGGAGGTAAAATTGTGTGGCCCTGTTTATTTGCGATGGATGTACCCAGTTGAGAGATACATGAAAATACTGAAAGGGTATGTCAGAAATCCATTTCGACCCGAAGCATCAATAGTTGAGAAATATGTTGCTGAAGAAGCTATGGAGTTTTGTTCTGATTACTTGTCAAGTACAGAATCAATTGGACTTCCTAAATCTTGTCATGAGAAAAGGCAATATGGTCAAGGCACACGTGGAGTATCAGTGAAGAGCATGAATCATGATGAATTACAAGAAGCACATTTATATATCTTGAATAATATTGATGAAGTTAAAGATTACATATCTTCTCATAAAGAACTTTTAAAGGCAAAAAATTATTGAATGAGAATGACAGAACAAAAGTTGTTGAAAGAGCATAATAGGACTTTTGTGAATTGGTTCAAGCAGAAAATTTTGAATGAAAGTGGTGTTTCTGAAACAGTTAAATGGTTGGCTGGAGGTCCTAACTTTGATGTTATATGTGGAGTGCCTATGATATTAATGGGTATTCCTTTTATACAAAGTCTTTGGATGAGAAGAGTACGGTGCAAAATAGTGGAGTTATGATAATGGCTGAAGCCGTACACTTTTCTAGTTCAAAAGATATGAAACCTAAACTAGCATCCAGGACTTACTTTAGGGTTATTGAAGAGATTTGGGAGGTTGATTATACAAAATTTAGAGTTCCTGTTTTAAATGCAAGTGGGTTGACGTCAATAGTATTCGTGATGATAAGTTTGGATTTACAATGGTTGATCTTAAAAAACTAACTTTTGGAGATGAGCCATTTATTATGGCAGACCAAGCTAAACAAGTTTTCTATGTCACGGATCCAGCAAATAAAAATTGGTCAATAGCACTTAAAGGAAAAAGGATGATTGATAGTAATGACGATCATGAATCAAATTTTGATATTTCTGAAACTCCTAACTTCTCAAGTGGGCTACCAATTTTGGATGTGGTAGATGAAGTAGATGATGAACATGCCATAAGAAGTGATCACCATGAAGGGATATGGGAGAATATCCCTATATGAGTTTAGTTTTGAAATTAAAGTATGTTAATTTAGTTCAATTAAATTTATGTTGTGGGATTGTTTTTCTTAATTATCTTATCTTTGATTATTTTTTTAATTAATTTCATTTATTTGAATTAATAGGAATATGGAGAATCAAGGTGATGACACTCAGAGCCAATCAATTGGTGATGTTGCTCCTAGTGGGGAGCTAAGTCAGGGCACCCCTAGTGAGGAGCCGAGTCAGAGCCAGTCTGTGAGGAGGGGGAGACGTGGCACACGATTAAGAGATCTGACATTAAGTAGGAGTGCTGGGCGTAGGTTACCAATTCAATTTGACCGGAGATGGAATCCGATAGGGCCACATAAAGCCAAGTTTGTTAGTTTTCTTGGCCTCCTCTCGCGTACCAAGCCTCCTATTGTGTTTGAGGACTGGCTTGATGTGCCAGAACGTGTGAAGGAATAGATTTGGGAAAGTATTCAGGTAAATAATTAAAAATTAAAATTTTTTTATAGTTATATATTATTGGGCAATTATTGATTATTATCTTATGTCTTCATTGTAGCTCACATACGATGTTCCATCTAATCAAGATTGTCGACACAAATTGATTTCTTACTGTGGAACACGTTGGAGAAATTTTAAGACTGATCTTGCTAGAAGATATATCTTTATCGAGGTGCCAGAGGGTCAGGCTCGTCCCAATCCTCTTGATACATACCAGTTCCTTGATGAAGATACTTGGGAAGAATTTGTCAGATTCAGACTTCTGAAAAGGCTATGGTTTGTTAACTTTTAATTTATTTAAGTTTTATTTAGATTTACTTTAATTATAAAACTAAAATTCAATTTATTAACAGGAAAAACGAGCTAAAGGGCGAGAAATTGCTCGGCAGAATCAATGCCCCCACACCTTATCTCGTGGAGGTTATGCTAGAGCTGATGATATACTGATGGCAGAGAAACAGAAGAAGAGAGAAGAAGAAGCCAAGTCTGATCCTTCCATACTCCTTTCTCCACCATCACCTGTCTCTCGAGAGGAGAAATGGAGATATGGACATCAGTACAAGAAAGGAGGCTATACAAGTGAGACAGCACGGGAGATTGCCGAGAGGATTGTAAGTAAAATTATTATTCCTTGTCCCTTTAAATTTCTATACAATTGTATATATTATTAATTAATATTGTTATTTTTATATTATAGGATACTCTTAAGGAGCAACAAGCCCAAGGAAGCTTCATTTCAGAGGGCAGAAATGATATCTTAACAGTTGCTACAGGCAAGCCAGAGCATCCGGGTCGTGTGAGGGGCGTTGGATATGGTGTGGGCATTAAGGACTACTTTGGAGCACCTGCACGTCCCAATTCAGGAGGTGTAGTGACTAGAGAAGAGCTTGATACATTGATATCCACTGTGAGGCAACAGACTAAGGATGAGTTTGAAGCTTCATTTGAAGCTCGGCTTCTACAAATGAAAGAGCAAATGAAGGAGGAGATGATGAGCATGATGAGCTCACGACAGGAGACAACTGCTGAACCAGTTCATACATCTCCTGCATTTCATAGTACAAAAGGGAGTAATATTCTTGAGCATGTGTCAGAGGGTCCTTCTGGTGACAACATTGGTGAACCATGTGAGATATTTCTAGAAGATCCTGATAAACGCTTGGTTGCTCTTGGTAGCATCTATAGCTTGGGGTCAACCATCCACCACAAGCAAATTCAAGATGATCAAGTAAGAGTGGTGGTTGCAGATCCAAAAGTGCCAGATGCTTTGGTTCCATTCCCTACTGATGAGGTGAAGACTGTGGTTGAAGCTGTTGGCAATTTTATCCTATGGCCCAAGAGACTTGTGAATCTAGTTCAAGCTGTGGTACGAAATTTCATAAATTTTTATTATGTAGCAACTTCCTAATATATGTTTTTTATTAACTATTTCTTGTCTTTTTATTATGTAGAAGCTTTCCTCGTCGAATCTCCCAAAGCTTCCACAACCCTCGTTGACTCCGCATCAGCGAATGATTTTAATGGCGTATGATTTATCATTCGAGTTCAAGAGTTTAGAAATGGATCCGGAGGTTGTGGGCAAGAAAGACATGATAGTGACAATTGAACGGGAAGATTTGGTTCGACTTCTGTCAAATAATCAGCTTACCACACCACACATTGAACTATTTATGATGTAAGTATATTTTTCTTTAATATAATTGCATTGTTGTAAGTAAACTTAATCATCAAGTTTAGTAAACTAATATAATTGCATTGTTGTAGGTATCTTCATCATTTGTGCATTACATCGGGCAAAGGTGATAAGTTTGGATTCCTTTGCCCTCATCACATGACAGAGAAAGGTAATACTCCAGAGTTAAGGGCCGCGTACCTCCAACAGAGAATATGTGAAGTCAAAAAGGACGTTTTTATGGCTCCATATGTGCACTCGTAAGGATCAATTTATAATTAATAGTTTTTTAATATGGATTTACTTTAACTTGTATCATATTTAGCAGGGACCATTGGCAGTTATTTGTTCTTTCAATGAAGAGCAACACTGTCGTCTTTTTATGCTCCCTCCATTACAAACTTGGGAAAGAAATGAAGAAGACGATAGACTTGTAAGAATACTTTTACTAAACTATTTAATTTAATTTTTTTTGAATATTTTTACTAACTTGGTAATCTTGATCATAGGGCAATGAGAACATATCAAAATGTAGTCTTACAAAAGCATGGACATGAGCTCAAGGATCCCACATGGATTGAGCCAAAGGTGATGCTATACTTTATTAATATATTCAACCATTAAGATTTCTTACTAATTTTTTATGATTTGTTCTTATATAGAGTCATAGACAACCGGTGAGGACGAACTTGTGCGGTCTATATGTCATGAGGCACATGCTCAATATTATCACATTAGGCATGACCGAATTTACAAAAGAGGTAAATATATATATTTTTAAAAATTTTATTTTATTATGTTATTTGAAATTGATTAATATGCCTACTTTATGAATTAAATTTTAGATGTTCGACAATTCGGATGCATTTTCTGAAGCTGAAATTGAAGACATCCGCATACGTTGGGCAACCTATTTTGTGGAGAACTTGTGAGGTTTTTTGTTACTTTTAGACATGTTTTAATTTTGATAGTTGACACAATTTAGATAATTATTAGTTTTCCTAATAGTTAAATAGTTTTGTATAGTTGATAAATACTTGATAAACAATTGTAAATGAATTGAGCTGTCTGATTTGGCAATTTTTATGCACAGGAATGGCAATTTTGACAATTTAGACAATTATTAGTTTTTTTAATAGTTAAATAGCTTTGTATAGTTGATAAATACTTGATAAACAATTGTAAATTAATTGGGCTGTCTGATTTGGCAATTTCTATGCACAGGAATGGGTAAAATCGATAAAATAAATATAATATAAAAAAAATAAAATACTTTTTACACCGGTTATTACCACAACCGTTGTAGAATATAATATTTTTTACACCAGTTATGGTCATAACCGGTGTAAAAAGTTAAAGTAAATTTTTTTTAATTTTCTTGTATATAACTTTCAACATCGGCTCTATAACCGATGTAAAAATTTAATTTTTACATCGGGTTATAACCGATGTAAAAAGAGGGACTTTTTACATCCCCTGGAACAACATGTCTCGTTAACCGCTGTAAAAAGTCATTTTTTAACCGCTGTAAAAAGTCATTTTTGTACTGGTCTTGTATTAGAGAGGGTAGGAGTTTACCCTACAATGAAGAGATAAGTGTGAAAATCCATATGATTAGCTAACACCAAGGGACCCATGGGTGTAGCAATATTAAAAGATTGTACCATGAAAAATTTAGACAATCTAGAAACTCCTTAGTGCCCATGAGGGTATGTTAGGAGTCAATGACACTCCTAACATGTGTGAAGGGTGAATTCATAGTCTTGGAGTATGATAAACACCTTAGCCTGATAGTTCACTTATGAAAGGTTGGGCAAGGACTAATCACTTGAGAGACGGTTTAGGGTTCCCTACAGATACAGTTAGGGATGTACAGAGGAGGGATGGATTAGGATGATAATATGTATTGAAATGACTTGGTGGAAAATGGATATATGTTTATATTTATATGTACTTTGAGATTGAAAAAGATAGAGTTATAATCACGTGTTTATAGTTATTCTCTTTAGTAGATAGTGTTTGAATTATCTTAGTTACTAAGATGTTTATCTCACACTATAGATTTATTTTAACAAGTTTTAAGATGGAGGCAAGACAAGGAAAAGAATAGGACAAGAAGTAGTTTGACTAATGGTGTGATGTCCTTTATTATTATGTTTTTTGTATGTGAATGTATATAAATTTAAGGTTGCCAACTAGGAATTTATGTATTTGAGTTATGCATGTGTGATACATTTTGATACCCTTGTTAAATTGTATGCTATGACATATGAAAGTTTGTTGTATGGTTGTATGAGATTGGGTCTTGCCATGTAGTTTTGATAAATAATGGCAAAATTATCCCAAAGTGTATATTCATTATATCACTTGTGGTAAAGGCTATTTTTTTATAAGTGTAAGATATATTGATTTTTGGGTATGTCATGTGAAAATGGTACATAACAAATAGAAGTATATGCATGTATTTGTGTGGATTTGAGATATTTTAGCCTAGTGAATTTTGTTATGACACTTGTGTTGAAGGTTAAAAGATAGATACAAGTGTGAACTATTGCTATTTGTGCATAACAGTAAGGATTGTATGATATAGGTTGAATATATTTGGCTTAGGAATTAAATTTGAGAAATTTCATGAAAGAAACTTGTTTGTTGAATTTAAGGTATATAGTGGCCAAATCTTAGTTTTAATGAGTTATTGGTTGTTTAATTGTGTAATCAAGTGCATAATGGTCTATTGGACTTGGTTCAAGCCTCATAATAGGTTATGGTATAAGTTTTTTGAGTTTTTGGTACTTAGATGCTTGAAAGTCATTTCAAAACTATGGCATCTATGTGTATAAAATTCTTATATGGTATCAAATTCAAACAAAACTTGTACCATTAGTTATCTTATTGAGTAGCTCACATTGGTACCTGAATCATTTTAATTAGATATCGGATATGAAAATGGCATAAGTCAGAAGTTCATGTAGAAAAGCTATCATGACAAACTGTGCTATCCATGAAGTGGTATGTGTGCCGTACATGTTTTATGTATGCCACAACATATGGTACAAAAAAAATTTTGCCCTCTGTGCCATATGTCATAGTATATGGACCCATAGCTTCAGCATATGTGTTAGATGTGTTAAAGTGACATTTTGACCCCATTTTGCTATGTTTTATTTGCTATTGTCTACCATGTTTCCTATAACTTTAATATCAATAAGTTTGAGCTCAATCAAAATATTTGAAAGGTATTTCTTGGGATCCCAAATGTTTTCAATTGTATTTCAAATATTTATTTGATTTAACCCTTTTATGATTGCGGTAAAATTTGGGAGGGATTGATGGCTCCTAGTTACCATTGTATGTTATTATTGTGTGGTGATTGTTAGTAATGTCAAGGTGGACATAGTTTCCTCAATCTTTTAATATTCCTACACTCACTTTTAAATCACCAAAGCACACTCGTATTATCAATCTACATAAATTCACATTATTTGTCAATTTAAAAATCAACCACAAATACTAATTATCATTATGGATCATAACCAATATTTTCTTCCTCTTTCTAAACCAATACAAGATTTAACCACTTTCTCTAGCCTTCATATCACTTCTATTACCCTTAATACCCTTTAGATCAAAATCTTTCACCCCTTTTAATCATCCACATAAGGCTCAAATAAGCTTACAGCCTCAATGCTTTATCATTAACTTCTAAACTAGTTGTAAAACTATAGTTTAACTCTTGAGAACCTTTCTATTACCAAAGGGTAAAAAAATGAACCCCTTAAACTTCCTGATTTAATTTTTCTATTACTTAAACTAAGAGAAATTAGGGTAGAATTAGAGCTTAAGGCTGTACAAAACTTACTCAATAAGCGACTGGTCAGAAATATCTCCCAAGGCTTTAAAATCTGATGCCTTAGCAAACCTTGGCTCTTCTCCTTTCCTTCATGTTTCTCCTCTCCTCTTCCTTCTAATTTCACGAGTTGATCCATATAACTATTTATCACTTCTTGTGCCATACATTATGGCTCACGCTACATATGCCATGGCATGTGGCACGGTGAGGGAAACTCTTACTGTGCTCCACTCTTTGCTCTGCAATGCCATACTTTCACTCTATCCTATTCATTCAACATCCGAACAAGTCAAAATTCTAAATTACCATCCAAAATCTTAATCACTCACTAATTATTAATTTACCCTTAATTAGCAATTAGTTTCAGAATTGGGAATTTAGAATGTTACATACAAGTTACCCAATGTACTGATAGATTGTTGGACTATGCTACTAAAAAATGAAACTAAATGCTAGATACTAAAATGGATATGCTCCTTTATGATAGTAATGGAGATCCCTAGGAACCTAATGTTGGATATTTCATTACGTATTGTATTAGTTTATTAATCAACCTACCTTACTAGCCTATGATCCCCTAGATTCAATTAATATAGTTGGATTAATTAGTTAACCTAGTCTACTTCCACTAGATTTAGTGTTACCTAGCTCTGGTCACTAATTATATTAAGTACCCTAGTGTACTTCTCTACACTTTGGTTCGACCAAGCTATCCTACAGACTTAAGATGAATACAAGATTATCTTAAGTATTATTCTTGAATTAACTCACAAGATTATGTAATATCAACTCAAGCAAACACAATATTAGAGTGGCTGAGTGGCCCTATGAGTGTACGAGTTTGATTGTAGTTTAATATCCAAAGCATCTAGGTCATAACCCAAGAGAAAGCAATAACCTTTATTGTCTCGTAAGAATAGTTAATGGTTTTTCAAAGAAAATTAAATGGAATAAACCAAAACATAAATAAAAGAATAATAAATTGAAGCAAACAAATTAATAAAATTATTTAACTGGTGATTTACTTATTGATGAGCATCAGGGATCAGATTCACCTAATAGGATGTCCTTCTCTTACTCACTAGAATTATTCCTATTCAATTAAAGCAACAATCATTATGAAGATGACTTAATTACCTTTCAATAGATTAATCTATATTTAATTAAAGTTAAATTAGCTTTCACTCAATTCTAACCCTTTAATTAAATTGTTAGCTACGATTAACACTTTCATAGATTCTTAAATTATTTCAAATTTAGTTACTTATGATTACTTTCTTAAGTATAGGTTTGCTCTTCTCTTTTTAGTTCATTAGGCAATCCTATAAATAGAGAATACATTAGGTAGATATAAACTCATAATCAAAGAACAAGAAAAGCACATAAACTTGAAACCTACTCTTAAAGAGTCATAGAACAATAAATCTAGAACAATAGGAATAAAAATTAAAGCAAAAAAAGAGTAGGAACATCCCAATCAAGCTACTTCCTACCTTGATTGGGGATTTAGAAACTAAACGTAAATTCAACTATAACAATCCCTAAATCCATCAAACTATTAAGATAAAACAAGAGGTGAGCACAAAAAATAACTCTTAGATTAGATAGGCCGCTCTTTAGT
>NW_026555336.1:23705842-23966025 GCF_029017545.1 Prosopis cineraria
TCTTGAGTTTTGTTGTGAAAATCATGATCAATTTCAGCATTCATCTCCTATATGAGAAAACAAGAGCTTTTCGTTATACTTCCTTTCAAAAAGAATGAGGATGTTAATCCTGCAAAGGCATCCCCATCCTGGGATGAACCCAGAAGATCTTGCTTTAGCCAAAGAGAAATGGGCAGCTTTACTCACACAAGAATTTATTAAATCTACAAAGTTAGATTAGGCTTGTCAAGCTTTTTATGTAAAAAAAAAGTGTGAAAAGAAAAGAGTAAAAAGAGGTTAGTAATTGATTATAAGCCTCTTAATGCCTTTCTTCAAGATGATGCCATATCAACACCTAGATAGCATATCCAAAGTGAGCCAAGATATTTTAAAGTTTGATCTCAAAGCAAGATTTTGGTATATTAGAATACATCTTGCAGATAGATACAAAGATGAATTTTTGCATTCCAAATGCTAGTACTAATGGACAATCATGCCTTTGGATTAAAAACTACCCCATCCTTATTTCAAAAGGCATGATCTAAATCTTTGAGCTCATTATACACAGTGCTCTCATTTACGTGATGACATCTTGTTGTTCTCAAAAACTGAATAAGAGTATAAAAATCTTTTAGCTTAATTTTACAAGATCATCTAATAGTATGGGCTATGCTTTCAACTTGTAAAGGATATTTGGTGTAGCCCACATAGAATTTTTTATTTATGTTAATCTAAGTTGGACAATATCCACCTAGTTCACAAGCTGTTAAGGAATTATTGAATTTCCCTAATGAAAACTTATTGGAAAACTTAAGTAGAACAGTTTTTGGGTATAGTTCATTATATTAGAGATTTTATTCCTCAAGTATCCCATCACACCAAACAGCTATCTAGACTTTTGACAAAAATCCAGCTCTTTAGGGTCTTAACTAGACAAAAGTTATCTAACACTTAAAGTAAATTTCTCAACATCCTCCTCCAATTAGAATTCCTAACAAAGGATAGCGCATCATGCAAATTGATGTTAGTGATGACTTTAGGGAGCTTTACTTCTTGAAGAGTAGATGGGAAAAGACATTATTGTGGTCATGCTAGCAGAGAACTCAAACCTCTGAAAAGCATTACCATATAGCCTGCAAAGAAGTCCTAGTTGTACAATATAGCATTAAAAAATTCAATTTTCATCTCAGCCTTATGGTAGAAATGGACAACGCATCATTCCTAAAAATCTTATATCAAAATAAGAAAATCTTCCTTGAAGCTCAACTCTTTCGATAGAAAGACTAGATTGCTCACTAAATTCACAATCCAACACATTAAAGGAAACCATAACACTGTCGCAAACTACCTTACTAAACCCTAAAGAAGAAAAATCAATGCGTCACTCTTCTAAAAAAGCCACCCTCTCTTCATGCTAAATATCATGCCCAAACAATTTTAGTTTTTCCACCAAGTTATAATCCAACCATTGTCCTAGAAGTCTAAAAAGTTAGCCAAAAGAAGTATGTTTTACTAACTCCACATCCTCCTTCCAAAAGCCCACGTTCAACCTCAACTGAATATTTTGATATTCAAGCTCGTTACCTTGCTGTTTCCCTTTATTAGAGGTTATATTCCAAATGAACTCATATGGTAACATTTGGTCTTTATCCTCTCCTTATATCTGTGTCATAGCTGTTCCTCCCTTAGAGATGTTTCATATCTATATGGATTAGCTCGTGAAGGTTCAAATTTTAGAAACTCCTTGATGGTTTGCCACCTATTCTAGAGGGTGCAAGGAACTTTCTCGATGAGTTGAAAAAGAGTTTCTATTGAAAATCCCTCTATAAAAAATAAGGGGCTTACTCCTCCTTTATAGTCCATCATCCTTATCATCTTGATAGTAAAGGAAAAGCTCTATATGGCCAACCAAGCATGCCTATGGAAAACCTCTACCAACTGGATAATACATGAAAATTCCACTTTAATTGAATTAAAAAAGTTTTATATGAAATGAATAATTATCCAATCTGGATCCTATTCTTAAATGCACATCTCTTAGTCTAATTTCTCATTAGCCCAACCTTTCAAGTAATCCATCTCCAGCTACCCAATATGAATTTTCAAAATGGCTCATAAGCCTTATTATACAAATAGGATATTTCACTTGGATGGAATCCTATGATGGAGAATAAGCATCAATATTCTCTATCATTCCTCCAGATAGCCATGACCTAATATCAGATAGAGACATAGACCTATTATTATTCCTAGAGCTAAAGGACACATTGACTTCTAGACCTACTCAAGAAATGGTTTTTTTTTATGATGAATAGCTAGAACAACAACAACTCATGCATGACAACCCTATAGCTCGAAAAGATTCAAACACCCACACGAAGCTCGTAGGACAAGCTAGCTAATGAGCTAATTCCAAAGTAATCCAATAGTCTGACCTCGATTTGGATACTTAAGTGCAAAAAGGCATTTTTTTTTAAATAAGCCACCTTAAGTGTTCAAATCTCCCTCCTTACTTCATTAGACCACTTATGACCTTAAACCAAGTTTAATAAGAACTAAGTACACATAATTAACACATTATGTACATATCATACATCACATATACAATTTGACCCCCTTAACCACTTTTTTTACCTAATAAGCTTATATAAGATTTCCACAACAATATATATAATTGAATACACTATAACACATGCATCACTATTCACGAAAAGGGTACTCTATCAATTTAGAAAGCATAGTATAAATAATTTACACAATTATCTTGTAAATAATTTTACAAGCTAATAGATAAAAAGATTTATTCAATTACCTCATCCCTTTTTATACCAAGGGTTACTATTTACACTAAAACATCTATGACCTATAGATTTCGATGAGTAGCTTTCAAGTACTTAATCTACACAAATGGATACCTTTGGTTAGCTCTTAAAGTTAAGCCAAAACACTTAATTTAGTTGAATCATATTACTTAGCACTCATATCCATCTCATAACACTTATTGGACTCAACCTAGACCATTTACCCCAATCACACATTTTAGGCCATTTACATCAACATTTCCATTCTTTAAAACCTCTTAATCTAGGTTTAATAGAGCTTATAACCCTAAGGCGAACTTGTTAAATCCCAAAACTAGAACCTAAAATCTCAGTTTTTAACTCCTAAGGCTCGTGTTATTACTAAAAGGTAAGAGAAAAACCCCTTAAAACTTTCTAAGTCAATTTATATATACTTCAAAATTAGGTAGGATAGAAGTATAGGGTGATATGAAACTTACCTGGAAAGCAACAGGTTAAACTAACTCCCAACACTCGTATATTTGATGCCCCTAGCACAGGCAAACCTTCCTTCTTTCTTCTTGTGTTTTATCTTCTCCTCTTGTAATTTCACGATCTTTATGGTACATAAGCAGAACCTCACAGCTACTCGCGCACTTTACTTCATATAACTATCACTACCCGTCCTATTCATGTATCAATGTAACCACTCAAACACTAATTTATCATCAAAACCCACAATTAATCCTCTAAGAATAAATTACCCCTGATTAGCAATTAGTTTTAAAAATTAAAAATTTAGGATTTTAATTCTACCATAAGTATGAACTCCCACCAAATTCATTTATGATTGTGCCATAGTTATTCTCATGCTCATATCATAAATACAATGTATATCATACTCTTTTCAATCATCAATGCTCATGGAATACATAATTTTATCCCTAAATATGCAAATCAATTTCATACCTATTAACAGGTCATATTTGTTATACACTTTTTTTAAGCATTCAGGATCATATTTCATGATAAGAAACCCTAAATGTGCATTCTTCGTGTTAAATTAAGGTTTGGGCCCTAGTGAGAAAGTGTGCATATAGTAGTATTTTGGTCATTTTGCATGCAATTTGTTGGGAATTTAAAGGCAAATTTGGAATTTGATGATGTATGTTTTTTTTTAGGGTTGAAATATTTGGTCTTAAAAGTCAAATTTAAACCTAGGGTTAAAAAGTCAACATTTGGGTTGACTTGCTAATTTGGCTAGTTTGACCTTATTTGCTTGCATACAAGCCACCTTATTTTTCTCATATGTGTTTATGAAGTTTTGAAATGGATTTTGAAAATACATGCAAAAGGATATTAGTGTTTGAATATTTTTTATATTATTACTTGTGCAAAATAACTTAGTCAAATTTCATGTTGTTGTCTTATATGACACTTTGCATGGAAGATGCTTTGGTTCAAGACTTGGTTTAGCACAGGGGGAGCTATTGAGCACGTGATTTCAAACATGAATGGGCTTCAAAATAGTGTGATTTATCAACGTTATAAGGCATACAAGAGGTTTACCATTGCACATGCACACAAGGGATCAAGTTGACTTGTCAAAGTTCAAGATAATTGCAATGTGTTTGAGAAGCTTGAAAGCAAATTTCAATAGGAGCGATTCTAAGGCAATTAAGGGAACACAAGAAACTTATCATGTCTATGCACATATGGAATGAGAAGAGTAACATTGGAATTATCACCTAAGTTGACTTGCAACCTAGACGACCCTTAAGCTCACTTGACCTAATGACTTATTTGGAGTTTTATGCAGCTTTGTTAATAGGTGGCCATCTCCCATTTCATCTAAAACACTTTAGAGAGGCTTGGATTAGGTTTTTTAGATCATTCACTCACATTTTCAGATTCTCATCTTCAAGTTCTCTCACTGCTCGCTCTACACTTCTACTCGCTCCTCTAATCTTTCAACTAACCATCCAAATTTCACAAAACCACCACCATTTCTTCCTTTCTTCTCCTCTAAAAAACCTAATAACTTTTTCAAGGATTAAACCAAGCTTTCTTTAGGAAAAATCATGGTGAAGAAGGCTATAATCTTAGAGCTTTATCTTGTTCATTACTGAAGATGTAAGGCTAGATTCTTGAAGGAGCTCCTATATGGAGAAGGAAACCTAAGCTTGTATTATTTTTAGTTGGATTTAAATTTCTTCTCTCTACTTTTCTCTCTCTATAATTACAAATTTTATAGGACTCTTTAATCTTAACAATTTCAAGTGATGATACATGTGATTGAGAGATGATTGTTGCAACAAGAGTTTTGTTTTCTCAAGTATATAAATTTGGCCTCTTCAAGTATGATTCATAATTTTTGGTTAGCTTAATGGAGTTTAACATGTTTTGTGTTTTCATAATTTTTCCAACTTGAATGTATGTGAATATCTTCATGTATCATAATCTTGAGTATGTTCATTCCTTAATGTGTGCTTGACCTAATTGACTCATGTTTGCAACACTTTGGTTAGGTTTAATGCTAGCTTGCTTTAGCTTACTCTAAGACCATAATCTTAGATTAGGATTGATTAGGCATAGATAAGTCTTGGTTAATATAACTACGTCACGAAAACCAAAGAGAAAAAGAAAAAACTAAACTAGCTAGGTCATAATCAAATAAGGATAAGTGACCAATTCCACATAAGAGATCCTACTTTTAATAAGTTGCCTAAATTGGTGCTGAATCACCTTTAACTGTAGCACACTTTAAACCTAAATTTTCCAACTAAGCCTCATCATAGAGATCGACCTAGGTTTCACTAATACTACATTAGTGTGGCTTAGTATTATTTGTTAGGGAGTAACAACCTTAGTTCACCTACTTTACACTTTTTTCTAAAACATAAAATATAATTTTCACAATTCACATACAATAAATACTTAAAGTAAGCATATAAAGGAGTATAGTTTCCCGTTACCCTTACCCCTTAAAGTTACCAAAGGGGAACTTATGAACACTCCACAATTCAAGCTTTCTTCTCTTGAAGAGCTACAAAAAGTCATCTACAATTAGATAACACAAAATCATCAATTCTCTAATCATAATCATAATTTTCTAACAATTGTTACACTTAATAATCTATAGAACCCATTTTGCTTAGTAAATATGGCATATACTAGTTCCATTTACTTATTTAGACTCCTTAAAGCCTAACTGAAGCCATTTCCTTTCCCACCTATCCAATCCTCACTTTGTTATTTTTATTTCTAGGGTTTGCTCCAGCAACATAATCCTATCATACAATCCCACATAACTCTAACCATTGAATTAGAAACTAAAACATTTATCCCAATAATCATTTTAGATACAATATACAATGGTAACTAAAAGTTATCAATCTCTCCTAAGATTATCACAAACACCAAAAGTTAAATCAAGTAAAATGTTGAAATAAGTTTAGAAATATATAAAAATATGGGAACTATAGAAAGATTTAGAGAACAAAACACAAAAAAGGGCTAAAAATGCCATTTTAACTCATTTTATGATAGATGCCATGACGTATAGTTGATAACATGTAGCCCAAATAGAGCATTTTGGCCTTTATGCATGTGCCATGCCTTGTGCACAACATGCCACAGCACATATGCCCTTGTCATGATAGTAAAATACTGTCATGATAACTTTTCAGGACAAGCTTTGAACGTGCACCACTTTTGCATTTAATGTTCAATTGGAGTGATTTAAGATCCCACGCAAAAATCATTTGATAATTTAACTAATGACATAAGCTTCATTATAATCCGATATCATATGAGAATTATAGACACCTGAATGCAAAAATTCAAATTTATAACTAATATAAAGCATCCAAGTGCTTAAATATCAAAATTTATACCATCAACTCAATTTAGGACATAAACTAAATCCAATGGATCATTACACACCTAGTTAAATAGTTACACAACTAATAACTCACCAAAATAAAGATTTGGCCCCTCATGCACTAATTTCACTTCATAGGGCCCATGTCACCATTTTTTAAGTAAATCTTAATCAGTCTCATCATATCCACATAATCCATTAAACCCACACCATCACCATACATATACAACATTCCATACACTTGTATTAGTATTTTAGTCTTTCCCTTAAAAAATAACCTCATACTCCCTACGTATACAATAATAGGCTAAAACATATATAACATGGTATAATACAAGTGCGACAAACAAATGATATATATTCTTAATTAGCAATTTATAATACCATACATTTAAGTTTATGTACACAACTCAAAACAAAATCAAGCATTATAATTGCAGTTTAGCTAATTTACTAGTCCTTGCTCGATTCCTTCCCTTGCTTAATCTCAGCTGTAGAACCTATAAAATAGTAAACATGGGGTGAGATAAAAATTTCAGTAATCAAAATGATCTATATTATCAATTAATATGCCAAATTATAAACAAGCACTAAATATGTACAAAACAAACAGAGATACCAATATTATTATCACAGTACAATGCATGATCACTACTCATCCTATCTTCCAATACTTTTGACCAAATCAGTAGGCTATTTCACAAGATCAAACCATGTGTTTAATCCCAAGCTCACCTTCTATAGTAGGACTTTATGGCCAAGGCATTCTAAATCATTTCTAGACTATAAGTTTTCTTATTACAAGTAATTGGTGTGCCATTATTCTAACTTCACATCCTATGGATGCTAAATATCATAGTTTTAAACTCCACACCATTTTTGGTAATAAGGAAAGTAAATCTCTAAGACCACACCCTTTTGGATACTAAGAAGAAATATAAGTTACACCTAACATCTCAAGGTGACAATAATGCCATATAGACCACTAGGGTGAACTTCCATCCACTAATATGCCACATTTCACCACATATCAAATTTCTAAACATGTATAATAAATACCCTTACCATATTTCAAAAGTATGAAGTTTCACAAATCAATATATTATACATGTTCTAAAATACTCTACTTTTACAATACACACACACAACCAATCACATACACAATCAATTTGAGAATAACTTTTATAAGCTAATAAACAATGTAAATTATTTAGTTACCCCAACCCTTTAGTTGGTAAAAGGGTTACCCGCTGTATATAACTACTATAGTCACCATTTAAGTTACACAGAAGTCCTACATGCCTTAATCTACAACATAAAACCACATATCTTGACACATCACAATATGCCTAACATTCGAACTTCAAATTGAACTAGGGCTTGGCTCTTAACTCCTCAACTCTCTTTTATTCCCTCAAGAACCACCAATCCTTACATCATGAACTTAAATTAAGCTTTGGGAACCACATACAACACATAGAGCATGCATTCCTATCTTTTTTAGTCATAACCAACAACTCTCTCACTTTAAAACATTTTGAAATCAAAGTATAGAGAAGCTTACTAGAGTAGATTATAGTTAAAATCCACCTTTAAGGTCTCCACGAAGCTTTCCCTATCACACTTTTATCCTTCTCCCTTATGTCCTTCAATTTCTGAATGTTCCTTCTATTTCTCTAAGCTGATTGATGACTTATTTAATCAAATAAGTATCATGCGCTACAACATAACATGTATGCTACGCATGTCATTAAATGTGCCATCACACTTTTAGCTCTCCTTTTGATCTTGATTCAATTCCAACTCCTTCCTAACCTGACTCTAGAACTACTCAACCATCTGATAGGGGTAATTGCTTACCTAATCAAAATTATTACTAGAATTAACCTTAGTTTAGCAAAAGGACAACCTAGGCCAACACCCTAAGAGTGGCTATCTAATTAAGAGGTTAACTAGTGGAATTGAAGTTGATTTATCTAAAACCTACTGAACAAATAACAAAAACACTAAGCTAAAGTATGTGTGTGAAATTCCCTTTCAAAGTATTAGAGCCTTAGAGATTGGTTAATGTTAGAATCCTTATCTTCTTAATGGTTTAAGCTAATTAATGCCTTCCTCTTACCCTAGACCAAATTGTATTAGCTTAAGACAACTATCCTGAGACAATTAACCTAACTAGTTTAATTCATTAAGTCTTTGATAAAGTCTTTAGTTCATTTTACTAATTTGTGCAAGTGTTGGACAAGTGAGACAATTAAATTTCCCTCCCAAGTTTTATGGCTAAATGTAAATAAGTGAGCAACCATAAGACTATGTAAAGCTACTCAAGTACAACCATCAATCTCACAAGATTATGTAACATTAAAGCAAGCAATTGACGAAATGATAAACACAAGATTATGTATAAATCATCAAGTGGATGAATTAAACCAAGAGCAAATGAGAGAGAATTCAATGCCACAAGCATCTTCTATTTATACAAATACTAAACTCAAATTAGAATTACAAGGCCATGATAATCAAATCCTCAACCAAGGCATCTAATCATTAAGTTAAAAGAGAAGAGCTGGGAAATAAGAAAAGCTTAGCCAAGAGATCCTCATGATTTATCATTTATCATCCTCTCTTTAGGAACTCCAAGATGTCTAGCCTCTTATTTCCATCTTCATGGTTACTTGTCATTTCATAAATGACTACTTATTAAATTATGAATGAGATTTGTTAAAACATTTAATATGCACTGGTTTTTATAAATTTTTACTTGTTTTTACTTTTTATTACCATAAATGACATGGTTAAAAAATTTAATATGAACTAGTTTTTATAAATTTTTACTTGTTTTACTTTTTATTACTAGAAATGATAAGTCTCCATTGATAATTTAACAAATCACCATTTGTGAAATAACAAGTCTCATTACTGGTAATAAAAAACAAGTAAACATGTATAAAAACTACTCCATATTAATTTCCTTAACAAATCTATATTGATAATTTAATAAGAAACCATTTGTGAAATAACAAACCCCATTACTAGCTTTGAAAATTTCTCTTAATAATTTGACAATTAAATCTTAGCAAAATAACAAGTTCCCATAAACTTTTGACATGTAAATTTTTAGTAATAAAAACTTTTGACATGTAAATCAATGCATATTAAACTGTCAAAAATTTGCATGTCAAAAGTTTATAGGAACTTGTTATTTTGCTAAAATTTACTTGTTGAATTACTAAGAAAAATTTTCAAAGCTAGTAACGAGACTTGTGTAATGTCCACCTGACATTACTAGTTTATCACACACAATTCACAAAAATCCAATCAGAGGCCTCGCAAATCTCTTACATTATCAAAAATGATAAATTTTCTAAAATAAGGAAAATAAATACTTTTAAATGTTTGAGATCACAAAACTTCTTAAAACTATCAGAAATCATTCAAAAACATATTTTGTTGAATAATAAAAGCCTATGAGTTGCATGAGCATCATTTAATATGAAAACTAAAGCAAAACAACCAACTTCAAAAAAGAACCATATGCTGCAGGTTGTGCCATGTAATGTCCACCTTGGCATTACCAAAATTCACCACTCAATCACAACAAATAATCATAATTAGGACCAAAGATTGCTCCTAAGCTCACATTATTTATATATGGGTTAAAACTAAAAATCTTTTAAAAATAATTGTGAAATATTTGGGATCTCATAAAAACCCTTCAAGTTTGTAATTTGAGCTTAAACTTAATAATTTATAAAGGTATTAGAAGTATGAAAAATTTTTGGGAAGCAAAACACTTCAAAATAGGCCAAAAATGTCATTTTTAAGTGTTGTGGTCCATGCGCCACAGCTTGTGGTCCATGCACCATAGCATGTGGCACAGAATGGCAAGTTTTCTCACTGTATTATGCACTATGGCTTGCGTGAAATGTGAAACAACGCACGTGTCCATGATAGCAATGCTGTCATGACAGCTTTTCTGAACAAATTTCGAACGTGCGCCATTTTTACATCCGATATCCGATTGGAATGATTCAAGCGCCCACATGAAGCTTATTTAATAAGCTAACTAATGGTATAAGTTTCGTTACAATCTGACACCATATGGTAATTTTATATGCTCAGATGTAAAAGTTAATTTTTTAAAACCGATTTTCATGCATCCAAGTACCAAAAACTCAAAACTTATACCATTAACCTCTTTTGAGGCTTGAACCTTATTTAGAATTTTCTTTCTCAAATCACCCTCATCTGGTACACAAACCCGATCTTGATATACAACACATCCATCATCACTAAAACTAAAGTCTATGGTTTGCCTTTCCTTCACATCTTCTCCAATTCTCAATAGATACTCATCCCCAAGCTGTGTTATCCTTAACTCTCTCCAAAACTCATTGATAATCTCTATAAAATGTCAACTATACAAAGTTAATTTTGGTGAGTCATGCTAAATATCTAAGTAGAATTCCAGCAATTTGTGCTCTTGCACCATTAAATAAGTGACATGTAATGACTTTCGACTTAAGGCATCTACAACCACATTTGCTTTCCCCGAATAGTATTTAAATTTGAAACTATAGTCCTTCAAGAACTCCATCCACCTTCTCTGCCTCATATTAAGTTTCTTTTGATCTACTAAATATTTCAAGCTCTTGTGGTCACTGAAAATCCTGAACACTGCTCCATACTAATAGTGTTGCCAAATCTTTAGTGCAAACACAACTGTGGCAAGCTCTAAGTCATAGGTCGAGTAGTTCTCTTCATGTGGCCTGAGCTGTCTAAAGGCATAAGCTACTACCTGCTTGTCTTGCATTAACACACATCTTAGACCCTTCAAAGATGTATCCATATACACTTCATATGGTAATCGTGGACTGGGAATAATCAATACTAGTGCTGTAGTCAGTTTCTCTTTCAACTTTTGAAATGTGATCTCGTACTTATCATCCTAAATGAACAGTTGATCTTTTCGAGTCAACCTAGTCAATGATGAAGCTATCTAAGAGAAACCCTAGATAAATCTATGATAATATCCAGCTAATCCTAGAAAACTCCATATTTCAGTCACAGAACTAGGTCTCTCCCATTTCAACATCACATCCACTTTATGCAAATCCACCGCAATCCTTCCGCTGACATAACATGCCCTAAAAATTAAACCTCTCATAGCTAAAACTCACATTTGTTAAGCTTGGCATAGAGCTTGTTGTCTTTCAAAATTTATAGCACAATCCTCAAATGCTGTGCATGTTGCTCCTCATCTTCAGAATATATCAAAATGTCATCAATGAATACCACAACAAACTGATCTAGGTAAGGCCTAAATATGCAATTCATGTAGTCCATTAAAACCGCAGGCACATTTATTAACCCAAATGGCATTACTAGGAACTCATAATGCCCATATTTGGTACAAAAAGCTATCTTGGGCACATCCTCCAAACGTACTCTCAATTGATGGTATCTTGACCGTAGGTCAATTTTTAAGAAAACTGAAGCTCCCACCAATTGATCTAATAAATCATCAATTCTTAATAAAGGATATTTGTTCTTTATCGTCACCTTATTCAACTATCTATAATCAATACATAGCCGTAAGTTGTTGTCCTTCTTAACAAATAGTTTAGGTGACCTCCAAGGTGACACACGGTGTCTAATAAACCCCTTTTTAAGTAACTCCTCTATCTACTTTTTCAACTCAGCTAGCTCACTTGGTAACATCCGATATGGTGCCTTTGAGATTGGTTTTGTTCCTGATACAAGGTCTATCATGAATTTCACTTTCCTTTTTAGAGGCAAACTAGACATATCATCCGTAAATACCTCAGGGAATTCATTCACTACCCCAATCTTATCAATACTTCAATTGTAGACCCCATGCACTAAGAAGAAAACCATATAAGCCATACACCCTTGTTGTATTAGTTTCTCTGCTTATACCACTAATAAGAACTTAGACTCAACAGGAAGATTAGCAGGTGCAATATGTACTAGTAACAAAACTGTCTTCCTAGTACAGTCCAAGGTGGCATTATTTGACATCAACCAATCCATACCGATAATCACGTCCAAACCCTTTATAGGAATCCGAATCAAATTGAGAGTAGTTAAATGATTTTCAAACGTCACTTCTACATTCAAACATGCTTTACTAGTCACATCGAATGACCTAGATGGCATAGACACTTTAATCACATAAGGCAATTCATGCAAAGGAAGTCCCAACCTCTCTACACATTCATATGAAATAAATGAATGTGTAGTACCGAAATCAAATAATGCTTTAATTTTTTGCTTGCAAATAGAAATAATACCTTTTATCAAATTCAATGACACTCTTGCCTCCTCTTGAGATAGTGTGTAGACTTATCCTAGAATGGTAGATCTCTGCTCTACCATCTCCACTCTTCCCTTGGGGTATTGTCTTGCCAAATGGTTGGGTTTCCCATATTTAAAACATGCCTAGCACCTCCCAACATATGACCACCCACACTTAGCACATGGTGGTGATTAAGCTGTACTCAAGGTCTGGGCAGGCATATTAAAAGCCTATCAGGATGGTTGTGTAAAACCAGAACTCCTAAATCCACCCCTTTAAAATGTTCCTCGAGTCTGTGATCCTCTAACAAAACTCTTCTTACCCGATGCTGTAGAACTACCCGGGCTATAACCTGTCTTCTTGGAGACTCCTCCAAAAGGGCCTAGGGAGGATGAGAACCTCTCATAACTATCTCATCTCTTTTCTGCTTCTACTTCCTAACCCCTTCTTGCTACAATTCAGAGCCAATTACACATGTCAGCATATGTGGTTACTCCTAGCAGAGTAATCTACTATCTATATTCAAGCCTTATCTTTTTCAAAAGCCTCTTAGCCTTCCACTCACTATCATTTGTCTCATTTAGATAAGTAGAAAACTTTGATAGCTGATTAAACTTCTAAATAAATGCTTCCTCGTCAAGATCTCCCTACTGAATGTATGACACTCGACCTCCTTCTCATCTCTAATGCTGGAGGAAAATGATGATCAAAGAACATTTCCTTAAATTGTTCCCAAGTTAGCTAATGTCCATCCACTAGTCTTGTAGAATTCCACCAGTGTTTAGCATTCTCAACCAGATACACTGTGGCTATAATCACCTTCTGTTCCATAAAGCACGGTACCACCTCAAAGATAGTTTCAACCCCCTCTATCTATTTCTCCAGTTCTCCTTTCTTCATAGTTCTATTAAAGGTTGGAGAGTTAAATTAGGAGAAAGTCCTCCATGCTCGATCAATAGCCATCCCTAGAGCATCTCTATCCATTCTAGTCCTAGAAGATCTAGGTTTAAAATCAAAACCATGAGATGGTTCCAATCTACTCTCATAAGCTTCCTCTAGTCTCCTTTGCTCCTCCTCACGACCTCTATTATGGAGCAGAGCGTCTTGTCTTGAATAGTTCTTTAGATATTCCTCATCATATCTAGCAATTCTTCTAAGATTGTATCATTACCTTGGGGCCTTTATTGTTGTTCCACTTGTATCTCTGGCTGTACCTCTGGTATAGGCCCATCATTCTCTGATAATTTACTGGGTGAATTGCTAGTAGTGCGAATGCTTCTTCTAACCATTTTTCTTCCCTCCTAAGGAAGAAACCAAGTAAAGAAGGGGAATTAGTAGGAAAATAAAGGAAATGAGACAAAGGGAAAGAGCTATGTACATAAATTGCTAACTAATGAAAATGAATGCAATGGAGACATCACCACAACCAGATCTCGAAACTCAAGAAATTGATACCAAAATGTAATGTCCACCTTGACATTACCAAAATTCACCACACAATCATAACAAATAATCATAATTGCTCCTAAGCTCACATTACCTATATAAGGGTTAAAACTAATAATCATTTAAAAATAATTGTGGAATATTTGGGATCCTATAAAAACCCTTCAAATTTATAGTTTGAGCAAACTTAATGATTTATAAACATATTGGAAGCATGAAAAAGTTTTAGGAAGCAAAATACTTCAAAACAAGGCCAAAATGTCATTCTTGAGTGTTTTAGTCTATGCACCGCAACTCGTGGTCCATATGCCATGGCATGTGGCACAGAAAGGCAAGTTTTCTCATTACCATGCGCCACGGTGCATATATCCATGACAGTGCTGTCATGACAGCTTTTCTGGACGAACTTCGAACGTGCGTCATTTTTGCATCCAATGTCCAATTGGAATAATTCAAGCGCTCACACAAAGCTTATTTAATAAGCTAACTAATAGTATAAGCTACGTTACGATCTAACACCATATGAGAATTTTATATGCTCAGATGCAAAAGTTAGTTTTTAAAGTGATTTTCAAGCATCTAAGTACCCAAAATTTAAAACTTATACTATTAACCCCTTTTGAGGCTTGAACCAAGTCCAATGGACTAAAATACACCTAATTGAGCATTCAAACACACCAAAACATACCAAACACAAAATTTGACCACTTAATGCCAATTTTGCCCTAAATGGCTAAAATACACAATCAACACTACAAGCATTATTTGGCCTCTATTACCACATAATACATTACATATACATTGTCACCACATAGATAAAACATTCCTGGCACTTGTAATAGTATTTTAGCCCATCACCACAAAAATTGCCATATATTCACATCATATACAATATTGGGCTAAAATACAAAATAACATAGTGTGAAACAAGTGCAACCAATCAAAATGATATGCATCCTAGTTGGCAACATATAATATCATCCATATAAGTTTATGTACACAACTTAAAATAAAATCGAGCTTTACAATGAGATTGTAGCAAGTATGCTAGCTCGTGCTCGATTCCTTCCCTAGCTTAGTCTCAGTAGTAGAACTTGTAAAATGATAACCACGGGGTGAGATAAAAATCTCAGTAACTAAGATAATCTACATTATTGATTAACATGCCAAGTTATAAGCAAGCATTAAAATAAGTAAAATAATCACACTATATAAAATCACCACAAGCTACATGCATGATCACTAACCATCCAGTCCTAAAATATTCCTGACTAAATCAGTAGGCTATTTCACTAAACTAAACCACATGTATGGTCCCCAAACTCACCATCCATGGTAGGACTACCCAACACAAGTGTCCTAAACCACTTCTGGACTATTGATTCCCCCTATTACAAGTAATTGGGGTGTCATTACTCTAACACCGTATCCTATAGATGCTAAGGAGCATATTCTCTAACTCTACACCCTTTTGGATACTAAGGAGAGTAAGTCTTCAACACCACACCCATTTTCAGGCACTAAGGAGATTAAGTGCTGCACCTAGCATCCCGAGGTGCTAACATTCCCATATGAACTTAATCTCCACTAACTCCACTAGGATGACCTCTTACCCTCTAATATGCCACATTTCACTACATATCTCTACTTTCTAAACCAATATAATGAATATTACTACTACTTACTTCAAAAACTTGACATTTTACAAATCAATACTCTACTCATTTTCTAAAATAGTTAACCTTTACAAAATATATACATATAGATACCATAAATCATAGAAAAGAAACTTGAGAATAACTTATACAAGGTAATAAATAATATAAATTATTTAGTTACCTCAACCCTTTTGTTACTAAAAAGGCACCCGTGGTACTAATTCTCTTCTTGTGTTAAGGCAAATCATCCCACACACCAATCTATATCAACAACTACTATATGTTAATTTTCAATTAACACCAGCACTATTAGCTACTAATAACCTCTAAATTCTCCCACTTCTCACTCATATTCTCCACAAAGAGACTTGTTAAGATTAGAATTGTTCACACAATTCCTTCAAGCCTCCCTCTAACTCTATCAAAACATAACACTTAATATCTCAACTTATCATACTTCAAAATCTCATGATCAAGTTAGGGCTTAATCCAAATTTCACCAAAACAATAAAGTAGCTTCATATTACCACATATGCAAGATTAATAAAACTAAATCAAATCTTTAGAGTCAATAGAAACCTTCAAAACATAGACTCATGGATTAATCCATTCGGAGCAAATTCTCCCACTTTCAAATCCCATAGAAATTGAGATGAAAAGGTAGAGGAGAAGGGTAGGAAACTTACTCAAGAGTTTGAAGGCTCAATTTATCTTTAAAATCCTCCCAAAATGATGCCCTAGTAATACCTAAAGCTTGCCCCTTCGTGCTCTAGGTTTTCACTATAAAAATTGTCATTTTCTAATAATTTTTGAAATTTTAAGTTGCCTGTTGTGCGTGCACCGCAGCGCATGCCACACAAGCTGTGGCTCACGACGCAGCAAGCAAAATGTTGATTTTGCTCCCTTTGATGCCACCTGACTTGATTGGACTTTCATCCTAACTCAATTTAGAACTAAATATGACTCATAAATCCAATTAGCAATGCAAAAACATATTTAAATTAATTATCATATTTTAACTAATTTATCCCTTAATTAGTCAATTTTTTCTAGATTTGAAGTTTTCGGATGTTACATGCCACATGTACCACAACATGTGGTACTGAGCCATGAGCTCCCATTTTGTGTGTCATGCATTATGGCATGATATTTTTCTGCTATCATGATAGTTCGTAGAAGCAAACTTCCAGCATGCATTGTTTCAACATACAAAGTTTAATTGGAGTAATTCAAGAGCCCACACGAGCTTATTTGATAAGTTATCTAATGAGTTTAAGTTTGGATATAATCTAACAGCTAACCTTAATTGGACATCCAGGTGCAAAAAGTCACTTTTCTTAAAATCTAAGCACCACAAGTGTTTAAGTCCACACTTGCCTCAATAAAAACCACTTTAGATCTTGAATCAATTCTAAAAGGACCAATTACACCTGATAAAAAATAATATCATCACAATCATACATACATGCACGTTTGGATATCACACTGCCTTTTATCACACAACAGGGCTGTATTTTACAATTTCATATATAGGTACAAAACAAGCTAATTCACCACATATTCACTACCATCACACACGTAACCACACATTTACATTCCATCTTAGCCTATCAATTTACATTTTACCACATATCACACATTTTTACACACATAAACTAAGATACACATATTTACCACACTACTATATTGTCACATGCTAATACATCCTATGATAACTAATAACATTAAGCATTTAAAATACATATTCATCACACAACTCTAAAGGTACATTATAGCCACTGCTACGCTTGTCTTGAATCTTTTTATTTGCCTTGTTCATAATCAGGACCTATAAAATGTAACCATGAGGTGAGATAAACATCTCAATAACATAATAACTCATAACTACTAATTAAAATGCAAAACTATAAATAAGTAATGCTTATATATAAAAGTACATTTAACATATACAAATAAGCACATATCTTTTCATAAAACATATATAATTTCCACTGGCATGATCATCTACCATCCTAAACCTCCATATCACCCCAACTGAAATCATAGGCTCCACTGAGCCAATCATACACTTATTAACTTGAGCAAAACTATAGACATCACCTGGCAAAAGGTCTTTTATCCCACTTATAGACTATGGTTTTCCCCTATCCCTTAATTGGGATGTTGTTACTCCAACATTGCATCATATAGATGCTTAAGAGCCCAAATCTCTAATACCACACTTATATGGGCACTTAGGAGAGAATCTCTAACACCGTACCTCACTAGGCACTGAAGAGATTAAATTCTCTAATACTACACTCCATTAGGTATTCAAGAGAATATATGCTACATAGTCTTTCACTATTTTTTTCTACAGTGAACTCTTACTCCCTAACATAATCATGCTTACATTTTCAAATACAATCCAAATGTTTGTATGTACACACACACACACACACACACACACACATATTTATTTATAAATTCATTTCTAAAATCATTTTCTATGCACAAAATGCTCATTTCATAACATGCACACTTTCAAAGCACAAGGAGGTAATGTTATATATCTATTCATAAATAGTTTACACTAATAAATCAAATAAAGTGAATTATTTAGTTACCTTAATCTTTCTATCACTAGAAAGGTTATCATGGATTTCTTTAATCGCTTATTATCACACATGCTTCCTCTACCTTAAAGCACACACGTAGTATGACAATCTAGCAAGCGACTAGTTAGAAATGTCTCCTAAGCATAAAAAATCAATTGCCCTAACATAGTATGGTCTCTTCTATTAGACATGATGAATTATGACATTATGTTTAGGTTATGTTTTGATGATGACAAATATAAATGAGTTAGTTATACTTATGCCCAATTGCTTTCATACATATATTCTATGTAGTAACTATGACTATGAAACAAGTACTTTAGAGTTTTTTTTACTTATGTTGTTCCATATTACATGAGGATCGAAAATTCAATTTTTGTGTATCAAAGTTATTTTATACTATTTATTTTTTCTTTATCTTAAATTGATTTTATATCCAAGACTATTCATAATGTTATCTTTCATAACTTAGATATATATATATATATTATTGAATTTAGACTAACTAATTTGTTCATAATATAACATTTAAGGTTGTCCAAGTAAAGATAAGAGTGAGCATCAAGAGCAAGAAAATCAAAGACATCATTAGTAGGCATGCCACACTTAAGATGAGAGAACATAAAGAGAAGAATGATCCAAGAAAAGCTTAAAATATTAAAGACATTCATATAAAACTTTGATGCATCTTGGAAACCTTGGACTTGATAGGTAATATCATTAGGCTAGATGTATTTATGTTAAACTCATTGATTTAGATATGAAATATGGTTCAAGATATTTTGTATCAAAAACATGCATTTTAGCTCTGAAGAGAAAGAGTGAGATATAATTTTCTATAATCATGTTTTTCATCTTTGATTACATATATCTCACAAAGTTTGAATGTTTCTATAGTAACTCCATAAAGTTTTCAAAATTGTTCTATTTACTCAAAATATTATTAAGTTGAAAAAGTCATAAACACGTGAAGTCTAAGCTTTACATGGAAATTAAAATGGAAAATTGTGTAGAAAATTAGATTTGACCTTTAGTTATATTTCTTGTCCATACTTCACTAAATAAATTATTTTAATATGAAACAAATCTCATTTGAAAATAGACTTGATCAGCTTTTCAATGATAGTTTATTTATTTAAAATGGAAGAAAGATTTGAATTTTAGAATTTGAGTGTTGAGATATTGATTCTTCACAACATTTAAAGTTAACCTTCATTCACTCTTTTGATCATATCTCAAAATTTATATTGAATTTAGTGTAAAACTTATTTCATTGAAAACTATACTCTAAGAGTTTCCAACGATATATAACTTGTCTGATTTAAAGTTGTATTGAGTGAGTTATAGCCTTATGAAGTTACATGCAAAACCCTCCAAAACATGCGTAATTGAAACTGAGACATACGTGTAAAATGTCCTTAAAAAGCTTCAGTGTCCAAATCATGCATGAATTACTTCCTATACACACATGAAACGTCACCCAGAAGCCTTATTTTGACTCAATAGCTTTTTTGGTCTAAATCAAGCACAAATCACTTCCTATCCACAAGTGATTGTTGCCTGTGCAATGCCACATGACATTTAAGCATGATTTGTCATGTTTCAAGCAAGAGTTGTCACCTGGGCTCATGAAATGTTCATTTCACGAGAGTGAACGAGTTTTTTCCACATAAGAGAATATCACCAACAGCTATAACAACTGTATAACAACTATGAACATTCATATTATGTCTTCAACACCTATTTCACTCAATGAGCTATAAAGATAATGCTGAAACTTATCTTAACAAGTGACTAGTCTTAAAAACCATCAAGATATAAAATTCATGTTCATATTACTCTTATTATATGAAAGTCATTATTTTTGAGCCAATATCATCTACATCTTCATCATTTGAGTATTAGAGCTTCATTATACTTATCATTCCTCTTAGAAAGAGTTTTAATTAAGTGATTACATATTCTAAATCATTGAAAAGGTGAGGGAGAGAAGTTAGGATAGGCTGGCACCTAAGAGGGGATGAATTGAGTGACACTTAAAAATTTTTAAAAACTTAAAGAGTGAAGAACTTAACTATAAAGGAAGAAGATGAGACACACAAGATTTTTGAAATATACCTTTTCAAGATTTTAAAGAAAGAAATAAGCTTTTGTAGAAAACTCTCTAAAGAGTAAGACAGAGTTACAATTGAAAGCTTATAAACTTATAAAAGCTTTTCATAACTCTTTTCAAGAATTATGAATGAATGCAAGATGTAAAAGCACAATTGAAAGCTTTTCAAATGTTCAAATAAAGATTAGTTTGATCAAATATTATTAGTTCTTATTCTAGCTCAAAATGAATCACACATTTTTGGTGGTTGATAAATCATTAGAACAGTGATTCTTATCCGTTGGTGCAATTCTTATGAGTGACTAGCAGAATCACACATAAAATTGCACTTGGCTTGTTCTAGATATGTATATGTGATAAAATCATGTGTAAACTTTATAAAACTCTCACGCGTTTTTTGCATTTATAAATAAGCATTCAATTCTGTGTGCTTAAAGGTATCTCTTTACTCTCACTTGTGGTTTTGTATCAGTGAATATGCATTTATTTTTGTGTGATGAAACTCACATAGTACCTCTTTGCTCTCATGCATGGTTTTGCTTTTATGAGTATGTATTCATTTCAAAGTGCTAAAACTTACGAGTAAACCTTTATCTCTCACACGTGATTTTGCACATGAGAAAACATCATCAGTTTCGTGTGACAAATCATGCTTGGACCTCTTTCCTCTCACGCGTGAAATGGCTGGAAAAATGCCAAAGCCAATTCTTGTGAAGAAAACTCTTGTGGGAACTAGAAGGCTATCATGTGTGAAATAGTTGGCAATGATGTACAAACTTGTTTGGGTGCTTTTTAACACGTGGAACATTATAAGACTCAAGCAAAATTTGGCATGATCAGAGAAATGAATTTGTGAATCAATTATCATGCAAGTAGACAAATTTGAACTTAGCTTGAAATGATTTAAGACTTAATAAAGAAAAAATAATTATACAACACGTGACAAATCAGTAGGGCTACTATTAGACTCATGTATGAAAAAACACTTTGACATAATGAGGTAAAGCATAGTTCTAAAACTTGAGTGGAAATAATGGCTCTCACATGTAATTTTGCACACCGAAATAAAGCTTAAGACATCACATAATACAAGTGATAAAGCCATGCATGAATCATTCCTAACTCTTGTGTGATTCAATAATTAGTGTGAACTAACTCTGTAAAAATCTCATGAGTGACCTACAAAATCAGCGTGTGATCCTACACTTCACTCTGTGATCAGCTATTTTGAATTTCAACATGTTTGAAGGATATTGTTTGCAAGCTTCAATCTACTTAGATGAGTCTTAATGCATATAAATAAGACATATCATGCATTCATTTAAATGATTATAAAAGTGATTAAGCTCTCAAATTTTTCACATTGAATGTAAGAAAATTTAAATAACTTACCCTAAACATCTTCAACTTCTTTTGATTCTTCATGTTCTTGAGGTTTTGTCTTCATCCATGATTCTTTATATCTGAACATATAACAAATACCTCTTCTCTGGTTTTGTAATCACCAAAATAAATTATCCAATATAATATCCTCCTTCTTTAATCCCATAATTAAAATAAAATCTCAAGTAATTAGGGAGTGGGATTATAGTAATTAACAAAATACCAAGTTTTCAATAGTTAACAAAATAAGGACCCCAAGTTTACAAAACTAAAATCATTTTTAAAGACTTGCAATTAGACAAATCAAAGTTCACAAATATGCAGAAGCATAGGATCATTACATACATGAGTGCATTTGTTTAAGAATTTGAAGTAAGAGAATTTATGGAAAATTTTAAGGCGTGCGCCACAACTCATTGAACATGCACCGCGGTATATTCACCTTTGTGACATACATTGCAGCTTGTGGTACCATGCTCTATGGTGTAATTGCATGAATTAGACAGTAATTTTCTGCTGTCGACTTGACAGCATTAGGGGTAACTTTGACGTGCCCCAAATCTCTGTCTGACGTTCGATTGATGCAAATTAGTGTTCTACAAAAGCTCTTTCCGATCTCTAACTAATGGCATTAGTTTCAAAATCATATTCCTTCTAAAATAAAAATTGGACACACCTTTCAAAACTTACACTTTTACAATAATTTTTACAAAACCAAGCATCTAAAAAAAATACTAAAGGCCAATAGCCACCGATACCAATTTGATCACATACCATCATTAAGGCTAACTCGTGCAATGCACCATATCACACAAAATACTCACAAATCAAATTTTCACTACTCAACCCCTTAATCTCGACACCATACAAGGGGGAGTTTTCCATAATTTTCATCAAGTACTCCAAATCATCTCATAATATACTCTACTCTTACTGCATAAGTATTTTGGCCCATCACAATAACATATATCATATTCACTCCCTAGGGCCTTAAATACACTTACAGTTTACAATTCATATAATGCAAGTAAGGATCAAATGAGAATTCCTAATTGGAAATTGAAATTGTCATACACATATAAATACTCAAAATAAAGAGGGCCTACTATAATAGGATCGTAGTCTTAAGCCTCTAGGTATGTCCCTCTGTCGGACACCTCTTGAGCTATTCCCCTGTAATATTGAAGATAGTGGGGTGAGTACAACCACTCAGTAATCAAGGTCTGACTAACCCATACTTATGCATGTCAATAGTATAAATGCAAGTAGGAATTAATGACAATACTTTAACCCATGTAAAACATTTGAGAATAGATATTCACAATTCCACATATATAATAGCATTTACTTGAAAAACAATGCTTTTTAGCACTTTTCATGTAAAGAGAGTGGTCACACAATTCATTAACAGACACTCAAAAGAAATTAAGACTTAACTCGTGATATCATCATCAAGGACACAATATAGACAACCAAGTGCCCTTACTCACTATATGCATTATCACACCTCCCTTATATCCTCCTTATTCTTCTGACATGAAACCGTGAGTATAACATAATGTGATAGTCTATATTCCATAACTTCCCTAGCTTAAATACTTGTAAGGGGATTACCTAACCAAGGCACACCCACTCATTTATGGGAACATGGTTTCTCCCATTTCTCATACTATAGGGTGTCATACACGCTAGACTAGCTTCCTTATTGAACTAGTGGATAATTAGTTAGGTTTGAATCCTCATTGAACCAGTGGGATAGTCCTTCATTAGACAAATAGGACAATATAAATATAATCAATCTAGCAACCCTCACATGGATGGGCATTACCATGTGAATTTATCATCTATCCTCTTCTTAGGCAAACTCCCGCCTCTCAGGATTGCACTGCAGATTCATGCCATAACTCACACTTTTATACAATTCATAGAACTTTACATTATCAATTTCATTAAAATTTTATCATACACAAATTATTGGAATTTTTAAATACATTTTCATGGAACTTCAAATCAAATAAGTCACTTGAACTCTAATTTCACAATCATTATACTTCACACTTTCAAAATCATTGACTCTACTATGTTTAAACATTATTGAACTTCTCATAAATAAGGATTCATGTTACTTTTCAAATCACAAAGTCATTCAACTCCCAATAAACATAACTAAGAAATTCATCAATATTGTTCTCAAAGAATTTCACATCACAAGGCATAAAACTCACAAATTTAATCTAGTAGATTTTTCTAACAAATCAAGCCATACTTGCATTTCATTTTAATTACACATTTCAATGATCAATCATAAATCATATAAACTAATACACACACAAAAGCATAAAATAGAATTCCTAATTACCTCAAACCTTTGAGAGGTCAAAGGTTTTTCTCCCATCAATTACTCACTCCAAAGCTTTTAATAAGCTTGAATGGTGCCAATGGTAGTTACTCTACAAGCATTTACCATGCAAAACATCAATATCCATATTGAGCTTTTTTCCATTAAGCCTCAATAAAGCATTGAGCTCTTAAATGGTCATTAATGGAAACTACATTGTTTCCCAACCACCATATTTATGAGAATTTCAGACCATTAATTCCCAACTACCAATCATCATAAGATCATAAATACCAAATTACTTAGCTCAATCTACTCTTATTAACTCTATTTAAGTCAATGGGTTCGGACTCATAGCTTCTATGGACCAAAAATCACATTTATCAATCAACCCTAACTTCTACCATCAAGAAAATGGAAGAAGAGAGAAAGATTTAAGTAAGGAAGCTTACCTTTGGTGTTTATAAGCTCCAAATTACTCTTATAACTCAGTTTGTTAAGCTCTAGCTCAACTCTTTCGTCTGTCTCTCATTTCCTTTATTTTCTCTTTCTTTTTTGCTTCAATTTTGTGACTTAAAGCAGCAAAAAATTGACCATACACTATGCTGTATGGCATAGAGAGACTCTCACACATGTGCCACAATGGCCTATCCATAAGCCGCAGCATGTGGCATAGAATCACTTTCTTTAAAAATTCTTCCTCTTCTATTCCCGAGTGACACAATTCTCCTTCGAACTCACATTTAGAACTGAAATTGAGACTAAACACTTCCGTTAGGCCTCTCTAGCCACACACCTCACTAATACACTTAATTAGTCTATTTAAAATTATTAATCTAATTTAAAATTGAGGATGTTTGTATCCAACGTCCCTTGTAATCAAGAGAGCTTATTCTCTTAGGAAAAGAAGCTCATTAGTAAAATGAGTTTCTATAAAGGCTCATAAGTACCTAAATAAAACTTGTGGTTGTACTGTAGTAGTAAGCACCTATTTAAGCTTATGTTATAGTAGAGCAATCTTAAGTGATTACTTAGGGACTAGACATAGGCTCAAGTGTAAAGCTGAACCAGGATAAATCATAGTTTGTACTCTCTCTTCCTTTAACTCTTTATATATTTCCAGCAACCTCAGTTATGCTATATTTTAGTGTACAAAATTAGTTTTGATATATCTACATGCTCTTACTTAAACTTTCACATAAAAATTGATTTTACACATATTGAGCTTGTGAAAATTACTTTAGCATTCTTACAATTAGAGTTTAGAACTTGAATTTACTTAAAATCTCCCTTACACACAATTTTCTAAAAAGGTTTTCAAAGAATAAAAAAATTCTATAAATACCCAATGCACCCACCTTGGGTGTGTTGCCATATCTAACATCTTCTCCCTCTCTATTCATATTTCTCTACTGCTTTCGTTCTACTTCTATAACATCTTGAATTTCTTAATCCTAAGTTTAGAGGTTAATCAAAGGTAAAGTGAAAATTAAAGTAGGATTAGAGATTTAGATGGCTAATTAGTATTTTGACTAGTTTGTGTGTTGTATAAATAGATATGAGTGCTAGAAGTGCATTTTGGGTCAAACCAAGTATGTGTGGTAAGAATAAATCTTACTGTGCCACGTGTCGCGGCTTGTGCTACATGTACCACGGCGCATGGACCAGAAATTCACTTCATAAGTCGTGAATTTCAGAAAATTTCAAAGGAAAGAATTTGAGAAACACATAAACAGAGAGAGGAGAAGGGCTGAGGAGCTAGGTTAAGTCATTTTTAGAGTAGTAGAAGGTGATTCAGATCGATAACTTACTAGGCAAGCTATGTATAACTCTTACCTTCCCTTATATACAAATTTCTCTAAAAATGAGTTATAAAGAAATTGAATCAGTAGAATTTGAGGGTTTGATTCTTGCCCAATATTAATAAAAAGATTCTCAAAATTTAAATTAGAGCTTTGTGACTAATTTAGAGTTGAACGGTAGAGCTTTGAACGCGGAGGCTCAATTTTAGCCTTTAGAGAGAGAAAGTTAGGGCAAAAATTTGATCTGTGTGAACTAAGACCAGTTGAGGTAGTGTAAAGTAGTAATTGGGTAGTCATGAACTTGAAATAGATAAATAGAAAAGATTTTATAGATGAATATAATCATAATAGTTAAAAATGAGTTTTTAGTCAAAATCGGCCAATTGACTAAAATGTGCCAAATGTGTTCAGATTGGCATATTGGGTGAGTAAGTAGAGAAAGGAAGCTTAAGATAAGCTTGTACAATAGTGAAAATCTATGGGTAACCTTTTTAATGATAGAAGGGTTGAGGTAACCAAATAACTTTCTTTGTTTGACTGTTTATTGTAACTGTATGTTAGTATGCTATGCAATTCATGAACTGGTTTAAGTTGAGCATGTTTTATGGCATTGAGTGATTGTGTGTGTAAAAATGAATTTTGGTTGAAATGAGCATTGAAATTGTGTTTTGTAATGTAAAGTGCTATATATATATATATATATGCTACATATAAGAAAGTGTTAATTGTGAAAAGGGAACCTTAAATGGTTCAAGAAAGCATGATCTGAGTAGTGGGAGTTCACTTGAAAGTATAAGAGATGATAAATACCATATAGAAAGGTTTTCTTAATACCCTATTAGGGTGCAGTATTGAAAACAATTCTCCTTAGTGCCTTGAAAGGTGCTATGTTAGAGAAGATCTCCTGAGTGCCTATTAAGGTACTGTGTTAGAGATGAGAGACTCTTTAGTATCTTTGTGATACGGGTTGGAGTCAACGATGCCCCATTATGTGTATTAAGGAAAAATCATAGTCTGTATTATGCGTTAGAACATCTTTAGCCGGGTGATTCTACTATTGCAGGTGAGCTCAAGACTAATTAGAGTATACATTAGTTTGAGATGAGCTTATGGTTTCATGTCGAGGTGATTTGGAGGTTTGGTTGGTAGAGATCATGCTAGCATTTTATGTGATATGATAAAATATCTTGAGATAACATGAAATCCTTTGGGATTGATAAAAAGTGAAAAATGAAATGTGATATGTGATGTAAATACTACTTTATGAGATTTTAATAATATATTATGTTTACTTTCATATTGTTACATGTAGTAGTCAATAAGAATGAGTTATTCTGTTACTGAGATTTTTATCTCACTCCCATGGTTACATGTTTACAGGATCGAGAAATGACCAGGCCAAGGGAAGAGAGTCTGGACCGACTTGAGTTGTGCAGTCGTGTACTCTGAGGTTGTGTAATGAACTGAATTGAACTAAAAGATTGTATATAAATGTGTATATGAGTTGCCATAGGGTTGCATGCGTGTATTAAATTGAGTTTTTGTGAAATCAAGCCCCAAATTATGTGTACATTTGAGTTAAAAGGGCTTTGATTTGAATATGTTTGTGTTGAATTAGTTGTATGTGTTGGTGAATCTTAAGCCAAAGGCCAAAATTTTGATGAAATGAGTAACTTAAGGGTCAAGATTGTATTATGAATATTATTACATATGTTTGTACATGATTGAGTTGAGAAGTAGCCAAGTAGGCTATGTTATGCCAAGAAATGGCATAGTTTATGAAATTAGTAAATTGTAAAAGTTGGCCGTAGAGGGGTCAAATTTTAATATATATGTATGATTATGATAAATTGTGGTCAATCAGGTGTATTAGATCCTTTTAGATTTGGTTTAAGGCCTAGTATGGTCCAATGAGAGAAAGAGATCGATTTGAGTGCTTGGCTGCGCTGATAGAAAATTAGTCGCTTATCCTCAAAATTACACTAAAGTTAACCCTAATGCAATAGAGGACCAACCCTAGGTTATCTCCCAAGGAATAGTTTTAAGTCTAATTGAAAGTTATCTAGTGAAATAAATCAACCAAAGTTTGTAGGAATTTAGTTACCTAGCTAATTATCTAAACTAATTACCTAATGTGCAAGTAATTAAAATTCTAGTAAAAGTGAGTGAAATGAACTTCCCTTTTCACAATAATGGAACCCTAGAGATTAGTTGATTTTGGACTCATTATCTTCTCATGATTAGGCTAAGTTTAGCTTCCCTTTCCTCTTGACTAAAGCTGTCATGACTTAAGAAAATTATCCTAAGCCAATTAACCTAATTAGCTAACCTCCCTAGGTCTTAGATTAAAGTCCCTAGTTCAATTAACCAATTAGTGAAGACATTAGCCAAGTGATTCACTCAAAATCTTCTCTCAACAGTGATGGTAAAACACATAAATTGAGCAACCACAAGATTATGTCAAGCTACTCAACAACATAAGCATTAACACCACAAGATTATGCAATATTAACACAAGATATTCACTAATTGAAAAACACAAGATTATGTGCTAAAAAAAGAGTGGCAAAATTCAATCATGGCTGTCTAAGGAAGAAATTAAATGAAACAATCCTCTCTCTTTATATCAACATCAAATTTAAATTAGAATTTATAAGCTAAGATGATTAAACCCTAGATTAAGGAATCTAACCATCTAGTAAAAAGAGAAGAGGATAGGAAACAAAAGAACTTAGCCAATTTGAAGCTCAAGACTCATCCTCCATCTTCATCTCTCTAGGATTCCATAAAGAAACTTAGCCAATCTTCATCTTCAAGAACCCTAGTGATTGCTTGTGAAGGCCAAACTCCATAGCTCTTGAATGATGGAAATGAGCTTCAATCCTTGTGAAAATGGAAGGATGGAACGAAAATGAAGAGAGGAGAAGAATGGTATGAGTTTTGTGGAGGTTTGGTGGCTGAAAATGGAGGTTAGGGTGCTGAAAAATGAAGAACAAAAAAGAGAAAATGAAGAACACTATGAACAAGAGAGAGAGAATGTGGAAGATGAATGAGATATGTATTGGATCCCATTTGGGGCTTAAAATGGCGTGCTCCTTGGTGTCTCCCATCAGCTGAAGCTTAATTAAAATAAGGAAAAAGAAATTAAAATGTAAATGGGAGCCTTGTCACACTTACAAGGTGGCAACTTCCTATTGGTTTGTAAATGATTCCAATGTGTGCCTAATTTTCCATGTGTCATCCACATCATTTTAGCTGATTTAACCCCTCAAAATAATAATAATTCATGTGCAAACCATCAGCCATTGACCTCAAGGAGTGTTGACCTCAATTGCCCAATTGATGCACAAGTCACATGCCACCTATGTCACATAAATCACATAATTCAATTAAATAGCATATGATATAATAAAATCTAATTCATGTCCAGAATTAAATTTATAATTAGAAAGGAGAATTTATTAAATTAACTAAGTTTCAGGCTGCACAAAATTATATAAAAATTTTCACACAAAGGCCAACCAAAAACTAGGACAAACTAAGACACTTAAGAAAGTGTTGACTTATTTATTTAATTACTCCCAAACTAAAATGAATTTTAAAAATATAATTTCACCATTCATCAACTGGACATAAAATGTACTTTGTCAATTTTTCTTGTACATTTTCTCAAAAGTTCATTTTTTGGACCAAAATGCCCCTAGTATACTGAACCTAGAAACTTAGGCAAAGTTTCAAATCTAATGCAATGTGTGCACTTGAAGGTGATAAATCATTAATAAAATGGTCCCAATTGAAAAATAAAAGTGGGTAACAAATGTGTTCTATCATGCACCAAATTTTTAAAAAAAGTGACTTTTTATACTCAGGTGTCTAAATTTTGATTGGACCATTAGATTGTGTCCAAACCTTCTCATTAGTTAGTATATGAGCCAAGTTTCATGTGGGTGCTTAAATCACTCTGATCAAATGTCATATGAGAAATTGGCGCACACTAAAAGTTTGTCTTTTTTGCTATCAAAATGACAGCAGAAAAATGGACAGGCACACCGCGGCACATGGAGGCACATGCTGCAGCGCACGACACAAACATGATGAGCATGTGGCTCTGTGTCACATGCCACAGCGTACAAACCGTTCACCATGGTGCACAGACCAAAATTCAGTTTTATTTTATGTGCTGAATTGCATCCAATTGAGATAAGAAAGCTAGTGGGTTATGTCCACTATATATTTGAGGAGTGTATTATTTATTTTCGTTATGTTCTCTCTGATTGTATTATAATTTAATTAATTTATAAAGTAAGTCTTTGGCCGAAGCTTTTGAAAATGGAGTTTGATTATTATGAATGATGTGAGATAATGGTAACACCGTAGTCTTCTCTTATATTTAGTGAATATGAGAGGAGCTTACAAATTCCATAAGCTGAATGTGCCACTATTAACTAACTTTTTGTGCGATGCATATAACATCCTAAAAAATTAACCTCCGAAAATTAAGTAATTGAGCATCATTAATAGGATATATGTGGTGTATGGTCTGAGGAGATTAATAAGTGCTTTTAGTTGGAATTTCAAGTGTAGTTTAGGTCCAAAGTGAAATTAGGTCACTTAGGGATTAAAAAGTACAAAAAGAACAAGTGGAAAAGCCTCTGTGCCACATACGCCGCAACCTTGTAAAAGATTGTCTTCTTTGTACCATATGCCATAACATGTGAGGACAAGCATTGTAGCGAACAGTGCAAATTCTTTAAAAATAAGTCGTGAACTGATGCGAAAAACATAAGGGAAAGAAAGGGAAAACGGAGGAACTCATCTTTGCTCTAGTAGAGCATGATATAGGAGAAGACTTGAGAAGGTTTGAAACTTTAAATTATTTAAGGTAAGATTCCTAAACCCTTTTTATCCCTTTCTCTTCTACTTTCTCAAATATTTGAGTTAAGGTTTGAATAAGGATGATAATTTTCGATCTATATAAGTTATAGGTTCGAATCTATTGACTCAGATGGAGTTAATAAGAGTTATTTAGAGTATTTAAATCTAGTATTGATGATTTTAGTGGTTGTTAGATAGTGAGTTCCATAAATGTCCAAAAATGGATATTAAAATCCATAGTTATGATAGTTGTTAAGGTATTAATGGCAATGTAGGTATTCAATGAAGCTATATAATGTTAAAAATAGTTAATAAGCCTAATGGGTAGGCCTAAACTTATACAAAGTAGGAATTGGGTAATCTAAAAATAGAAGATAAGAGTTGATATGTGTGTGTTTAGAAATGTTGATTAGTTAAAGAATTGATAATTATAGATTGAGCTCTTAGACACCAAGTTGGTTTAGAAAATTCAAGCTTGAAAGCTTAGAATATTAAAAGGTAAACATTTGACCTCTCAAAAGTTCAAGATAACTGGGGAAACCCCACTTTAGGTAGTTATATGTTAATTACTACATGATGTAAATTATGTATTTAGTTTGCGAATTATGACTTATGATGAGTGCAACATGCAATAAAATATTATGTTTATATGATCGCTTAATGTGCATTAAGCATGCAAAGTTGATAGTGAAATGAGTTTTACAATGGCATATGTAATGTTCAAAATAAAAGTCACTATATATTGTGTTTTGAATGAGCAGTTGGTGATGAACATGAGAAAGAGGAGTATAAGAGGTTTAAAAATGATGTGTTTATGTGATATAAGTGGAAATAAAACTTGATGCTCACTTAAGTAGTACAGATCATGAGCCTAACATGTGATTGCGATAATCAATAAATGAAAATGCAAAAACAAGTTAGCATCGCCTATGACATGATTAATGGGTAGGAGTTCGCCTAGGGATTAGGAGTAAAGAAAAATTCATATGGTATTTAGGCTGCCCCTTAGTGCATAGGGGCATAACCTTGTCCCATTATTTGTTGAGGGACTAAAACCTAGCTTTCTCCACTAGTTTATCGAGGAGAATAGCCTATGACACCCAAGAGATTCGAGAGTGGGGGAAGCCGTGGTTCGAGAGTGAGTCATGTGATCTTTGGCCAGGTCGCACCTCATAATTAGTGAGTTTGGTAGTCCAGTCACATAGAAGGAGCCTTATTTAGTATTATAGCCTACAATTTCAATCGGAGGAAATAAGGAGGGTAGAAGTTGGTTAATCATTGCCTATGTAAGTGTATGACGTGCCACACATTTTGACTTGTGGCAAGTTGCATGATATATTGCCTAAGTGTATTATGATTATGTACCTAGCATGTCTACATGTGTAAGATGAAAATGTGTTAACTAGATTAATAAGTTATGGTATGTGCTCAAGTATGTTTTAAAAACTTGATCTCATCTGCATATGTTTGTTTCTAATTAATATAAAACTGCATAGGGTAGATTTTACTTTAGTTATTGAGAGGTTAGACTCATACCTTTCATTTAACACTTTACAGGCTTTAGCTCTGGTGCAGAGAGGGAGAAGGCTTAAGAGGCTAGGAATTAGTTCATTCCTACTGTATGCCTTTAGTTTATGTTTATTTTGTGTGATAGAATATTGTTGCCAATTCTAGGTTTCATATTGTTGCACTTGCACTATTTTGTTGTTGCAGATGTCTGAATTATATTTTGGGCCCTGAGTATTTGTGTATGATGTGATATATATATATATATATATATTATAAGGCCAAAATGCTAGTACAACTGTAGAAATGATGTTTCAAACATTTTGTGATTGGTTTGATGCAATGCAAGGAAATTTGCCTCCCGTTCTGTTTTTGATGAAAAGGGGTTAAGGAGTAATTTTGTATTATATTATTAATTGAGTATGAGTGATGTGTTGTACTAATAGTTAGAGTAAGGAAAATGGGCTAGCTTGGCCCGTTGATGAGCTCAGGCCTAAAAGGGCCAGCCCTTTTAAGCACGAGTACCTTTTAAGAACCTAATATGTAAAGCCTGACCCTTAATATGGCGGGCTTAGGGTTAGCCCTACGGGTTTCAAGCCCTTTTACTTGTTTTTTTTTTATCAAAATGAAAATAATTAATTCCACTATCATAGTCTCAATAAACATAAATAGTCAAACATTAACATTAGCATCATTATCATCTTCTTCATCACTATCAAGAAGTTTGGATGGATAGATTATTAGAACAAGTCTGTACACGTGAGGTGAAATTTAAATGATGATTGATTTAGTTCATTAACTAGTTAACAATTTGAGCTATGAAAACAACAAAATAATAAAGGGAAGATAAAAGAAACCAAGTCCTTGTGATATAAAAAGTTTACAATCCAATTGCCACCAAAATGCATTAAAGGCTCTTGCTTTATGGGCTAAGTCAGACTTTAAATAGCAAGAACCAAAATGGAATTATTTCCCAACATCACTTTGAAGTTTTATCCTTGCTTTCATTCAAGATCTAGAAGAAGACCTTTTTATTGTATCAATAAGGAAAGCAAAAGGAACAAAGCATGATTACCCTAAACAAAATTAGAATAAAGCATGAAAAAGAAGAAATTCATAATAAAGCATTTATCAGCTACATGAGGGTAAGTAATGATCTAGGATTAGGAGCTCACAAATGCAAGATAAGTGACAACAAGGACTTGGGAGACTAATGATGACAAGCAATGACTAGTCAAGTACTGTCAGGACTTAGGTCTTAGGAGGGAGCATTATCAAAGTTGAAGATGGGTATAGTCGAAGAGTGAGTAGAAGTAGAAGTAAGGATGACTTGCGATGTGAGGGCAAGGCGGCGAGAAGAACCAGATTAGAGAAATTAAAGAGTGAAGACTGAATGAATTAGGGGATTTAGGGTGTTTTTTTGTATTTCCTTCCTCAACAGATAGTCAAATATGAGCTGGGCTCACATATGATATGGAGACAGATCACACATTTATTTTTTTTTTTGCAAAATCCAAAGAGGAATCCAGTCAATTATATAAATTAATAAAAAAATATAAAGATATGGACTTAAACAGGCTAGCCTTTGACCCATTAAGGCTAGCCAGGTTAAGCCCTCAATTAAACGGTCTTGCCCACTTAACCTCAATTTACCATTATAGGGTTCCTTTTAAAAGCCCAGCCCTCTTATTATACGAGCTTAAATGGGCTGGCCTAATGAGCTTGGCTTGTTTTCCCAACTCTACTAATAGTCCTAGGTCTAATGGACATAGTCCAGATATTAAAAATGCTTTTGGCATTTGTTTTGGATTTTGGATACCTTTTATTGTGAAAAGTGGTCAATATGGGTTTAGGTGTCTAACTTTCTAGTGTGACTTATTTTGAAAGTAAAACCTATGCCATTAGCTAGTTTATGAAAACAAATTTCCATAGAAACATAGATCATATCCTTTAGATATCAGACGGAGAATCAGGATGTGTCAGAAGTTTCCTTATTATGCTATCAATTGACAGCAGAATCTGTTGTCATTAACATGTAACACACCACAGCATATGGGCAATATACCACGGCTTGTACATACTGTAATGTGGCATAGTGAAGAAAATCTCATCGCACTCGTATTCACTCTGCAACATCATTCCTCCACATGATCCTGTTCATTCAAAATACCAAAAATACAAACATCACTTTACCAACCAAAATCCTAATCACATACTAATTATTATTTTACCCCTAATTAGCAATTAGTTTTAAAATTAGAAATTTAGAATGTCACAACTTTTCATTTTAAAAATGGTTACTGATTAAATTATCAATGGGGATTTGTTAAAGAAATTTAATATGGGATAGTTTTTATAAATGTTTACTTATTTTTATTACCAAAAGTTTAGTTGTCAAAAGATTATATGAACTTATTATTTTAATAAAATTTACTTGTTAAATTATTAGAGAAATTTTCAAAACTAATAACGAGACTTGTTATTTCACAAATAGTTACATGTTAAATTATTACTGAGAACATATTTGTCAAATTATCAAGAAAAATTTTCAAAGTCAGTATTATCATTTCACAAATGGTTACTTGTTAAATTACCAATAGGGATTTGTCATTTTTGGTAATAAAAACAAGTAAACATTTATAAAAACAAGTGCATATTAAATTTTTTTTAACATGTCTCATTTGTAATTTAACAAGTAGTCATTTGCAAAATAACAAGTCACCATTAAGCTCCTGACAAATATTATTTTGGAAAGTGAAAACAAAGTAAAAAATATATAAAGATTTATATTATAAAATTGAAAGGAATTATTAGCCTAGTGACTAATTATCCTTTTGGTGGCCAAGGAGATGTGGGTTTAACCCCAAAAAAACATTTAATTTATCCCCTTTACTTGTCCGGTGACACCGGTGACAATAAAGAGTTTTTTTTTAAAAAAAAAAGAGGGTAGTTTTTTCTTTTCGCACTAAAATTTAATTACAATTTGTTCCCTTAGTCCTATAGAGTAGATTCTATAATGCCTTCTCTAACATTAACATGCGCTCCACTACAATCAATCCTAATCAATTCAAAATCATTCTTTAAAAACTTTGAAAAACTTAGGATCTTGAGAAAAGATTTTCAAAAATTATTTTACAATCACTCGGTTATAAAACCCTAACACATAGCGGAAGCAATAAATATAAGTGTATCAAAGACCAAGAAAATAGATGCATTTCAGTAAAATTAAGTCAAATTTGGAACTATGCGCCATAGCTCGTGCCACATGCGTCATGGCATGTAGCACGGAGATCACAATCATTCGCTCTGTGCTATGTGCCACGGCATGCAGGTACATATATCGCAGCACACACACCTAAAATTGCTGTCATTTCATAGTTTCTAGTGTGAACTTCAGATGTGCACTATTTCTACAATGTTCGATTGGGGTGGTTCAAGCTCCCACACGAAGCTTGTTTTTAAATCAAATTAATGACACTGGTTTCATTTCAATCCAATATTTCTATCAAAAGTTATACACCCAAGTGCATTTTGACTATTTTATGCTAAAATTTTGCCACTCAAGCTTTTCAATTCAAAACCAAACATCATTAGCCACTTTTTGGATTTTGACCACGTCCAAATAGACAATACATACCTGATTGACCATAACATGCACAATATAACACACATACACATATTTGGCCTATAAACCGCCTATTTCACACTTTTGGGCCAAAATCACATTTTTCTTTTCAATCTCATACAAGGCCAAATCACCACACATACACTTCTAACATCCCATATTCACACATGTACACATTCATCTATTAGCCTATTATATCATATCACCATACACACATACAAAAGGCTAGGGAGTTCAAAATCACCAAAACACCATATTCAACACATTAAACACATATTTTGATTCCTAAGGCAACTTATACATATTCATAATCAACAATTTACAAAGTCATTACACCAATTCTTACAAAGGCTTAGGCGAGAAATACCAACTCAGCCTATGTCCTTCTCCTTTAAACTACTAGTGCTAGAACTTAAAAAATGTAAATAACCATGGGTGAGATAAAAATCTCAGTAACCAATATAGTTCATTTAATGCCCATTACCTCAAATAACTATGTCAAAGTAACGAAAATCCTAATATAGCAAATATATATATATATATATATATAGTATATTCTAGCTAAATCGTCACTTTCACATATAAACCATTTTTCACACACTTTTACACCTTAGCATGATCATCTATCTATTGATCCTCTAAAGCTCCCCAAAATGAAACCATAAGCTCTCCTAGATCAATCTCTTATTGACCCGAGCACACTTTCGGTGGTAGAAATACCCGGCCAAAGGTAATCTAACCTACCTACGGATTATGGTTTCTATAATACCCTCACTAACATTACCATATGCTCTATTACAAAAAAAATCACCAATTACTTCAAATCATTGAATTAAAATCGTTGAAAACATTGGGATCCTAATAAAAGATTTCTAGAAAATAATTTATAATCATTTGGGTTATTCAACCCATACACAATTACATACACAGCGAAAGCATATAGATTTTGTGCATCAAAGGTCAAGAAAACATGTGCATTACTCAAAAATAAAGTGAAAATCTGCACCATGCACTGTGGATCGTGCCACATGCGCCGCGACGCACACACCTGAATTTGCTATCAAATGGCAATTTCTAATACGAAATTCAAATGCGCACCATTTCCACATATGAAGTCCGATTGAGATAGTTTAAGCGCCCACATGAAGCTTATTTCAAAATCTAAATAATGACACTAATTTCATCCTAATCTGATATTTCTATCAAAAATTGAACACTAAAGTGTACTTTGACCATTTTCTATTAAATTTTTGTCACTTAAGTGTCTCAATTCAAAACCGATTATCATTAGCCACTTCTTGGGCCTTGACCAAATCTAAATGAACAAAATACACCTACTTGACCATATACATGCACATTATAACACACATATACAATTTTGGCCTATAATCTGCCCATTTCACACTTTGGGTCAAAATCACATTTTTACTTTTCTAGTCTCATATATGGCCAATCACTCTATATAATCTCCACCCATTTCATATACACACATAATTACATCCATCTACTAGCCCTTTTACTCATTTCATCATTCACACACATATAAGGCTAAGGAGTTCAAAATCACAAACCATATCTTATGCACATGTACAAATCCTATGGCAACTTATACATATACAATACTAATATCAACTAAATTTACTAAACCATATCTTACAAAGATTTAGGTAAGAGATCTCAACTTAGCCTATATCCTTTCCCTTTGACCTACTAGCACTAAAACCTGAAAAATATAAATAACCACGAGTGAGATAAAATCTCAGTAATTAAATATAGTTCATTAAATGTCTATTACCACAAATAACCATGCCAAAGTAACTGAAAACATTATATAACACACACACATATATATATAACATATTAATACTAAATTATCTTTTTTCACATATAAATCACATTTCAAACACTTTTACACCACAGCATGATCACTATCCACCAATTCTCCAAAAGCTCCCTGATGTGAAACTATAGGCTCTTTTAGATCAATCACTTATTGACCCGAGCACACTTTTGGTGGTAGAAACACCCAACCAAAGGTAATCTAACCCACCTACAGACTAGGGAGTTGCGAGACTACCTGAATGTCCCATGGTAATAGTCCTATAAGATACTGTACCGAATTACCCATGGTAACAGCCCGTAAAATACTATACTGGATGTCCTATGGTGTCAGCCCGACCATTTAGATTTCCACTCATAAATCTCCACACACTCCCACATATCCTGGGTGAACATATAATCCCACATATCCTGGGTGAACTGCCATCCCCTATGATCATGCGCTTTCACAACTTTCACTACTTGTACACTTTTCCACAACATATATATATATATACCCATTGAAATCAATAACTTTTCAAATTCATTTCACAATGTAAAGTGATAGGAGATGCGAAAGCAGAATCATGCTAGTTTAGGGATAGAACCCTAAAACATAATAAAAACACAAGAACAAAAAGAAAGGGACGAAATTTATGATGAAAATAAAGAAAGAAAGGAAATAAACAACAGGATAATGATCAAGGATAAGATCCTCTAGAGCACCTGCCTCTAGGAAGCTCAACCTTTAAAGACACCACAAGAGTTGATCATGCTCTTGATCACATCTGTTTCTCACACGGGATGCTACCACAAAGCACTAAGGCTCATAAGGGTTATAAACTCTAAAATGAATAATTTCATTCAACTTCTGTTTTGTTTACAAGAGGGAGCATGTCTAATTTATATAAGCTCATAAAGAAGACTATTTCCTAAAATCAAAACCCTAATTTCCTAATACTAAAAAGGAGAAATAATATAAAATAATGATAAAATATTCACTATATAATTTAGGAGATGTGATCCTAAAACTATAAGATTACAAAACTTAGAAATTAATAATATAATTAATTATAATCTTTGACTAGACTCAAAATAGAAAACTAAGACTAATCTTGCTCCTTATGAAAGGGAGTCAAATCAAACGATCATTAAAATAGGAAATAATTTAGGAGACAATTAAGGGATCATAAAGTATTTAAAATCATACCACCCTTGACTTCTTCACTAAGGTTTCTTGTCTCCTTACTTGCAAGAGGCTTAACTTGTAGTCTTCCTTGCATTGGGTTAAGGTTTACATCTCTTGGGCTTGACTCTTCATGAATTTAGATCTTAAGTATATTATACACGTATAGATGCTCTCCTTTAGGCTTGAGAGGAGTGCCTTAATGCTCTCCAAGCTCTTAGACTTCTTGCACAAGACTGAACAAGGCTTGATTCATGACTTTAGTTTAGGCTCTTGTCATTGGACCTCCAATATATTGTAATGGGCCTTTAAGTACGTTAGATTGGAAGTATTGGGCTCCTTGCTCCTTGTCTTGGGCTTCTTCTATGTCACCATGCTCAAGCTTTGTTACCATTAATGCGATGTCATTCGTGCCATGAAGTCCATTACAAAGTTCATGCTAAAACTCATAAATTCACAATTCAACATTTAACATTCACTTCTAATTCACTCTACACAGTTATGATAGTTAATAAACATAATAAACTATATAGTTACCTCAACCTTTCTATTCGTTAGAAAGGGTTACCCATGTAACTTCAACCCTATTCAAGCTCCTCTCTTGTAATTCGTGCATCACACACTAGAATCTACACAGAATTGGCATTCAAAGTCAATTCCTCTATTGACAAAAGTGTCAATTATCACAATTAAACACTTAATTGCTATCAAATCCATATTTCACACTCGTTTATGCACATTATCACTAATCATCCTCATTTCAAGATTTAACACTGTCTAGCAATTTTCTCTCATTACTCTCTCTCTAAATTAGGGCAATTCTTGCCTAAAACTTTTAAAACTTTATCGTTTCGACTTTAACCAGTTACAAAGCACTAGTTTAACTCCAGAGAACCTTTTATTACTATAGGGTAAGAAATCAACTCCTTAAAACTCCTGAATTCACTTTCTCATTGATTAAGACTAAGAGAAATATGGTAGATTCAGAGGTTAAGGCAGTACGTGATTTACCCGATAAGTAATGAGTTGAAAACACAGTCCTTGCACCTGATTTAGCTTGCCCTAACACAGCCTTAACTCTTCTCCACACCAGACCTCTCCTCCCACGTTTCTCCCTTCTATTTTTTGAGTTGGACACGTCCCTATTAATCTGATTTCTGCTCCATGCGTCGAGATGCATTTGCCACCCACCGCGGCGCATGGCACAGTAAGGAAAATCCTTACTATGCTCACCACACTCTACTTCAGGACCCTGCTTTTCTACTCATATCGGTTCATATAACATCTCAATGAGTCAATATATCACTTCACTACTCAGAACTCAAATCCCTATACTAAATCACCGATTCATCCCTAATCAGTCATTAACACAAGATTAGGAATTCGAGATGTTACAGTTCTCCCCTCCTTTTTAAGAATTTTACCCTAAAATTGAAACAACCATTAACTCATACTTACCTAAGGGAATAACTGAGGGTGTATCTATTTCATCTTAGCTTCTGTCTCCCAGGTCGCATCACCCAGGAGTCATACCCTTCCAAAGCACTTTCACCAGTTGAATAGTCTTACTTCTTAATTGCTTATCTTTCACATCCACTATTCGTTGGGTTCTGCCCTATTGGTCATATTTTCTCATAATTATACCTCTTCAGGCTCAATCACATGAGAAAGATCTAGTTGGTACTTCTTGAGTTGAGACACGTGGAGCACATTATGAAGCCTAGATAATTATGGAGGTAAAGCAATTCAATAAGCAACTAGTCTGATCCTCTTCAGGACTTCAAATGGACCCATGAATCTAGGAGTCAATTTCTTAGCTCTAATTGATCTCCCAATTCCTATTATGGGCGTAACTTTCAGAAACACGTGATCACCTATCAAAAACTCTAATGGTCTCCTTCTTTGATTAGCATAGCTCTTTCCCTACATTGAGCTGTCAATAACTTCTGTCGTATCAACTCAATCTTCTGAGTAGTTTGATCCCACAATATTTAGCCTGCTATGCTTTTTTCACTCATTTGATCAACATAGAGGTGATCTACACTTTCTTTCATATAAAGCTTCATATGGAGCCATTAGAATGCTGGAATAATAACTATATTGTATGTAAATTTGGCCAATGGGAAATAGCTATCCCAACTACCACGCAACTCTAATGCATGAGATCGTAGCATATCTTTTAAAATCTAAATGGTTCGCTCCGTTTGTCCATCAGCCTGAGGATGATAAGCGGTACTAAACTTTAAAGCAGTTCCCATGGCTCTTTCTAACGTTCCCCAAAACTTGAATGTAAATCTCAGATCTCGATCAGAGACTATTTCCTTAGGCACTTCATGTAAATGTATAACCTCTCGGATATAGGTCTTAGCCAACTTCTCTAGAGAATCACTGATCCTGATGGCTAAAAAGTGAGCTGACTTAGTCAATCGATCAACAATCACCCAAATAGCATCATGTCCTGATTGAGTTCTTGGCAATCTAGAGATGAAATCCATAGAAATGTTGTCTCATTTCCACTCTGGTATTTCTAATGGTTGTAGTGTCCCAGCCGGCCTCTGATGTTCATTTTTTCACTTTCTAGCAAGTCAAACATCATGCTACAAACTCTGTCACCTCTCTTTTCATTCCTAGCTACCACCAATAACGCTTAATGTCCTAATACATCTTTGTAGCTCCTGGGTGAATAGTGTACTACTACTGCAATGTGCTTCATTCAGAATCACCCTTTCAAATCTTCATCATTAAGCACACAAATTCTATCCCAATAAACTACAAATCTATCATCATTAAAGCTGAAATCCATAGTCAGATTTGATTCAACTTCATCTCGAATCTTAAGAAGATACTCATCTTCTAACTGCGCCATTCTCAATTCCTTCCAAAAATCACTACTAATCACAATAGTATAAGCACCAACTAAAGCTTTCAATGGTGCATCTTGTTGAGAATCAATGAAAGACTCCATTAGATTGTGCTCTTGGATCATTAGATTGGCTATATATAGCGTCTTCCAGCTCAACGCATCAGCTACCACGTTAGCTTTCCCTGGATGGTATTTCAACTCAAAGTTATAGTCTTTAAGCAATTCCATCCATCTTCTTTGTCTCATATTCAATTCCTTTTGGTTTATTAAATACTTTAAACTCTTGTGGTCACTGAACACGCTAAACACTGACCTAAACAAATAACAATGTCAAATCTTTAGTGCAGAAACCACTGCTGCTAGTTCTAAATCATGAGCTGGGTAGTTCTCTTCATATGGCTTGAGTTGTCTTGGTGCATATGCTATCACTCTTTCATCTTGCATTAGTACACAACCCAAATCTCTTAGGGAAGCATTTGTATATGTAATGTCCACCTTGACATTACCAAAATTCACTACACAATCACAATAAACAATCATAATTAGGAGCAAGAATTGCTCCTAAGCTCACATTATCCATATAGGGTTAAAACTAATAATCTTTTAAAAATAATTGTGGAATAATTGGGATCCCATAAAAACCTCTGATCAATCCCTGTCATGAGAATGCAAATTAGATTGATCATAAATACTCGGTCTTCAAATACAATCTCAACTCTTTGACATGCTCTACTAGTAATACTTGAAAGTCTAGAAGGCGTAGTCACTTTAACTATCATAGGTAACTCTTTTAATTCTAACTTCAATCTATCTACACATTCTTTTGAAATGAATGAATGTGTAGCTCCTAAATCAAATAAAGCTTCAATTCTATTACCACAAACAGAAATAATACCTTTGATCAGGTTTTGGAGACGCTCTAACCTCTTCTTGCATCACAGCAAACACTCATTTTGGAATTGTAGCATACTGCTCTACCATTTTAACTCCACTTTCAGAACAACATTTAGCAGTATAGCCTGGCTTCCCGCACTTGAAAACAAGACCAACATTTTCCCATATGGAAACTACCACAGACACTGCATTGGGGTGACCTTCTAATGTTAAAAGTAAGAGCTGGTGTGTTCAAAGCTTTCCTGAAGGTTGTTGAGGCCCAATTCTGACCTTAGTACTCCTCTGTATAGATTCTCTCTGAAATGATCGAGTTTAAGAACCTCTACCAAGACTCTTCTTCCTATAAGCTCTAAAACTTCTCGAACTATACACGGGCTTCTTTGATACGCCACCCGATGGACCTAAAGAAGGTGTAAATCTTCCCACACTATCCTTTTCTTCTCAGCCTCTACTTCTCTACCTCTCTTTGCAGCTATTCTCAACTTATAACACATGTCCTTATAAGTAGTGGTGTCAAACAGAGCAATTTGCTGCCTATATTCTGGACACATCTTCTTTAGAAACCATTTTTCCTTCCACCTAGTGTCATTATGATACTATAGATAAGTAGAATAGGCTGATAAGTCATTAAATCTCTTTATGAATTCCTCTTCATCCAAGTCCCCTTACCTAAACGCATGGAACTCTTCCTCTTTCTTAGTATGAAAAGATGCTGGGAATAACAATCGAAGAATACCTTCTTGAATTCTTCTCAAGAATACCGCACACCACTAGTCGACCTTACTGAATCCCACCATCTCTTGGCTGCTCTGACCAGCTAGACCATAGCTAAGGTCACTCTCTACTCTGAAGTGCAGGTCACCACCTCAAATATTGTTTTGAGGTGCTCAATCCACTACTTGGCTTCTCCTTCTCTCATACTACTGTCAAAAATAGGTCGATTGAACCTCACATATGTCTTCCAGGCTCAATCGATAGATGGATCTATAGCAACTCCCACAGTCTGTCTACTATTCAAAGTTTGAGGCGACTCAAGGCTACTATGAACTTCTTCCAGTATTGGCCTTTCTTGATCTTCTCTTTCCTCTGCTTGATCTCTACCTCACAATAACACATCATGATCTCTAACTGTTTGCTGAATATCAATCATCATATCCCTCAATTCTTCTAACAAGCCCTCTCTTCTATCAACTTGTTAAGGCACATCCTGTTGAACATCTAGCACAAGTTCATCCTCAACTAGACGTTTAAACACTTGAGTACTACGTGTAGCTCGAATACCTCTTCTTCTCATATTTTCTCCCCTCCTAAGGATGAAAGTAACAAAAAATTTAAAGAAAAGGGAAAGAGTAGGTGTAATAAGTAATATATAAGTTGCTAGAAACTAGAATGAATGCATAAACAAAGTATAACTAGATCGAGACACCAGAGAAACTGATACCAATAATTTGTAATGCCCTCACACTCCACTATTAAAAATAACCAATTACTTTAAATCATTGAATTAAAATCATTGAAAAACATTGGGATCCTAATAAAAGATTTATAGAATAATCATTTGGGTTATTCAACCCCATACACAATTACATACATAGCGGAAGCATATAGATATGGTGCATCAAAGGTCAAGAAAACATGTGCATCACTCAAAATAAAGTAAAAATTTGCACCATGCGCCGCGGCTCGTGCCACATGCACCGCAGCATGTGGGTACCTGCGCCGCGGTGCACACACCTGAATTTACTGTCAAATAGTAGTTTTTGATATGAAATTCAAATGTACGCCATTTCCATATACGAAGTCCGATTGAAATGGTTCAAGTACCCACACGAAGCTTATTTTGAAATCTAACTAATACACTAGTTTCATCCAATCCAATATTTCTATCAAAAATTAAACACTAAAGTGTACTTTGACCATTTTCTGTCAAAATTTTGTCACTTAAGTGTCTTAATTTGAACCCGATTGTCATTAGCCACTTTTTGAGCCTTGACCAAATCCAAATAGACAAAATACACCTAGTTAACCATATACATGCATATTATAATACACATACACAATTTTAGCCTATAATCTGCCCATTTCACACTTAGGGCTAAAATCACATTTTTACTTTTCTAGTCTCATATATGGCTAATCACTCTTTATAATCTCCACCAATTTCATATACACACATAATTAAGACTAAGAGAAAATAGGGTAGATTCGGAGGTTAAGGCAGTATGTGATTTACCCGATAAGTAACGAGTCAAAAACACCGTCCTTGCTCTTGATTTAGCTTGCCCTAGCACAGCCTTAGCTTTTCTCCATACTAGACCTCTCCTCCCACATTTCTCCCTTCTATTTTTTGAGCTAGACACGTCCCTATTAATCTAATTTCTGTTCCATGCACCGTGGCACATCTGCCACCCGCCGCGGTGCGTGGCACAGTGAGGAAAATCCTCACTACGCTCACACGCTCTACTTCAAGAGCCCACTCTTCTATTCATATCTGTTCATATAATATCTGAATGAGTTAATATATCACTTCACTACTCAGAACTCAAATCCTTACATTATATCATCAATTCATCCCTAATCAATCATTAACACAGGATTAGAAATTTTAGATGTTACAGTTTCCCTCTCCACATACTTGTGGTAGAGGCATTGTTTACTCCTAATCGTACCCTAATGGGCACTAAGGAGTTGTCAGACTGCTTGGATGTCCCATGGTAATAGTCCTATAGTATGCTGTACCAGATTACTCATAGTAATAGCCCATATAACATTGCACTGGATATCCCATAGTACCAGCCTAACCATATTTTTTTTCACTCACTTTTCCACACGCACACATCTCCATATATGCTAGGTCAACTCCCTTCCCCTATGATCATGCTCTTTTCATAGTTTTCACTGCTCTTTGGCATTTCCATAACATATAATTTCATAACATATATATATATATATATCAATTCAATCAATAACCTTTCAAATTTCATTTCACAAATAAATGTTCATGCTAAAACCATTTTCAATATCAATTCATGAATAAAATTCATAACACCAAATTTCTCATTTTGTATTTACTTCTACACAGTTATAATAGTTAATAAACACAATATACTATATGGTTACCTCAACCCTTCTGTCCGATAAAAAGGTTTACCCGTGTAATTTCCTTAATCAAATCTCTTTCTGCTTGCTTATGTGTCACACACTAAAATCTATACAACATTGGCATTCAAAGTCAAGTTCACTATTGACAAAAAGTGCCAATTATTACAATTAAATACTTAATCACTATCATTTCCACAATTCACACTTAATTACACACATTACCACTGATTACCCCTCACTACAAGATTTTACCTTCAACTAGCTAACTTTCTCTCACTACTCTCTCTAGATTGGGGCAATTTGTGCCTACAGCTTTAAAGCTTTATCGTACCAACTCAAACTAGTCACAAAGTATTAGTTTAGTTCCGAAAGACCTTTCTATTACTATAGGGTAAGAAATCAACTCCTTAAAAATCCCAAATTCAATTTCTCACTAGTTAAAACTAAGAGAAAACATGGTAAAATTGGAGGTTAAGGTAATATGAGACTTACCTGATAAGTAATAGGTCGGAAATGTTATCCTTGCTCCCAAAATCACTTGCCCTATCACGGCTTAGACACTTCTCCATGCTAGACCCTCTTGCTCTTTTTTCTCTCTTCTGTTTCATGAGCTAGACACATCCCAACTTATCAAAGTTCTGCACCATGCACCGCGGTGCATCTATCCTCCGCCGTGACGCGTGGCACAATGAGAAAAATCCTCGCTATGCTCACATGCTTTGCTCTAAATTCCACTCTTTCACTCATATCTGTTCATACAACATCCCAATAAGTCAAAATAACACTTTACTATCCAGAGCTCTAATCCCACATTAGATAACCAATTCATTCCATAATCAGTCATTAACGCAAGATCAGAAATTTGGGATGTTATAGATTCAAAATCTTTTGGTCTTTTTCAATAAATAAATTTCTTTAGAGGTCCTTCATTGTGATTTTTCCTATATTTATTTATTATGGTTATTAATTAAAAGAATTAAATAGTAAAAAGTAAGAATAGAGTTTCTTAAATTGAGCAGAACTTTAGATTCCAATAATGCATTTAAATCTTTCAATGCTTGTAAAGAAGATAAAATTTGGAGCTTTGGCAAATATAGCTCATGTTATAAGACCAAACCAAGCAAATAACCTAACATTTATTATATTTTATATTCTGGCCGGTTCATTATATTTGCCAATGATTTATTGATGTAAATCAATGATAAATTTAAATCCGTTGTAAATTTTCAAGTTTTCAATAATAAACCTATTGTATATCAATAATAAACCTCTTATATATCAATATAAGCTGACCATACTTTCAAAATTTTAAAAATTTGGTTTATATTTTTTGGGCACAAGAATTTTTTGGGCTAATAGGCTAATTTATTCATAAATTTTTTATCAATTTAATGATAGTTTATATTGAGAAGAAAATTGTCAAAAAATTATTATAAACATGATAATTGTAATCTTTATATCATGAAAAATTGATAAGCAAAACTTAAAAAATAAATGTGCATATTTATTTTTACTATATATTTATAAAATTAAATATAAATATTTTTGTTAAAATATTTATATTATGTTAGTGATATATATAACTTTTTTTTTATTATCATACCTACTTTGTCTTTCGGCCACCTAATAGAGATTTCTGGCTCCATGAATATCTAAGATAATATCCACGCTTCAAACTTTTTGTTTTTGAGTACATATATTAAAACTTGTATGAGATGAATTTTGATTAAAAAAAAGAAAATTTTTTTTGCAATTTTTTGGTCTGAAAATATGAATACATAATTATAAACATTTTGATTTATTAGTTTGGTTTCACGTTCACAAGTAATTTGGCGCGGAAAGTGGCGTATCAAAACTTGGGAACAAAGTTAGGGGAAATAGAATACGAATCCCTTGGCTGCCTCCTGTTTGAGAGAAACCATCGGAGCCCACGAGAATAACATAGTAAGCAAAGAGACGACGAACCAAAGATCTGTGTGTCAGCGAAGTTGAAGATTTTTACCCCAAAATTCTGAATCCCAAAACCCTAACTAAATCCCGCATACTATGGATGAAGCTCAAGATAAGCCCGTGTGTGCTCAGGAAGCCCTAGATCTCCTGAACTGCGTTGCTCAATCTCCTTTTGATCAAGACAAATGCCTCCGTCTTTTGCATTCTTTACGAGAATGCGTACTCGCCAAGGTACATGCACAATCACTTGTTTTACTCATTTCTCTGCGCTTGCGGTTTTTCCTCATATTTTATACTCTTTTTGTTAATTTCCTGTCCCTCAATTCCATAGCCATTCTATCAGTCTCAGATATTCTTAGTTGTTACTGAATACTAGCTTTTCTTGAATCGAAAAGATATATGGCCTGTTTAATGTATTAAGCATTTGGGAATTTCTCATTTTTCTTGAGCATTATCAATGATGAATGGCTATCTTAATCTCGTCGTTGCCGTAAGCTTGCTGCTAGCCTTCTCTGCATTGTATTTTAGGTTTCTATGCGAGAAATTGACTTGTATGGGACTGCATCATTGTTATAATAGTGCTCTGTCAATGTCTACCCTGCACTAGTTGTTGCTGGAGCCAATCCTAGTTACTCAAGTGCTATATATATATATATATATTATTTCTGTCGGTTAAATGGGCTCTTCCTTTTGTGTATTTTCCTTAATATAGTCTTAAATGTGTTTTTACCTGCCAATTAATGCAGTCACAAAGTTCTTTTCTCATCCTATTCGTTGATATCCTGTTCAAAAACTGTTTAGGTGATTGTTGAACCATGGAATAGTTTTAAATATCTTCTCACTAGACTTCATATGCTATAATATCAAATAATTTGCAAGGAAAAAAAGGCTGGTTTACACCTCAGAAAACTACTTGGTCGTTTGATATAATCATAAGCATCTCTGTAATATTTTGCTGTGTAGCCAAGTTCACTAGTTAATTTGTCAGCCTTCCTTTTGTTCTTGAACTAGAAATCTTTAACATAATTTCAAGCACTTCATGAGTTGTGTATGCAAATCAATTCAATATTGCCATATGAATTACTGAACTACAACCAATGATTCTATATTTTCATTTTCTCTTAATATTTCATTTGTTTCTGTGAGAGATCGTTCTCCATGTATGAAAGTGAATCAAGTTGTAAGAAAGGTTAAAAAAAATAGATAGTTCCTCATTTCTACATTGTAAAATCTGATCGTAATGGACTCAAGATACCAAACATTGCCTAACATGCTTTTGGACAAGAGTGGGTTTGCATGCACTCAGTTATTTCCTTTATGGTCTACTTCTTTCATTAAAGCCTTATAATCACATCTCATCTTATAATATATTTACTATTTCCTTCATTGAAAGTTCAGATTATCACATGTGCTATACAAGACTTTTATTTTATTTGGATACTTTTTATTTCTCTATGTTTTTAAATTATAGACTAAATATCTCGGTGTTTTACTAACCTCTGTAATTTAGTTTTTCTTACCAAGAATTTTCCCTCAAGTCTAATGAAAGAATAAAATTCCCTGTTTTAGTTCAGTGAGAAAACTTACTTCTTTTACAAAGCTATTGCATTTTTTCTATGAGCAGTGGACATAGACTTCTTGTAAAATTTATAGCTTATATTTATCCTTCATTTAGAGAACCTTAGAAGATGATTTTGAGTTGGAAAATATTTGTGAATGGAAGTTTAGAACACGAAATTCTAGATCAGAATTAAAAGCTGGGCCCTCTATGGTATGATTAGTGGCTGCAATGTTAGTAGCTCAAAGCAATGAATCTGTACCATGGTGTGAATAGCTCTTTATTCAATCAAGTTATCCTCTCTTGATGCAACAGAAACATGAACTTTTCTTTAACAATAATATAAATGAACTTTAAATTTAATTCTTTATAGCCTTGATTATGTCTTTCAACTTAATACAACCTTTTTCTGCATTCACGTGCGCAAGTTTTTAAAATACGTTTGCCACTTGTGCTTTCTTTTTATGTTAAGTTGTGTTTTCTTTCCCTGCCTCAACAGAGAGTGAAGAAGTTTTCCCTGGCTGAACAGGAGCAACAGCAAACAAAGCAGAGCAACAAGAAGGCTTGACTTTTAACTGGTATAACTGATTCTTTCCCATTTTAAATCTCATTTCAAGACAGAAAGATTTGAAGCTTAAAATTTGTACTTGTGGATTTGAGCCTGAAGTTGAAGTTGAGGTGGACAAACATTTCGTGTACCGTACTGTTTAAATTAACTGCTCGTAGTTTATCCACGTGACAAGATATATACTACTTGCACAATTTCATTTGCACACAATTTACTATTGCATGTAACTCTTATTTTACGCCAGGATCTTTGTAAATTTATTAGTAACCTCAGCTTTCCATCTGTGATAAAAAATCAGTTGATGAACACAGCATAGCTAAGTTCTAGCCAACGAGACAAATAATGTAGGCTATCGCTGAGGTGTGAACGAAAAGTTTTGAAGCAGGGATGTGAAAATATTAAGCATTTTTTGACCGTTTGGTTCAATTACATGTAGAGGGTTTATATTTAATCCGGATACAATTCTCACCGGCTAGCCGTTTGGTTGCCAATTTTCATTGTAAAGCCCATACCTAGTGCATCCACATTAACTCGTCCGTATTGGTGCACCGCGTACTCATCATGGTGGCTCAATTGGAGCTTTTTATTTCACTTTGAAATGATTTCTTTCATTCATTTAAATTAAATTTCAAGTATTTTTAAATATTATGTTTATTAATATAAAAATTATAATAAATTTAAATATTAAATCTGGATTGTCTTCAGTGTTTATCAGATGAGACTTGGATTATCTAAATTTAAAAATTTTTATTTTTGTTCGACATTTATTAGAATAAAAACTTATAAAAATGTAAAAAAATTAATAAATATGTTCATTATTAACCTGGTCAGTATAGATTTGATCTGGATGGTCAAATTAAAAAAAATTATAATTTTATAATTTGATTATTTTGATGTATTTTGGATAGTTTAGATATATTTTGGATAACTCAATTAAATATAAAAATTTTATAAATTGATCAATTAGATATATTTTAAATAGTTCAGATTTAATATTAAATTTCTTTTTATAATTTTTTATATTAATAAACAAAATATTTAAAAAAATTAAAATTAATTTAAATGAATGGTATAAATCATTTCAAAGTGACAATGGAATGCATAGATTGAGCCACATGTGATGAGCGCGCGATGCACGGAATACCAACGCCACATCATTTTACATGTTGAAAAATTGTTGTGCAAACTATAAACTGATATTTAAATGTGAATATGTCATGAAATTGTATACCTTTTTTTTTCAAATCCTAAAAAAATTAAAATCCAATCTGTAGTGCACCTAAAACTTGAAAGATTATGATTGAAGACTTCATCACTGTTCACAAATTCCGAAGCTCGCTTGAAGTTTGAGTGGTAATAGCGCTCCACCAAGTAATTTTTTTAAAAAAAAATAATTCAATAGTGCATGTAACCAGTTGAGTATGTCCATTTTCCGAAACATGATGCAGCTTCTTTCCAGCTTGGTATTTGAATGAAGAGAGTTGAGGTTATAAAATAAAAAAAGAATGAATAAACTTGTAAATTTGCCCTATATATTTAATTTTCTTGTATTGTTGTACTTCATTGTATGCGTCACCAAGTGCCAATCACTAATGCGATGAGCACCCATTTAAAATCTGAACAATCCAAATTCAATAATAATTATTTTTTATATTTTAAAATAAATTTTTATTTTTTAAATACGGAATTAAAAATAAAGATAATTTATTAATTGTCACTATTAAAAAATGAATTTATTAGTTAAAAATTGAAAGTTAAAATTAAAGTTTTCATTTTCTATGTCTAAGTTGTTATTTATTTAAATTCAAGTTATTATTTTTTCATATTAAAGTTGTCATTTTTATTCTCGACAGAAGTTATTATATATATATATATATATATATATTATTTTGCATTATTATGTCAAGTATAAATGGCCCAATTTTAGGAACCATGTGGCATTTGGTTCTTCTCCTCTCAAGATCACCCTTCCCAAAATTAACCCATTGTTGCCGATAAGTGCTTCAGTATCTCTGGTGACTAATAGTAAATGAGTTATATTTAATAAAACAAAAAAAATTATTTAGAATTAAGAGATTTAAAACTTGGTAGTACTTTGTATATTTCATAAGATTTTAAGGTAATTAAAATCATTATGTGGGACTTGATAATAATTTTACTTTTTTTAATAAAAAATATAGAGAATTACAAGTTGAGGGCGCACATAATTGAAATTGGTGGCTTAAGGAGAGGAGTGAAATGCATTCACGATCGATTTGGTAATTGAGATTTTAAGAATTGGTGAAGTGAAGACGACAGAGGCAGAAGAGCTTGGTTAAACAATTATAAATGTAAACTAAACTTTTAGGAAGAATGATAGTTAAGTTTTAAAAGATATTAAATTGATAACAATTATGTTCTAAATAAATTTTTGAGAAAAATAAATTACAAATTTCAATTTAGACAATGCGAACAGGAATCTCATTTATAATATAAAGTTACATTTAAAACTTAAGTACTTTATCTAAAATGAAAAATCTTAAATTTGCAATCATTTAAATTAATATCTTAAAAGATATTGAATTGATAACAATAATGCTCTAAATAAAATTTTTAAAAAAATAAATTACAAATATCAATTTATACAATGCGAACAGGAGTCTCATTTATAATATAAAGTTACATTTAAAATTTAAGTGCTTTATCTAAAATTAAAAATCTTAAAACAATCATTTAAATTAATATTTTAACTTATTTTTTAAAAGCCTGTCAAAAATCCAACTATTATTAATTTTAATCTTCCGAACGTAATGATCATGATTCAAATCATGTAATCATAAGCACCGTTCGACCAATAAAAAGTCCTAATTTAGTATTCTCCAAAATTTAGGAATGTACTAATTTAGGATGTCATAATCAAGCTACACTCTGCCTTGTGAATTCAAATTTCAATTTGGCCGCTGACCCAAAAAAAAAAAAATCATTTTGGAAATTTTTATTTGGAAGAATGAAAATAAAGTCCCAAAGAAATTTATGACAACTGAGTTCCAAACAAAAATTTTTAAAAATAAATTATAATATTGCTTTAAACAATTAAAATAGGAATCCCAATTATAAACTAAGTTTTATTTAAAATTTAAATGTTTTATTTATTTGTAGTTAGAACTCATGTAGAATCAATATTTATAACTGATTTTTCAAAAAGTTTCATCAAAAGTCTAACTGTCATAAATTTATTGGCTCAAGACTTTAATATCATTCTTCCTTTGGATATTTGTTCCCATTTTTTGTTTAGACATTAAAAAATCAATCAACATCAGAATCAGAATTAATTAAAAAAAAATCAATCTGAATAATCCGTATAGCACATCTGAACATTTTTTTTTTTAAGTAAAAATATGATGCACCTTTCATATTGCACGAGCTTTTCCTGGAACCGTTTGATGAAAACTTCACACAGCTACACAAACGTGCCATCATTTGTAAAACATCTTCAATGTTTATTCAATGGTCAAACATAGTCATGCTATACACAAATATTTAGCCTAGAGTATGATATCAACTTTCTAGAAGCTTCTCCTTTAAAGTTATAATAGTCATGCCTTGCGTTGCTGACCAAACATCTTCACGACAACAAGCCTAAAATTGCAAGTCCTTCATTTAAAAAACCATGAAAAGGACCGCTGTACAACTACTTCCAGTTGGCTCCTACAAACACTTGCATATAAAGCGAGCTAGATTCTTCTAGTCGGATTCTTCACACTTCAAAACAACTCAGAAACAGCAAATTTCATTTTGCTGTCATAATCTTTGGGTTCAAGCTGTAAAAATATTCAAAAACTTTTTTTGAAAAGCTTTTAACATTCTCAAGTCAAAATTAATACAGTATCCATTAATTTTATAAAAGAGAATAACCTTTCCCAATCCGTTTAAATTTTATCCTTAGACAAAACTTAAGGATCAGTGTCAAACTACTTTAATAAATTGGGAAAGGTTGGCCTCCAAAAATAATGGATAGTTATATACCACATTAACTTAAGGACACTAGAAACTTCTGGAGAAAAAGTTTCTAATATTTTATACTTCAAAACCCATCTTTTTTTTTCTTGAATAGGCTTCCCCGTTCTAAGATTGATCCTCCAGATATTGCACATTCTGACAGGCATTCTCCACAACAGAACACCAAAGTTTCTGGTTGAAAGCCGGAGCTTCGTCGTGTTGTATCCAATGTTCAAATTAGAACTGGAGTCGATTTGCAATCTCTTCTTCCTCCATCCAATCTTTCATAGCTGAAACTCAAACATCAAAACTTAGCCAGAGCTCGAGATGTCTATACGATCTTAATAAGCTCCTGGCGATTAGGAGGTATCGGCTTGAGAGGGCCAAGGGTGAAAGGGTGGGAAGGAATCCCCAGTTGGAAGCCAGCCTTCATCTAGGACTAACTTAAACCATCTGCAACACTTTGATACACCCGCTAGAATTGGCAGAAACAACCATGTCTGAACTGCCCTTCCAACACACACTCGAAACAAACTGACCATTGTCATCATCGGTCTCTCTCCCAGATATGGGATCCAAGGACCCAAACTTGTGCGAGGTGATTGGCATGGGGAGAGATCTATAGTATGCATAAACCTGGAAGGAAACATAGTATCAAGACAATATATATACATGTATAGATTTATATAACTGATAAGCCTAACATTAATGACTTAGCCTAGCATAGCCTAGACCGCACTGCCTATTTAATCCTGGTAATGATCCTCCAAAAAATTGTTCAATTTAACAGTTGAGAATGATTTGAGCACCAGTTATCATCATAAACTTTATAAACAAACAAGACATTTATGCAGGGTTATTTCTTGCTAACCAAAATATTAATTTTAATGATTTTTTATGATAAAGTTATGACCAATAGAAAAAATGTTTAATGTAAATTAAATATATATACCTCATTTGTTTCTGAACCACATGCTATGTATCCATCAGCAACCGATAAACCCACAAAATTCTGTCAAAGCAAGAGATGCAATATTTCAGCCAACTGATTTAAATGAAAAAACATAAATAGGTCAGATTGATAACAACGAGTCAAATTTGTATGATGCAGCCTTTATGGATTGTTCATCACAGACATGAACAAAATAATTTCAGGCAAAGGCAAGCCAGAGTTCATGAAATTAATATAAACTAGAATAACTTGCCCCTGCACTGCTGGGGAATATTTAAACTTAAAAAAAAAAAAACAGAAATCGAAGATACAAGGTTAGTGAAAAAAATGATAATATTGTTTAAAAGAATTGTTGCTTGATGTTATTTCAGGAACAATAACACAGTGCGCAGTATCTTCCTTCTACATGAAGAGTTAAAAAAGCATATTTATTGCATTGTATATCGTTACAACATTGAAATAGTAGTGAATATTAAATAATAGAATTTGTTTACACACACACACACACACACACACATATTAATCCTTCAGGCTATGCATGGCATTCAGATGCTCCATCTAACACTAGAAAAACTGGATTCCAAACATAAACTCTAGCCAAAATAATAAATTCAGAACCAAACCTTCTCATTAGTATGTCCTGAAAGCGTTAAGCTGCAAGCACCGGTGGATGGACCCTCAGAAGAGGTTTTATTGAGATCCCAAATCTTTAATGTATTATCAGTAGATGCAGAGACTAGTGTCTCAGAGTCTAAGAATTTAACATAGCTTACGGCTTTATCATGGCCAACTAACACACACCAAGGATTTCTAAGATTGCGAAGATCATAGCAGTAAGTAATGTAATTTGCAGATCCAAACGCCAGCAAATGAGAAGAATGAGGAGAAAAGTGAACACAGCAGACATTAGCATCATTCCTGATGGTGCCTAAACTGTTTTTCTGCCCGAAAAAACAGAGGAAAAAACAGAATTGTATCAGTTCTAAATCAACTAGTAGTTGTAACATCCTTTTGTTTTTCTTTGGTTAGTAGCTTAAGCTCAAGTGAAGTGACACTTTGATCAAAATTTGTCCATACAGTGTATAATGTTATGACAGTTCAATCTTTTGACCAGTTCACCACGCATCACATTGTCATGTTTACGAAGTTTTGATTAAGAAAGTTCAAATACTTCATCCAGCCAGTTTTCTCAATATTTCGAGGAAAACAAAGACTTAGCACCTTTGATATATTCTTGAAATTGGGGAAAAAATAGAAGTAATAATATTTTTTTGAATTAAAACATAACCCTAAAATTACAAAAAAAAAAAAAATTATAGTGCTTCTACAGGGCATTATACTTCTTCCTTCCTCCTCCTCCTTAGACAACCAGGCAGGAGGATGATTGAAGAAGCACAGAACATCAGGGGTACTATGAGCATGCCTCGCTAATCTATCTGCACAATACAGATATTCTCTAAACATGAAATTAAACCTAACAGACTTAAATCTACTAATAAACATTGCAGCTTATGACGAGATTAGGGTACAATATATTAGTGATAAAACAATCCTCTTTTTGCACAACAAGAATTTGATGCTTAAGACAGGATAACAGAGAGTATCAATTTTCTAGCTCTCATATTTGTGTCTCAGGATCATAAAAACTGAGAAAACAACCGATCATGAAGCAACCACAGTTTCTTTAATTACTGATACTGATTTTCTGTCAAGCAAAATATGCACATCCACAGGCTCACTGCAGGCTACTAGTGTGCCTTTGAGCGTGCCAGCAAGAGAAAGCTTACCTCACTGATGCTCCACAACTTGACAGAAAAATCATCACTTCCACTGGCCAATTTTGTAGGGCATACTGGAGAAAAATCAACAGACCAAGCCCTCTTTCCATGTTCAGTGAAGCCAGAGAACTCATGACCCGTACTAGCATCCCATAGCTGAAAAGCATTTGAATACCCGTTGGGATAAGTAATGCCATCATGACATACAAATTATTGCAAAGAGATTTTGTACTTATTTCAGATTAAAAATTAAAGTCACTTCCAAAAGCTTTTTTATTTATTTATTTTTTGAGCAGGGCAGAGTGTTAGATACTGTGCAAGCATGCATTTTGAAATGTTCAAGTAACAAAGAAGCTCACCTTACCAAAAAATGAAAAAGATGCTTATCAGTAATCACTCTGCTTATATGTACACATCCTTTTGTTTGTGCAAGCACATGCAATGTTATTTCAAAAATTATGCCAAGCAATGTTATTTCAAAATTGTCTGTTTATGGGTTTTTTTAGTTTTACTAATCTATTAAAGCAGTACCCGTGTATTAAATTCATAATGAACACCTTTTTACTCAAAAAAAAAAAAATCCAAAATGAACAGCTTTTATCCCAGTATCCGTACCACAAAATCCAAGTCAAGTACCAGTTTCAATAATTCCTAGAGAACTAGATAATCTTAGATAAGAAACCAATCTATCCATATAGGATATAGATATCTTGCCTAAGAATAGTCGATATAATCTTAAGTAAAACTTAGAGAATCAGGTAAATTAATAACCCATGGTAGGCACTAACAATCTACCAATCAGAATGTGGACATGTTAGGTTCCAAAAGGGAATCATCAATCTTGAGAAAATTATTAGTGTTTTTCCATTCAGAAGCAGCATTGCCCATGAATACGTGAACAATTGCGTGAACTTAGACCCTAAAAAATTACTGCACTTTGGTCAGAGCTACAACAATTCCATGTAATAAATGAATAACTCCAAAGAATGTCTTCCAATGATAAAGAAATCATTCAAATGGTGTCTCATTCAAGATATACAAACCTTTACCACACCGTCATAGTCTGCGGAGGCTAAATAGTTCTTGATATAGTTATTCCAGCAAACACAGCTGAGCTTTGATTTGTTTGCCATCTCAACTACCGGATAATGAATATCAACGGAGTCATTGAAAAGTGAATTAAACTCAAATATCTTTATCTTCTTTGATACTCCAGCAGCAGCAAAATAATCCTCATCCCGGTCAAAGCTCAGAGAGCAGATTACATTGGCAGGGCTGTTAAAATCTGCATTTCTTAGTATGCCCCGGACTTCAAACTTGCTACAACGGGCATACTTGCACAAACCATCAAAAAACGTTCCCACAGGATCTATGTTTCCATGTTTATCTTCATCTTTTCTAGTCACAGAGCAGTTCTCACGATTTCTAAGTAAATCTTTGTCTGAGTGGGGTGCAGACCCTGTTTCAGCAATCTGAATTTTGGATCTCATGGAAAAGTAAGCACTTTCAAGTTGGCATATATTTTTCATCAATCTAAATTCATTTCCATTAGAGATTGAGGGAGTTGAGGGTAGCATTTCTAAAGGCAAAGGTTCTTTGTCAAGAGGCATACTCTCTTTCAGACAACTTGATTTATGCTGTGAGCTAGACAAAACCAAGGATATTCTTGAGTTATGCCTCCTCTCTACCTCTTCAATATCTGATTCCAAGCACCTGATTTGTTCAACCAGTTTGGAGGCATCATTCTGCTTCTGCTCTTTTAATGAAACGAGGAAATGCAGCAACACCTCTGATTCTGCATTCTCTTGGTCAATACTTGATGACATATCCTCACTGTAATCCTCCTGCAATCCATTTATCACTTCAGATTGTAGGATTTCCCTGTTGTGCAACAAAATTAATAAGTTCTTACAAGCATAATTGTGTATAAGTCAGATTTAATGTCCACAATCCAAGAGACTAGCAGCATATTTAATCAAATCATTCCTACATGTATTCACCAGTGAAAGAGAAATATGTCTCCCAGTACACCTTATCTCAATTTGGTTCTCCGAAATTTGAATGTCTAATTCCAGCAATATCATCAATATCTTGCACATGTTAACGTGTTAACTGATAGCCTAGAAAGATGTGTGACATCACTTAACATAAAGCTGATACAGTCATAAGGTGTCCAGCTGACAAAGCATCATACCACTTGAAGAAGCCATAGCACAATATACCATTTCGGTGCCCAATCATGGCACATTTCAATGACAACTGGACATTTGATGGCCATATTAGCTTCATGTTGTTGCACACCTCCCATATCTTGTAAATGCACGGTAATGACCTTAACATGACAATAATATTGAAGACAGAATACTCATTGAATGAATGAAAAGGAACAAGACGACCATGGAGAATCATATTGAGGCAGTGAATCATCTTTCAAGGACCAAGAAATCATTCAACTCAAAAAGGTATTTTTACATCTTATTAATAAAGTATTCTGAAAGCATTAAAATGATAAACACACACACAGAAAGAAAAGACTATAAGAGAATCTTTTATTGACTATGAAACAGAATTACCTTGTTGTTGGGCGTGCTGATGGTTTGGGATGTAGCAATAGAAGACAAAATCCAGCTTCCTTAGGATTTTCAGATAGGAAACCTGGAGGAAGAATTCTCTCTTGAAGATCTGACATTGCTGCAATATGCGCTCCTTCAGATTCAAAATGGCCAAGTAACTGGAAGAAATGATCAAAATTTATCAGTTCATAAAATCACGTTCAATTAAAATATTTACAAATAAGACTTGATTGAGAATTATGGTGCAATAAAATATATTATAGTAATTTAAAGGTCTTTCACAAGTCAAAGCTTATGATGAATCAAGTTATTGCTTATACCTCGTAAATATTGAGAAGAGATAAAAATTAATACTCAGATGATCATTTTCATTCCATTTGAAATGAGGCAGCCGTGGAAGTAAAAAAACAATTAAATATGAAAGAAAAACAAAACAACAACAACAACAACAAGCCTTTATCCCACTAGGTGGGGTCGGCTACATGGATTGCAAGACGCCATTGTGCTCTATCATTTATTAAGCTTTTAGAAATATTATTAATTAAGAGATCACGTTCAACAACTTCCAAGAGTGTTCTCTTAGGCCTTCCTCTACCTCTCTTAATCGGACTCAAAGTTATATGTTCCACTCTTCTCACTGGTGCCTCCCTTGGTCTTCTTTGTACATGCCCAAACCATCTCAACCGATTTTCTACCATTTTTTCCTCAATAGGTGCCACCCTCACTTTTTCACGTATGTGCTCATTTCGAATTTTATCTTTACGTGTATGTCCGCACATCCATCGTAACATTCTCATCTCTGCTACTCCAACTTTATGCTCTTGCTGTCCCGTTAGAGCCCAGCATTCACTACTATATAACATTGCCGGTCTGATAGCAGTACGATAAAACTTTCCTTTAAGTTTATTAGGCACCTTACGGTCACAAATAACTCCTTTAGCTTTTCTCCAATTAAACCACCCAGCTTGAATTCTATGTGAAATATCTCCACTGATTTCGCCATCATTTTGGATAATGGCTCCCAAATATCTAAACTTTTCCACTTGAGGTATAATTTGATCTCCCAATTTCACTTCCAAATTATTTTCGAATAGTCCTTTATCAAATTTACAATATAAATATTCCGTCTTACTTCTACTCAGACGAAAACCTTTCGACTCCAATGTCCTCCTCCATAACTCAAGTTTGCAATTAATCTCTTCTCTTGTCTCTGCTATAAGAACTATATCATCCGCGAAGAGCATACATTTCGGGATTTCCTCTTGAATATGTTCCGTCAAAACATTTAAAATCAAGTTGAACAAATAAGGACTCAGAGATGATCCCTGATGTAGCCCAATCTTTATAGGAAAATCCTTTGTTTGACCACTAGGCGTTCTTATACTAGTTTTTACCCCCTCATACATATCTTGTATGGCTTTAATATAAGCAATCCGTACTCCCTTTTTTTCCAACGCTTTCCAAAGCACTTCTCTTGGTATACGGTCATAAGCTTTTTCCAAATCAATAAAAACCATGTGTAGATCTTTATCTTTACAACGATACTTTTCCATTAATCCCCTTAGTAGATAAATCGCCTCTGTAGTTGATCTACCTGGCATAAAACCAAATTGATTCTAGAAATACTTGTCTCCAATCTCAACCTGTGCTCAATTACTTTCTCCCACAATTTCATTGTGTGGCTCATGAGTTTAATCCCTCTATAGTTAGTACAATTCTGAATATCTCCTTTATTTTTATAAATAGGAATTAATGTACTTCTCCTCCACTCATCAGGCATTTTCTTGGACCGTAAAATCACATTAAATAACTTAGTTAACCATCTCACCCCTTCTTCACCTAAACATTTCCACGCTTCGATAGATATACAATCAGGTCCGTTAGCTCTACCATTTGCCATTTTCTTAAGAGCTTCCTTTACCTCCTTATCACGTATTTTTCGATAGAATGACAAATTTTGTTCTCCTTCACCAGTTACTAAATCCTCCAAGTTACTAGATGAATCCTCTCCATCATTGAAAAGTTTAGAAAAATAAGTCTCCCATCTATTTTTAATTTCATCATCTGTAACTAAAATTCTTCCCTCTTCATCCTTAATACACCTTACCTTTTAGATCTCTTGATTTTCTTTCCCTACTCTTGGCAATCTTATAAATATTTTGCTCTCCTTCCTTCGTCTCAAGGTTCTTATAAAATTCTTCAAAAGCTTTAGAACGAGCTTCACCCACAGCTCTCTTAGTTTCCTTCTTAGCCATACGGTACCTCTCCCAATTTTCCTCATTGTTACACAAATGTATGGCTTTAAAACAGTTCTTCTTATACTTGATTTTGTCCTGTACACTATTATTCCACCACCAAGACTCCTTATCTCTCGGACCAGGACCTTTCGATTCTCCCAAAACTACTTTTGCAACCTCCCGTATCTTTTTAGCCATATCCTCCCATATGATGTTAGCACTTCCCTGAGAATCCCAAATTCCTTTATCCAAAAGATTTCGCTTGAAAATATCTTGCTTCTCACCTTTTAATTGCCACCACCTAATCCTTGGTGTTACTACTTGTCGACGTTTTTGGATTTTACTCATAATACACACATCAAGGACTAGGACCCTATGTTGTGTCGTTACAGCATCTCCAGGGATCACCTTACAATTTTTACAAAGTTTTCTATCTGTGTTCCTAACCAAAAGAAAATCAATCTGCGACCTTGAGGCTCCACTTTTGTAGGTGATGAGATGCTCATCTCTCTTCTTGAAACAAGTGTTGGCAATCTTAAAATCATACGCCAATGAGAAATCAAGAAGAGTTTGCCCTTCATTGTTTAGCTCTCCAAAACCAAAACCACCATGCACCCTCGCATACTGACCAGCTTCCCTCCCGACATGCCCATTAAAGTCTCCTCCAATAAAAATCTTTTCACTCTGTGGTATGTGTCGAATCAACCCCTCCAGATCCTCCCAAAATAATTCCTTAAGACTGGCTTCTGTCCCGACTTGCGGCGCATAAGCGCTAACAATATTAACAGTCTCACGTCCAATTATCAATTTTAAAGAAATAATTCTGTCTCCAATTCTGCTAACTTCTACAACGTTCTTCTTCCACTCCTTATCTATAATGATGCCTACTCCATTGCGTGCACTTACTTTTCCTGTATACCAAAGTTTGAAACCTTGAATATCCTTAGCTTCTTCTCCACACCATTTTGTTTCTTGCAAGCAAAGGATATTGATTTTCCTTTGAATCATAACCCCTACAACCTCTACAGATTTACAATTTAATGTCCCAACATTCCAAGTACCAAATCTAATTTTGCTCTTATGGACTAACTTCTTTAGCCGCGTGCGTCCAGAATGACGCGGTAGCCCTTGCTCATTTAACACTACATCCGGGCGCCGATGCAGCGGCTCTAACTCACTTATCACTGTACTCGAGCCATGCAGCGCGTTACTTACGGGCAACGACCTAGCATTAACATTATAACGTCTATTGTCCATGTTCATGATAGATTCAACAAATTTTTACATTGGCTGTTGATGGCCTAACACAACCCTCCTCCTTTACCCGGGCTTGGGACCGGCTATAAACATAGGCGGAGTTAAATATGAAAGAAAAACCTTAAAAGATAAAGTGCCAAAGGCAACAGATATCAGTAAGGGATAAGTCCAGCATCCACCGCAATTTATTGATTTGGAAGCAACCAAAAAACGAAATAATATGAATGATGGTTGGTGGTCAAGTCAAACATTAACAGAGAAAACATATGGGATTATGCCAAACAACCCATTGCTGTTGATTCTGTCAACAGGGTGGTGTGAGTATAATGAAAACCTCTGCATTACTTAAGATTAAGCCAAACAATCTACCCAAAAAAGAAAAGCAAGTATTGATCAAATACAGTAAGAAACAAATGAAGAAAAGAGGGGCAAAGGCTTCCTAGCTCTTGAGAGGCTACTGTCTGTCCATACAGTTCTAATTAAGTTTCTTCTTCCGTCTCCACTCAAAACTCCAGTTCAAATACTACTACAACAGGTTTCTCTTTCTGCAAAACCTTCACGTACTCCATGCTGAGTTAGTTAGGCTAGGAAAGCGTGACATAATGGAACTTGAACTAAGAAAGGATGTGATTCATGTTGGAAGTGAATTTGTCACAAGTGAGATAGGAATTCCTCATTGTAGCCATATCCAACAGTGGAATAGGGAGTATCGTAAGTATATTAGTTGGCAACATGATATAGGCTTGTAATCTTTGTGGTTGGGGTAATGCTTCTAAATAAATTTATTTGCATAAAAGAAAAGGTTAGACTAGGACACCTAATCCTGAGACACATCATCAGAATTCACACTGGTCTCTCCTTCCTCTCTTGATCTCTTCTAGTTCTTTTGGCTTTACGAATTCATAGGGCTGGTCCAAATGGAATTGGGCACATCAATACCCTCTCCAGAAAACATCATCTTGTCCTCAAGGTGGAAATCCGGAAATTGTAGTTTAATGACATCATAATCCTCCCAAGTAAATTGAGGCCATCTCTTCTATTCGATTAATATGTCCACTTGTCCATTGGTCAATTTTCTGGACTTCCTCACAGCTTTATCAGTCTTCAGAAATTTTACCATTAGTTTCATCTGAAAAGATAAAAGAAAAGAAATTTTACCACTTGTGTTGAGCTGCAGCTTAGTGCCAAAATTAAGGCTGTTCAAATTACTTCTGGTGAAGAATTTAGACAGTTTCCATGCCTACACGCATCTTACATATAATGGTTTGGTAAAGAGAAGACAGAAGCATAGGGCTTTTGCTTTATAAGCACAAACTCTCTCACTTAATCATTGGCATGAGGCTGTTTTTAATGAGAATCGGCCTGATGCTTTTACAGCAGCATTTTTCTCATTAAAATGCTGCCAACTTCAATGGTTGGTCTTCATCCACATGAGAAACTTTATCACAAGCCACCTGATTATTCTACTTTGGGGGTGTTTGGTCATAAGTGTTCTTTCGACTCAGTGCAAATGATTCCCCCAAGCTTGATTATCATTCTAAGCCTTGCATATCTTGGTTATAGCCAGCAACGTAAAAGGTACAAATGTCTTGATATGCTAACTGGTAGAACATACATCTCACAACATGTTTTCAATGGAAACAAATTTCCTAGTGGCACACAAAGGAGTTGCAGGTTTACATTGGATGATTTACCCCAGATGGAGTGGCAAATGCCAGCATGTACTTGTGATAGACCTTCAAGTTATGCATGGGAGTGCCTGAACGTAACTCCTCTCTCCAACAACACCACAACATTTCCAGCAAGATGTCATCATCTCTCAAGTCTGGGTGCTCTTTCCTCGCAACCTGTCAATCTATATGTGCAAAGGTTTCTAGAGTACAATGGGGATGTGACTACTAATTGTTATCTATTATAAGAGTTTTTATCATGTGAAGCCCTAGGAGTAGCTATATGGATGCTCCAAAGCATCGTGACAAATATGACCAGACTTGGGCCTACAGCATCAGTGGCAAAGCAAAGAACTTTTCTTCAGGCTTTAAAGACATCTCAAAATGTGATGGTGCAGATTGTTGATTTGGGAGCATTTGACCATATGGCTTCTCGTCATCTATTGTTTACCACTTGCTTACACCTCATGAGCTAGGAATGTTAAAGTGAAGATTGTAGATGGTTCCTTAGCACCTACAGCGGCAAAAAAGAGTATTCATATCTTAGATTCTATAGTTTTGGAATCTGTACTTCATATGCCTAAACCTAATTGCATTTTACTTTCGATTAGTCAATTGACCAAGCAATCAAATTGTTTTGCTAAATATCTCCCATCCCACTATGTATTTCAAGATTGATCATTTAGTGTGACAATTAGTAGTGCTAAAGAGTACGAGGGGCTTTACTATTTAAAAGTCACTCATGTGAGTAACTCAGTAACCTGTTGTAGGTAATTCTGCATCTATCTCAAAAGCTAATGATTATATGTTATGGCATAAGAGGTTGGATCACCTTAATTTTCATTACTTTCAATGATCATTTTCAAATTTATTCTCCCACCAAAATATTAGTGAAATCTAGCCATAACATATAATCTAGTAGTAGAATAAATTTGAAAATAAATTTGTGAAGTTCAATGACATTTAACAAGCTCATTACCGTCACTAAAATTCACTAATACTACCTACACAATGACTTGTGGGGCCATCCCATGGTGCTAACCACATCAATAATATTTGGTTCATTACTTTTATAGATGACCATACCCGTCTCTGCTAGGTTTATATTTTAAAGGAGAAGTCTAAAGTTTTGTCTGTGTTCCCTTCCTTTTATACCATGATTAAAAACCAATTCCAATCCAGTATTCAAACTTTATACACTAACAATGGCACTAGATATTGTAATCAACCTTTTGGGCTGTTCATGCCCCCCAACAAAATGTTATAGCTGAGCCAAAAAAATATACATACTCTAAAGGTGAGACGAGCCGATAACAATTCTCATTTTGACATATCTTATAAATAGGATGTTGAGTCGAGTTTTGTCCTTCGAACCACCACTTAAAAAATTACAGTGCATACTGCATCTCATGTTGAAACCAATCTTCCACATTGTATTTTTGGTTGTAAATCCTTTGTCTACCTTCACCAAAGTCCTAAACTTAAACCTCATGCTATTAAATGTCTCTTTTCAAGATATTCACCTGCATAAAAAGGGTACAAATGTTATGATCTTCTCTTTAAATGCCTCTTTATGAGCCTTAATGTGACGTTTTTCAAAGATACCCCCCTATTCCAAGCCTTCAAATCATGAGGAGTTTGGGCAAATTTTAGACTTTAGGGAGTGAGGAACCTAAGAAAAATCCCACTTCAAACTTGCCTCTATCACCTGAATCTTTTTCAAATATGCTCGATCCTAGTTCACCATCACCCGTGTTTGCTCCAACACCAATGCTTGATCTCTCCCATCATCAATCTATTCTCTTATGCCAGAAACTGAGAAAAACAAGAAAAAAGGGGGAGATGTAGAAAGACCACAAAAGGGAGAGTTGTTTGTTTACACTCAAAAACAGAAATAAAAAATAGTGAGTAATTGATACCTAAAGCACCAAGAGAGTCAACTCCACAGGTAACTCCTGAAGTTGAAGTATTAGGTGCTTTAAAACCTCGTGTTGTTCCTAAACTGCCAAAGGCCAACCCATTTAAGGACTTAGATGATCCAGATCAAGAAAATGAATCAACTGATCTTGATCAACCAATTGCTCTCAGGAAACAACATCAATCTTGTACTTTGCATCCAATCTAGAAACATATGTCCTCTAAGGCTCGCTCTCCAAAAGAATGGGCCTTTATCACTAACTTAGATAAAGTTGGCATTCCCAACAACATCCAAGAGGCACTAGAAACACCAAAATGAAAAAATGCAGTTATGGAGGAAATAAAAGCTTTAGAGAAGATTGGAACATGAGAGATTATGGAAAGGCCAAGAGGCAAGAAATTTGTTAGCTATAAATGGGTCTTTACTCCCAAAATATAAGGTCGATGGCATTCTTAATAGCTCCTCAAAAACAATGGCAGAGAAATGTAAGAAATTTGTTAGCTCCTCAAAAACAATTATCACTTCATTAACAGCAATACCCACCCTCCCAATCTACATCTTCATCATATCTTTGTCGCCAGAGTACCTTTAACAACGGTAGAGCTTCAAATGCACCTAGCAAAAGTGAGAACAAGACAATGCACATGACACCATCGCGACAAAAAACTTGTCCATAAATAAGGTGTAGGAGAGGAACCATATTTGTCATTCAGTACAATTGACAACAAATCACTTATTTTTTGTCGCAAGATTGATAGCAATTCAGCTTGAGATAGTTGATGGCATCCCAAATCTAGTTCCATGAGTTTGACAACATTTCAGATTTGGTTCCAAGAGGTTGTTCATGAAGAAAGTTATCAGAAACTTGTTGGGAAACTAATTTATCTCTCTCATACAAGACCTGATATAGCTTTTGCAATGAGTGTAGCCAGCCAATACATGAGTGAGCCAAAGAAGAAGCATATGGAAGTAGCTTACATAATTTTGAGGCGCATGAAAGGTACTCCTGCTAGAGGATTATTCTTCCAAAAACAGTAACGAAGAACTATAGAGGTGTACACAAAAGCAAATTGGGGAGGAACATATCCTAACCGAAAATCAACTTCTAGTTATCGCTCCTTTGTATGGGGAAATCAAGTTACCTAGAAAAGTCAACCAACGAGTTGTGTCTAAGAACAATGCCGAGTCTTAGTTAAGGGCATTGGCTTGAAGGATAATGGAAGAGTTGTGGTTGAGACAAGTCTTGAATGAGATACAAGTCAGAGTGGATTTACCTCTAAAGCTCTATTGTGATAGCAAGGCTGCTATAAGCATGGCCTTAATCCCACACAGCATGAAAGATCTGAACATGCGGATATGGATAGGTGTTTTGTCATAGAAAAAGTAGAAGAAGGAATCATATGTTTGACATATCTGCCTACCAATCTTCAAGCTGCAAATGTATAAATAAAGGGGTTGCTTAAACCTACCTTTGAAAATTGTATAAGCAAGTTGGACATGATTAGCATCTAAAAATCCAATTTGAAGAGGAGTGTGGGAATATTGTGTAAATAGGCATCACTATTGTACAGCATTTATTAGTAGTTATTAGGTTTTATTAGACATTACTCTATTGTCTTTTCCCTTCATGTATATACAGACAATTGTATCTCAATGTTCATGACATGAGAAACATTTTCTTCCAAAATACCACACAATCTCTCCTTATTCACATTATTTAGGGAAAAGTACTGTTCACTACCAAATAGCCACCCAATCAAGTCTTCTCAAGAAAACAAGGGTAGTTCAACTCATTTGTATTTGTTCCAGTCCTTTTCCACAAATGAAATATTTGCTCCTTCATTAGACTATGGCCTTTTACAATTTCATTCCCCTTCACGATGCTATGACACAAGCTCTACATTTCCATCACATTCTCACAAGGCTCCATCATCACTTTCATAATCAGTGACATCTCTTCATTTCTTGAAATTCTATTTTCAATGCTTCCGCTATTTGCTCTGCTCTTGTGTTGACAACCCGTCATGAATGTACTACTCTAATAAGAAAACTGACGGAAAACTCTATTTATAACTTAGGATTAAGCAGAATAACCACATCCAACAAAAAGGTAGAATTGATTAAGTGCAAAAGGAAAAAATGAGAGAGAATAAAATGAAAATGACTCTCCGTCTTTTGAGAGGCTAGAGCCTCTCCATGAGTTTGATTAACTTTTTTCTTCCATTTTGACTCCACACGCCAACTCAAATAGCCTAATGTCTTTCTCTCTCCACCAATGCTTCAAGTATCCCTTAATGATGCTACGGACACCTCACCCTAGGACACATTATTATAGTTCAAATTGGTCCTTCCATTCTCTCATGATCTCTTCTTATTCTTTCAGCCACACATATCAAGAAATCTTAGCCTAATCGAATTAGGTTTTTAAGCGTGTTACCTTTTTCTCATTTTGAAGCTTGTCACATTAACTAAGTTACAGATCTAATGATTGATTGCTCAGGGAGCTCCACCCACATAGAAATGAGTGATGCTAAAAGCAACTTATCTATGTGTGGAAGCTGGCTTTATCATTTTGTTTTTCTAGAAACACCACTAAAGCAAAACATCAACTCTCTCTCTCTCTCTCTCTCTCTCTCTCTCTCTCACCAAAAAAATTCTCATTGGGAAATGAGGCTCAATTTAAAAGAATCAACATCATAAAAGAACACAAGCAAATTGCATCAGACTTATGAAAGAGGGACATTCACCAACTTCTTTACACACCTCAAAAAGAAGAACACCCAAGCAGTAGATATTTGATGATCTAGTGCAGCTTCCCTCAGGGCTTGCATACCATGCATTTTCCAATCTTTCACTCACAAAAGACAACTGCAATTGGCCTGCCTTAGACATACAAGGGATGCTAGAGATTCTCTGTGGTCCAACTGCATTGATTTTACTATCACAAGCACTTCGAAAATACTTGTCAGATCTTGGAGAGAACTGACTCCAATTCCCAGCAACTGTCACATTCTCATCAAATTTTTGTTTCTTTGACCTTATATCAAGAGACGGGTATAATACCTGCTCTGATTCCCTTTTTCTATCGAAAGAATCCTCAGAGGGAAGAATTTCAGAATTGACAACACTTTCAGATATCTGCTTGAGAATAGGTAAGCCAAGATACATGACCTGGTTTGATGGGAGTATTTTGAAATAAGATGGCTGCAGGCTAAGCAATGCTACTCCCTGAGAATGAGCACTTTCAACCAGACCAACAATGTTTCTAAATATATGCAACCGCTCAGCTTTTCTAACATTTTGGTGCCCAGCTTTCAACCACTCTCTTAGAGTCACACCATTGCAGTCAGACCCATCAGATCTTGGCACAGCAGAACTATAAGAAGACTTCTCAGTTTTGGAACCAATGCTCAATGATCCATTAGAATCCAACTGAGTAGTACGAATGCCAACTTTCATCTGATTCAGATCTCTAGAGTCAACATGGAAGCAGTCAGAAGATGGACCTTTACATATGATACCCTTACCCTTCAATGTATGCTTAACAAAATACTCAGAAAACCCTGACCTGGAGATAATTTTTGTTCGTATTCCTCCATGAACATCACCTGCACCCCCTTTGTTTTCATCTGTCATCAAGTGTTCTATGACTTTGCTCTGATCACCACTGAGCGATTTTTTAGCTAATAATTCTTGGAAAGATGAAGACTCATTGTCCTCCCAGGCATTAGAAGTAGCCAGAACATTATTTCTGTACGCAGTATGACTTAGTGAATTTCCAGCTCCTGAATCACCAGTTAGCTGAAAAAGATGCCCCCATTGGTTCTGCCTATTATAAAATCCCTCTCGTCTGTTTGATGTACCAATGTCTAAACTTGAGCCATTGTAACTTTTCACCGTCAATTCTTCAACCATGAAACCATCATCAACCGAAAAATGGCTAAGAAATGGATGTTCTGATGTAGTTGTATGGCTGATAGTTTCTACAACATTTTTACCCTGCCGAATATCATCATATTCCTCTGGTGGGATCTGGGAGTAGTCTTCAGAAGGTGCCAGAATTTCTTGGGGTTTGAGCAATGGGCAGCTTTCAGGCTTCAGTGAATACTCATCATCTTTACTCTGATGTTGTGCACCCTCAACCACCTCCAATGTCGTTACCTCATCAACCACTTCCTCATTCATGCTTCAAAACTGACTTCATTCAAGTTGCACAACCACTTGCACGAAGTTAGCAAGCATCGCATAAATTACTCAAGAATCAATATGCCAGGACTAGTCTTTCTTCGTCGCAGCAAGTTTAAGTTCTGGGAAACATAAATTGAAAAAGAACATTAAAACTTAAAAATTAAACAGATATTAGAATAATAATAATAGCAAACAAAAAAAACCAGGAATAAATATGTCATTAGGAGGACCAGCGAATGAAATTACGGCAAAGATGAAAACATCTCAAAGAAGAGGATATAGTCATTGAAACATATGTAGCAGCAATATCACCACTTAAGTGGTTCTCCATACAGAATCTCAACGCCACGAAAAACACACAGACGATAATCGACGATTAATCAAATAAAACCATCCCAAATCATGAAACCTGCTGGAAAATTATACTTTACAAAAAAGAGATTTCCAAATCAAAAGATGAAATTAAGGCAGCAGAGCAGGAGGAAAACAGAAATGCTTCCCTAAAAGTGAAATTGAATGCTTTGGCGGTGGCATCTTATGAGGGGGCAGAGGAGAGAGGGGGGGGAACTTACTGGGAGGGCAGAATTGGCAGGCGCTTCAGCATAGAAACGGAAGAATGAAGTGGCACAGAAATCAGGGGAGCATAGAGGAAGAAGAGGATCTCTTTCTATTGCTATTGCGCTGAGTCGGTCTCTGCACACCCAGAACAAAGAAGATAACGGCGAGAGTCGGGCTTCTTAATAGCCTTCGTTGATCCCACCGCACGTAAACGTTGATCAGTATTGCACCGGCCTCCGTTAGATAGCGAAAACAGAACGGAACAAATATTACAGTAGAAAGTAATTTGATTTAGATTAAAATATACACAATTCTTCTGACACTGATGTACAGAACTACTTATTTTTAAAAATTTAAAATTAATCTCTCTAATTTTTTTTATTTTTTTAATCACAAAATCTGCTATAATTAATTTTTAGTTGTCTTACTAATAAAAATTATTATATTATATTAAAAAAATACACGTAATATCTTATGAGGCATTTTATATAAATTAATAATAATAATAAAATATGAATAAAATTTTTATAAAGTTATTATTATTTTTTATCAGATGCCACGTGAATTGTTAAGTGTCCTTTTTTAATATGATATATAATAACTTTTATTAATAAGATAACTAAAAAATAATAAAAGTGAAGTTTGTATTAAAAAATAAAAAATTATGGAGGTTAATTTTAAATTTTAAAAAATGAGGGACCTATGCTATTGTTTCAAAATTCAAGTAAATTTCAGACATCATTAAACCTGCAAAGATCAAGGGCTAAGGGTTAGATGTTCAACTAAGATCAAATTAAGGGTCAAACTAGAGTCAAATGAGTTATAATAAAATAATATATTTTTTCATTATACAATAAATAATTAATATTTTGTTAAAAAATAATGCATACATGATTAATTTTACTTAGACATGCACTTATCTATTTGTAGCCTAGGCTATCATCTTTTTCTCTTTTCAATGTGTAGCAGAGTTATTGGTGAAAAAAAAATGTAACAAACTTATATCACATCTGTCACACCTTGAAAATAGGATATGCTTGGTAAAGAATATAAGGATAATATACATATCCCCAAAGTGTTTACTCAATAAAAATCTAATTTTTAAACTATGAAGACATTTGATAATAAATTAAGTCATCTTCAATATATACCATACAAACAAAAGATTCAATATTCTTGTAAAAATTTCAATAGGATCTCATCTTAAAATAAAATATCCCAAAAACAATCTACAAATATTTTGTAAAACAATGGTAATAATAAGGAACTCTCTTTCCACCAACAAATAACAAAATATAAATAGTAAGGATGAGGACCCTAACTATAGCTTATGTGAAGCACTTAGAATATAACTTACAAAAATACAATGTCATAATTAAAGTTTTACATCAAGAGAAGGTTTAAATCTACAGTCTCCTATACTTTTAGTCAATAATAAACCCATCGATGATCAGTATCAGCTATTGAGTTTGAGATTAAAATAACTTTTTAGTGAATAACGTTTCAACTATAACTTTTTTGTAGAACCAAAATAGATAAAACAATAGTTATATATAACATAAATGAGAAAGCAATTTCATATAACAAATTTGTAAACTTGAAATAAAAATTTTATATATAACTTTAATAACAAGAACATTTAAATCTATAATAATAAAGTAGTTTTAACATTTGATCTTGACAATTTAAAATGAATAAATAACAAATAAGAATAACAATATTAACTAATTGAAAACCATTAAATATAAGATCACCAGTTAACTAAAAATTCATATTTTGGGGATTTATCAGAACAATTCACAAACATAGATATACAGTCCACGAAGGTAAATAACCAAACGTAATTTATGCCACAAAAACAAACGTATACACACAGTCTATGAGGATAAATAATTAAATGTAGCCTGAGCTATGAAACAAATGTGGACACACAGTCCACGAGAATAATGCTAACCAAACACGTCTCGAAACCATGAAATCAAACGCAAGTATGAAACCTACAAGTAACAAACATGAGTACGATGCTCATAAAAGTCAAACTAGCTAGTCATAACCATGGCATGTCAAGGGCTAACGGAATTGCCATTAACAACTAGTATTCTGTATAAAATTCCCTCCAAATCCATTTTCAAACATGAAAAAAAATCACAACTATTAAAATATAATTTCTATTCTTAAAATCAGACTCACATGAATAGTTCTTCTTAGGCACTAAAACTTTTCAAAATAAAATTTCATATCCAATACTCAAACTTGCATTTATTAAATGATCAAAAATTGCCAATGCTGGTGAAAATAACTTTTATCAATCTTAAAAGTATATCTCATAAGAGTAAAACACTCATATGCCATAATGTAAATATTCTTCACCATTGTCTTATAACTTAAAAATGAAGAAATTTAATTAACAAAGTATTCACTAATCAACTTACTTGTATTAGAATAATTTATATAAAAAATATAAAATTTCAATAAGGAAAATAATTGATAGTTTAGTTAGTATACTATCCACTTATCTGTAGCACTTTCAACCTCAAAACTCACTTTTTTCAACTCCAATCGAGTTACCCTGCTTATGATTACCCTATAATATATAATAAAATCTTAATGAACTTTGCTTTTGAATCAACAAGTCTCCTTTTAAGAGACTCTACTCAACTAGAATTAATAATAATAATAATAATAAATAATAATTTTTTGAAGTTTAGGAATAAAATTCACACCTAAGGTTTTCTTCTTAGATTTCTACTAAACACTTAATAAGTGACACTCCAAACCATTTAATAAAACTTGCATCCTTTAATTCTCTTGCCTAACAATTTCTAAGCATCCAAGTATGATTTCTAAAATGATAATATACTTCATAAATCATCAACCATTTAACTCTCAATAATTTAAAACTCAAATAAGATTTTGATAGCTTCTTAAATGCACCCCTTGTCAAAACCTAATTGAGATATACAAATACTAATGTCTAAGCCAATCATCCTCCTTGAGAAACCACCATTATTAGATACAAAATCAAACAAACTCTACCAATGGGTATTTTATCAAACATCTTTCATGCATGAATTCTCCAACCAAGACCCCACTTCCTTTTCTACAAATTTCATTACCCCAAGTAGTATAATATTTATATTTGGAATAATTCAGCCTTCCTTCTAAATTTTAGTTCAACAAAAATCAAATTAATTACTCAAAGGAAATCAAATTTCCAACATCACATTACTTATATACAGTAGAAAAATGGAGAACAATTCACGATCCCAACCCAATCATATATGCACAACAATAAGGGAGTTTAATGGTCGAAGCTTCTCACCTTAAATCACCAACATCACAAAAGAGAAGAAGAGGAAGCTTATACGTTGAACAAGGGAATCATCTGGCACGATGCATAAGGGAGGAAGGAAATGAAATCAACTACTAGACCAAGAAGAAAAAGATCTCGCAATCAGCACCACCAACTCCAGTGACTTGATTTCTTACACCCATCAATGACACGAACGAGAACATGAATGGCCAAGATAGGGTAGGAAACAAGGAAGACAGAAATGGGGAGCATGACTGAAGACTTAAGCATTGCATAGGGGCGATGAGCTCCTACTTCTCCAGCGGCAAAGGTATATTAGCATAAAGAAAGGCAAAGTTAGAGAGCACATAGCCAAAAATCTAGAGTTTCGATCTTTGGCGCTCTCTGCAACTTAAAACAGGATCAAAGAAAGAGGAGGAGGAGAGGTGGTGACTCGAAGCCCATATAACATGGTTGGAACTCTCTCTCTTACACACCACAAGCAGTTAGAGATGGTGGGGGAGAAGGAGAAGATAGGAGAAATGGGTAGAGTTTCCAGACTTCTCTTCTCTTATTCCAGAACATGATCAAGAAAAGGAGAGGAAAAAATAAGAAAAAAATGTGAGCTCTCCCTCTCTCTTCTACCCGCAGCACCGACTAAGAAGAACCAAATAAGCTCATAGGGAAATCTATAAAACAAGACCCAAAGCTTGTTGGGAAAATTTCAAAAGAAGACCCTATCAATTTTTATTATTATAATATTTCTATAATAAAAAGCAAGGCTCTTTAGTACTTTCCATATAAATAAAAATAAAACTAATATTTGACTAAAGTAAGGTTCGAACTCTAAACCTCCATATATATAACCAGTATAAACCCCATTAAGCCACTACTCTTTATTTATCATAAATTAAAATTAATTAATTAATTAATTATCAATTGGAAGTAAATTTATTTAATTTTAAATTTAAGGTCATTACAACATCAATCAAATCACCGTTTAAACTTTCTTTTACACATTGGTCTTCACAGGTCTAACTCTTCATCTTCTTCCTTCTTCCTTCATTTTATTCTTCTTCTTTCTTCATTTCCAATAGGGATTGAAGAAGTTGCTAATGTAGTGATGCCTAATGGCGAAGATGCTAAGAACGTTGAATGCCAAGAGCATATACGAGAAGTGATAGCTCATTTGGTTTGATGCATTGTAAGGCCATTCCTTGTAATCTTGATACAACCCAACATTCTCATTGTTTAGTAAGTCCAAAGTAAGGTAAAGAGGATTACATCATGTAATGAAAATCACTTCAAATAATGTAATGGGGATTGCTTATTGGACCTATGTAATCCCTATTTCCACCTCATTTGTCTGACAATACCCCTCCCATTTACATGTCTGCCTCCTCCCTCCTCCCTCTTTTTTCATCTCCTCCTATCCCTATTGATGAACCCATCACATTATTATTGTCGCTGACATCACCTTTGCTAACCTTCCTCCACCTTTGAAGACAACATCGACATTATACCATCTTCTTGCACCTTGCCAATCTCCCTCAACTTAATAACATTGAGATCACACCATTGTCGGTGTCTCCTTTATTAGTCTCAGCCCTTCCTCCTTCCTTTGCCTTCCCACCATCTTCTTCATCTCTGTCAACCTTCTTTAGTTTGGACCTTATTCAAGTCTACCTTCACCACTCACGAAACAAGATCTGGAGTCTGGACTTTGATTTTTTCTTTGATTTTCAGGTTGGATTTGTTTTTTGGTATCAAAAGGGTTGGAAGAAGATGATTTGTCAATACTTTCAATGATGGGAAGGAGATGGATTAAAGGGATAGGTGGGATGTGTTTTTTTTTAAATCATGAGCGTCTTGGTCTTTTTACATTTAAGTTTATAAATTGGATATAAAATATTAATTTATATTCCATATTTTTAATGACAAACCAATTAGACTCAATTAATCAACATTACACTACATTCCCTATCATTACATTACTTTACAATCATTTCCATAAACCAAACAGGCATTGAAGGTTTGAGGATTGATATCTAATATGAGGATTGAGGGTAAGAAGTGAAGGAGAGGCATGAACACATGTGATGTTAAGCTTCTAATTGTTTATTTATTTTTATTTTCTAAACCCAAATACAAGGTTGTTTTGGGATTAAAATTTTATAAAAGGTAACTCGCCCAACTCGCTTAACTCATAGGTTGAGCAAGTTAATTTGAGTTAATCCCAGATCACTTAAGTTAACCTAGGTTAATTAAGGCTACATTAAAATAGAAACCCAGATTGAACACATGGTTGGGTTGCTAGTTCACCAATTCGACTGGTCCCATTCGATTTTACAAACAATAATTTTATGTATTTTAACATTTATTTATTGTAAATTATAACAAAATTATTCTTTGTGCCTTGAAGAGGATATTTTGATATTTAAAAGTTAAAAATAAAATAAAAATTAAAAAATTATTTTGATGACACTTGACTTAACTTCTTATTTTATGTAAATTAAAATTTAAATTTTGCCCTTCAAGGCTGACTTAGCCTTTTAAAATTTTTTAAATTTTTTATGTATATTAAATTTAAATATATAAATAATCTCATCATTTAGAGCACATGATCGACTATGTCTTTCATGTACCTCATAATAGTATAATTAAAATTCATAGTCTTGTTATTGCTAAATAGTCTCAGACTATAAAATGGTTAGTTCGTAATAACTGCTATATAGTCTTTCAATTTAAAAAACTAAAAAATAATTTGACTATTCAATGGTTACTTAAAATAACCGCTATATAATTTCGAAACTATTTAGTAGTGATTTCATAGTAACCGCTAAATGGTCTCTCAAGAAATTTTTTTGAAAAAGATAGAGACTATAAAGTGGGTTTTAAATTTGACCGTTATACAGACCTAGAGACTACATAGCAGTTATCGTATATAACCATTATGTAGTCCTTTGAACCAAATCCCACCTCCTCTATATAACTACTATATAAAGGAATGCTATATATAAGCTTTTTTTAGTAGTGCATGCACACACACATATCAACAACCCCCATTTTACATAGAATTTTTAAATCATAAACTTCTTTTTTCAATGCAAAAATATAATTTATCATTTTCACAATTCTCATAAACATACCACACAAGCATAGAAAAAGAATGGGTTCTCAATTATCTCAACCCTTAGTTTACCATCTATGTTTACTTGTGGTAGATCGAATTGAGCCTCTATCAAGCTCAACTTCAACAATGAAGAGGCAATCTACATTCAACATAGTCATTATAATAAATAATCCATCTTTCACAACTTTTATCTAGTCAACTAACTTACTCAAAATTCCCATTGTCATCATCTTGTTGGATACTTTGTTTTAATAAAAACAAAACTCGAGTAAGGTTGTGTTTGTGCAAATTGTAAAATTACTTATGATAAAACCAACCTAAGAGAGCAATGGAGAAATATGAAGAGAAGATTGGCTTATAGACGTTTATCTTTATGCTTCTCTTAAATTATATATTAAAAAACTTGAATTATGGCTTTACATGTAACATCTTAGAAAATTAATTGAGATTAATTAAACTAATAAAAGGTAATTTGGTAAAATGATGAATTATTTAAGTTAATCATCATTAGAGATCACTAATGGCTAGTGACGTATCTGGAGAGGCAAGGAGGGTTGCTTGTCCCCCCTAATTTCCTTGGTCCGTAGAATATTTTTTATTTTTCTTGTAAAAAATTAGTATTATCCCCCCATATTTTAAATAGCTAGCATTTACTACTAGCTAACTAGATATCAATATCATTTAGTGCACATAATTCATATAAATGTTGTGTAATTAATTTTGTTGCATTTACATAAAACTTTGAAATATAATGGACCAATCGTTATAACTAACATGCAAATTGAGGATGTAATGAAACATTACAAGTACGATGACTATCAAGAAAGAAATTAATATGATTAAAGATTACAATAGTTAATAGTATATAAATATTAAAATAGTATAAATGTATATATTATAAATCATAGTTAATTTATTATTGATGAGAATCCTAAACATACATTTTGTAACATGACATACATGTAATCAAATATGACATTAAACTTCCAATACTACCATGATAATAACACAATTGAAAAAGAAAATTATTTAAGAAAAGTCAGAATGACTTAGCAAGCTACAAACTGCCTTATACAAGTTAAAAAAACAAAAACAAAAACAAGCTATTTCATTTTAGCATTTTATTTGAGTACATGTTTAACACAATTTTCTAGCAAACAATGTTTAGCACAAATTTTTTTCACTAACCACAACAAGGCAAAGTCAGACTAAACATTAAGAAGTATGTACATACATTTAAAAGAAGTGTGTGTGTGTGTGTGTGTGTTTTCAAACCAAAATAATAAAAAATAGAAGGGTTAAATGATAATATGGACCTCGAACTATGGGCTTAGGACTAATTTAGACCATAAACTCGTGTTTGGTACATTTTAAAGCCTGAACAATTAAATTTAAAGCAATCTTGCCCATCATTAATTTAGAAGTAACAAACATTACTTTATACATAATGGGCCCGTCATTTTCTGCTGCTTCCTAATTTTTTTTTCTCTTGTCAAATATTTGTATGGTACTTGTATAGTTAATGTTTGTGTCTTTATATTTTCACTAGGTCTGATTCATTCTGGAACTTTATCACTCTATTATAGGTAGTTATCACAGAGTTAAAGCACAAGGATATGGATGGTTCCTAACTGTTGCCTTGATTGAAGAAAGCAATTTAGTGGTTGTTGATTCAAGTATATTCTCTAATCTATAAGTAGTGCTTACTTGTAATGGAAAAACATGAACCAACTCTATCAACTTTTAGAAGTGTGAACTGCTATGGAATGGTGAATATTTCATTATCATTTATCATGTTCTGTGCTGATAACTCATATCTAAACATATGGGTGAATGATGAATCTGGTGATTGTTTTGGATTACTGTATAAATATATGTTTATTTTTGCTAAGAACATTGCTTATGTTTGCAAAAATATTTGAATTTGATGCGATGGATGATCCTCCTTTTATGTTGGAGGTGGAAGTTTATGATGTTGATGGGCCTTTTGATCAAGCCGCATCTCTTGGACATGCTAAAATCAATTTTCTAAAGAGAAATATTCCAGATCTTGGTGATGTATGGGTTCCTCTTGAAGGGAAATTAGCTTTGGCATGCTAGTCTAAGCTGTATTAGAGAATTTTCTTAGAGAACACTAAAGGTGGCAATGTTGTAAGAGATTATTTGAGTAAAATAGAGAAAGAGGTGGGGAAGAAGGTATGTTAATAGCCATGTTGTCTTGCATTTGGTTATATATATATATGGGTGTCACTATCCTATTTCAGCTACCTTTTTTTTTGGCTTATTTGTTATATTTTGAAACCAATTGTAGAATAAGATGTAGTCTTCTCAAGCAAATTTAGCCTTTTAAAGAATCTTTAGGCTTCTGTCAGAGGAAATTTCTCATCAATGATTTCGCCTGCCATTTGAAAAGAAATGCCCATGCAGGTGGGGTTATCAATCACATTATGTTGAATGAAATGGCTAATTCTTTTAATTATGTTTATCTAATGCATGCTTCTATAGTATTATAAAGACAAGTGGCCTTTGTTTCTTTTTAGGGCTACCTATTTCTATCACCAAGAATAATTGGATTTCATGCAAATTTTTTTTGAAAACAATAACTCTCAATAAAAACTTTGGTTTGTCCAAAATATAAGATATTGAGTTAATTGTTTCTCTATTTAACCAAATATAAATCCATGTCATTTAGTTTATTTTATATGCTAAACATGGTTGGATATTTAATTATTGGGGCCATTACTTTGTTTTGCATTATTTTATCAAAGTTTAACTTAGAAATTATCAATGTTCTTAAAAAGAAAAATTAATGTCTCCATGTACTATTTTTTAACAACTATTTTTTTTTTGGAATGTCGTCTGCTTTGCTTTGCATGAAAGTTATGAGATTAAATATCAGATGCTATATATTCATAATGGCAAAAAGTGTTCTACCTTAATAATTATATAAATAATTGTCCTTGAAATTACCCGTGTAATATCCACCTTGACATTATTAATATTCATCACATAATCACAATAAAGAATGGTAATTAGGAGCTTTAGATCGCTCTTAAGCTCACTTCAAACACAAGAGGCTTAAAAATAATAAACATTTAAAAATAATTTAGAATATTTAGGATTCTAAAAAAAGCCTTCAAATAAGTAAATTGAGCTCAAACTTAATAGCTTTTAAACATATGAGAAGCATGAAAAAGTTTGAAAAGCAAATCACCTAAAAACCGGGCCAAAAATATTATTTTTATACATTCTGGTATTTATGTCATAGCATGTGGTCCACATGTTGTGACATATGGCACAAAGGACTAAATTTCATTGTTGTACCGTATGCTATGGCATACATGCCAGATTATGATAGCATTTTATTGTCATGATAGCTTTTCAGGACGAACTTCCAACATGCAATTGGAAGTGTGGTTTAACAGCTTTTTGGATAATTTTTCCTTTAGAGCAATTGATTATGAAAATAAATTATTAATGTGTCCATTCCAAGAAGCATAGGTTGCATTGATGATGTGGTTTTGAAATGCTTGCATGCACATACAAGTAAATATAAGTGAGCTAGAAAAGGTGACCTTTGCTATTAGAACTTGGACTAAGTTGGTATGGCTAGATAATCCCACCAATTGTTAGCTACAAATATCTAAAATTCATGTATGTTGTTTTCTTATATATGTTGGAAGTGTCTTGTTTCTGTTTCTATTTTTGACTTTGTTGGTGTTCTCTTGATATAAGGCACAAGCAACTTAGAAGAAACTTCAATTATTTGCTAAGGCAATATCTTTGGTTGCTAATACAAAAAGTTCAAGTCCAAGCCATTGCTTTTGCTACAATATACAGTTGAGGTAAACTTTTTTTTTTATTGTTTTATTACTATTACTGTTGCTATTGTCATTATTTTAGTTTTTGGTCATGTGAGTGATCTCAATTTTCTAGCTAGAGATGTTTATTGGATATTGGATTTTCTTGTTTGTTATTTATCTATCTCTCATGTAATTATTCTAAATATAGTAACTATTTGCACATATCAATTGCCTCTCTCATTGGACCGAGGATCTTATATTTTACTAAACATATTCTTCTCTCTCTCCGTTAATTGCCTTGACAATACAAGGTTAGTAGTTACCTCTTTTTCCCTTTATGATATCTTTGGGCCCTAAATGTCATATGGTTTTCTATCATATTTTATTTACTCTTATTGTGTCTAATTCTTTTTAATACTTTATGGTGTAGTGATATCATGTGATTGATTCATAGCAATTGTTAATGTAGTAATATCACTAACCGGTACCTTTCATTTATGCAAAGTCATCTATACCTTCACTTATGAACAACTATGTTGGGATGAAAATTTATTTTTTCTTAAGATTATTGTAATAATCTATAATGTCATTTATGTATGGTTCATATTTAAGTTTCTGATGATAATATGTGTGTAGGGGGAATGGAGACTATATTTGTCCACATTAGCTATGTATTTTCTTATATATAACTTGGATTTGTTATAGGTTGAAATTATTTAATGATTTACTTTCTTAAAAAGTTGTGCAAGGTAACTTTTATATTTGTTTTATTCATGCCATAAAATATGATGCCACTCTTTTATATGTTTTTAGCTACTCCATCTTAATTGAAAATTGTCAGCTTTAATGTTTGGTATTTTATGTTCATGTTTCTAATGTACCTTTTTTTTTTTGCTGTTCCTAATGTGGTTTACCCATAAATGTTGGCTTAAAGGTATGAATTTGCATAATCCATTGATTTGGAGCATAAAATAGATGAAATTGCTAGAAAGCAAATAGATTCATTCTTTTCCTTCCCCATCTACCAATCGAAGTTCAACCACTCTAAACACCTCATTCATCCTTTAAGTTTTCCTTTCCACCTTATGAAATGACTTACATAAGCAAGTCCATTATTTTTCAAGCAATATTCTTAAAACCATCTTTTACTCTCTTACAATGACCTTCTTTATCACATACTAGTTTAAGCCTTGATGTAGCAGTACCAAGTTGTTTAAGCATCATCATCACCTCTACAGTATCATCTAAGTAGTATCTGATCAACATAATGAAATTTGGTGATTTCTCTATCCGAGCCAATGTAAGACTAAACCTCCTCTCCAATTAATCCTTTAGTGATTTCCTGATGTGTTGATTATCCAAGTTTAGAACTTTTTAACATACTTATAGTGCTTCTCATGCCACAACTATTTCTCTGCTGTAGACATTTTGATGGCCAAATTTATTGCATCAGCTATAGCACTAATGTCCTATGGGTTCACCCTTAATGCCCTTATTAAGAGATGGTGAGCAACCCATAAACTCAAGCAAGTGCGCTGATAAGAGCCATCTTTGAAATAATTCCCAAGGCTTGATCCATTTGCCTATTCCCCTGCCTACATACAATATATTCTTATGGAACTTGGTCTATGCCATCTCGCACTACACTAACAATGCAACATTTTACTAAAGAATAATTGGTTATCTTCTCATAAAAAGGAATAGGATGATCTATGATGATCACAAGTTCATAATTTAGCAAATCGATCATAGACAAAAATGGTGCTAATTTTTATTTACGTAGAAGTAAAGATAACTATTGATTTAATTATAGTTTGAACAATTGTGTATTTATTTGTCATTTTTTTATTGTTTTACAATTCTTTATTTTTTACACATGATTGATCAATTGATATTGCTTTAAAATTATTTTAGCTATGCTTTACTGTTACTAGTCTCATTTGCTTGGCTCATGGATGTTGTGCTTCTCCTCTTATGATTTAGTAGGATATCCATGTTATAAAAAAAGCAGACAATTTTTATTTATTTTTTAGTGAATTATCCTATTTGATTTTTCTTTTAAAAAATAGTTTTTAACAATATAGCTTTTTTTTGTTTATACATTGATTTTCCTAATTTCCTTTTCATCATCATCATCATCATCATCATCATCATCATCAAAATCATCTTTAAAAGTTACAATGCTAATCTTTATGATAAAAGACTGTCCAATAATTCATCAAGGAAAAAAAAGAATGTCTAGATAACATTTTTTCAAGTCACTTATCAATGATAACTCATAATAATTTTATAACAATAAGCAATTACAATTTCATAGAATATGATTAATTATTAACTAAAAAATTATAATATGAATTCCTTTATTAAGGGAAATAAATGAATGCTTTGAATGTAAAAAATTTTTGATTTTGAAATTGCTTTTTTTTAAAAAAAAGTATAAGTGCTTTTATTTACCATGCATTATTTTATTTTATTTTTTTGCATGGGGAGAAAGTTATATTCTTGTGGGACATCAAATTACAATATAACATTAATCTTTTTATTTGTTTTTATATTTTTCTAACATTTCATTAAATAATTAGAGTCTAGAGACATTGAATAACTCACTTGATACTTTACTAATGAAATAAGACACTAATCATTATAAGTTCCTTCCTACATGTAATTAGTTTGATCAAATGTAAATATATACACAAAAGTAATAAGGTGTCTTTAAGAACAACAAATATTGTATTATAAAAGATATTTGAGAAAATTGAAAATGCAAATATATACAAAATAACATTAATCACATAAACATAGACCAAAGGAAATAGATGCGGATATTGCTATTTCATCTTATCCTCTATTTCCTAGGTAGCGTCACAAGGAATCATCTCTTTCTAGAAAACCTTTACCAAGTGAATAGTCTTATTTTGCAATTGCTTATCCCTCACATCTACTAAACGCTCTGGCTCAACTTTGAATGTCAAGGTCTCTTAGAGCTCAATCTCCTTTGGCTCTATCACATGAGAAGGGTCTAACTGATATTTCTTAAGCTATGACACGTGATATATGTCGTGCACATCTAAAAATCATGGTAATAAGCCAATTCGATAGGTGACCAACCTAATCTTTTCTAGGATTTCAAATGAACCAATGAATCTAGGAGTCAATTTCTTAGCTTTGATTGACCTCCTGATTTTAGTTACAATTGTAACCCTCAGAAACACGTGATCGCCCACCAAAACTCTAACAACTATTTACTTTTGTCTGTGTAACTCTTCTATCTACTCTGAGCCATTAATAGTTTTTGTCTTATCATATTAATCTTCCATGTTGTCTGATCTATAATGTCCATCCTTAATACACTCCTTTCACCAATTATGTCCAGCATAAAGGTGATCTACATTTCTTCCCGTACAGTGCCTCATATGGTGCCATTTGGATACTGGAGTGAGCTATTGTTATAGTCAAACTCAGCTAATAGGAGATGGATATCATAGCTGTCTCTTAAATCTAGTGCACAGGTTCTCAATATGTCCTTTAGAATTTATATAGTTCACTCTGTCTTACCATTTAGCTTGAGGATGATAAGCTGTATTGAATCTCAACTTACTACCCATTACTTGTTGCAATGCTCCCTAGAACTTCATGTACACTCGGATCACGACCGGAGACTATATCCCTTAATACTCCATGTAGTCTCACAATCTCTTAGATATAAATCTTTACTAACTTTTCTAGAGAATCATTGATCTGAATAGCTAGAAAATAAGCTAACTTCGTTAGTCGATCAACAATCACCCAAAGGGAATTATGCCCTGACTAAGTTATTGGCAACCCAAATATAAAAATCCATCAAAACACTATCCCATTTCCATTTAGGGATTTCCAAAGGTTGTAATGTCCCAGTTGGTCTTTGATGCTCGATCTTGAGCTTTTAGCATGTTAAACATCAAGATACAAACTCTATTACCTCTCTTTTTATACCCGACCACAAACAAAGGCACTTTATGTCTTGATACATCTTTGTAACTCTTGGGTGAATAGTATATTTATTGCAGCAAGCTTCATTTAAAATCTCCTTTCTCAGGTCTACATCACAAGGCACACATATTTTGTCCCAATACACCATGAATCTATCATCATTAAAATTGAAGTCTTTGATTCGATTTGACTCAATCTTATCTTGAACCCCAAGAAGAAACTATTCTTCTAGCTGTGCTATCTTCAATTCCTTTTAGAAGTCACTACTAATCACAATAGAATAGGCACCAACTAACACTTTTAATAGTGCATCCTACAGTAAATCTAGGAAAGACTCCATTAATCTATGCTCTTACACCATCAAACTTACCACGTTTAACGTCTTTTTGCTCAACACATCATCAACTAAATTAACTTTACCCAGATGATACTTCAGCTTGAAGTTATAATCCTTAAGAAGCTCTATCCATCTTCTCTATCTCATATTCAATTCTTTTTGATCTACTAGGTATTTCAAGCTCTTGTCATCATTGAACACTACACCATATAGATAGTATGGTCAAATTTTCAAGGCAAACACCACTGCTGCAAGTTCTAAATCATGAGTTGGATAGTTCTCTTCTTTAACTATCGAGAAGCATATGCCACTACCTACTTGTCTTTCATCAATACACAGTAGAAACCTTTTAAAGGTGCATCAGTGTATACAATATAAGTAATCATTGATTCAAGATAATCAACACATGCACTGTGGTTAGTTTCTCTTTTAGCTTCTCAAATATTGTCTTACATATGTCATTCCAGATATAAGGATGATCTTTCCTTATCAACTTAGTCAAAGGAGAAGCAATTTCAGAAAATCCCTAGATAATTCGTCGATAATACCTAGCTAATCCTAGAAAACTACATATCTCAATGACTAGACTTGGATGCTTCTATCTCAACACAACATCTACCTCATGTGGATTGTAACTCTGGGTTAGATCAGTAAGGTTGCCCTTACTAATCCTCCCCAACTCTCCCGCAAAACAATGTGTTTACCAAGTTTTCACAACTTACGTAATTAGGATTCCAAGTTTTACAACATTTAAAATGCTCCCATACACTATAGATATATTCAAATTTGAGTTTTCAAATGTTGCAAAAGCATAGGAATCAATAAAAATCAAAGCATTTGCATAAAACTCAAAATAGAAAAACTGTGCTGAAAAACAGCATATACGCTATGGCTCAACGCTCTTATGCTGTGGTATGCATGCCTCTATGCCATGTGCTACGGTGCATTACATGATTTTGATAGCAAATTTTTTGCTGTCAAATGATAGCATAGGGATAAACTTTTGATGTGCGCCAAATCTCTATCCGAAATCTAATTGAGGTGATTTTAATGTCTACACAGAGCTTTCTCCTAACTCTAGCTAATGGCACAAGTTTCATACTCAAATTCATTTTCTACAAAGAGTTGGACACCCAAACCCATTTTCATAATTATACACAAGTGAGATGTCCAAACTCACACACAAGTGCCAAAAGCCTATACTGACTATCTAATCATACTCAATAGATCATATAGGACTTGTGCAACACGCCATAATCATACCAATGCACATATAACATATTTTCACCACTCAACCCCAAAATTTCATAAAACACAAGGGGGAGGGACTTCTTGCACAAAATCATTCAGATTCATCAATAAAGTTTCAAAATACACTTTGTACTACTTGTATAAGTATTTTGGCCCTATACAAAGTTTACAACCACAACTCTAATCCAAGGCACAAAATACACAAGATTTTTCATAATCATAGTCCAAGTGGATCAAAACAATGATTTATGTCCTAGTTGGCAATTTAATCAACATTAATACACGAAGAATAACATGAAGAGGCATACAGTAGGATTTACATAATAATCCTAAGTCTTAGCCCGTCTTCCCTGACTTTAGTCTGATGAGGTAGGCCTTAAAAATATTAAAGATTGAGGGGTGAGTACAACTACTCAATAACCAAGGTCCACCTAATCTACACAGTTGCATATCAATTAAAAATAGATGCAAATAGGCAATAAAACACACATATGTCACACATATGGCACATATAGCCACAGTCACAATAATAACAATTATGTGATAGGGTATAAAAACAGATATTATGTATCAATAGCTTATGCACATCATGGGATCGCAAAACTAACAACTATATGCCCCAACACATTTCGGACCATAATACTAACAACATATGGCCGGAGCTATATGCATGATTAATGCCAGCCTTATACTCTCATGTTACCTCTAACATGAAACCAGTGGCTATTTAGTGGCTACCTCCATAACATGGACTAACCCAGCCTTCCACTTGTGAGGAGCTACTAGGTTAGGATTAACTCACTCACTTGTGTACCATGATTTCCCCCAATACTAACAACCATGAGGTGTCGTACCCTTAAGCTGGCTCCTCATGAATTGTATTATCATTCACTCATGAACCTATCATACCATTAATGATCATGAACCTATCATACCTAATGGATTTATTAGATTCTATTGACCCATATTATCATTAATGAGTCATTAACCACCATTAATAATCCATAACACTCCCAACAACTTTAATAAATATAAATTTTGGATATTAACGGCTCTATGAACCAACCACTCCCTAAAATCATTAATGTATGGTTTCATTACTTTAAGAAACTCCTATTATATCCATTTTAACTAATGGGTTTGGACCCATAACTCATAGACCAAAAATCACTCTCCTTGCTCAAGCCGTAACTTTACTCATCATAAACATGGTAGAGGAGGAAGAAAAGGAGCATCATATATTGACCTTGTATCTTGGGAAGCCTCTAAATGTCTTCATTGGGCTCCAATAGTGTGCCATAGCAGAGCCAAATTCGTGTTCTTCGTTTTCCAACTTTCTTCTCTTCTATTTTCACATGTAGACACAAACTGACTTATGCAAATTTTTGGCGTTACGCCATGGCACGCAAAACCTCTTGCTGCAGCGTATGGTACAAAGAGGTCCTTCCTCATAGATCTACCTCTGTGCTTCACGATGAATCATCCAGAAGTAGCATGCCACACAGAGCACTCTTCTTTAAATTTCCTCTTCTTTCCTTGCCAGATGGCTTGACTTTGCCTCGAACCTACATTTAGGGATCAAATCACAATGAGACATACTTATTAAACCTCTCTAGCCACACACTTTATTAACTTACTAATTACTCTTATTAAGAGTACTTACTTGGGTTTAAATTTCCAAGATATTACATGGATCAACTGAAATACCATCTGCAGACACCACATGCCCTAAAAATCTAACTTCCATTATTACATAATAGGCTTTTAACAGTGGATAAAAAATACTTTTAACAACAATTCTGTAATGCTGTTCTGTAAATAATGATCCTCAATCATCCATAGCCCTTCTTGATAAGCATAAATCAAATCCTCCTCCTTTGAGAAAGACACCATAAAGTAACCATTGTTCAAAGGAGTGATATGTATAAGCTCAGACAATTTCCACACGTGAATTAGTCTTAGACACAGAAACTAAAGAAGAATATTTTGGCCTAACGTTTTATGATCAAAGAGTTTTTCCAAGGTCTGTACTATTCCTCATACTTCTCAGTCGAAACCTTTAACTTCGAGCATCTAACTTTCCAGTGTTAGGTAGAACATCCTCCTCCTTCAAACTCTCATTTCCTTGTTCCTCTTCTGAACTCGCATCACCTTCTCCTTTCTCTTCACCATTCTTCTCCTTCTTGCTATTTCTTTTTGCAAAATACCAGCCATTCATGATGTCATCATTAGCATCATTCTAGGATAAAAAGCTAAAAGAATTTAGGCTCTATAAAGAGTCCTAATAAGAAAGTCTCCTATGATTCCTTGTCATCAATAGAGATCCTATAGTCTGCTGGTTCTTCAAAACCATTTGTTTTGATGAGAAAACAAACTTATAGCTTGTCATTTCTCCTCTAATATTCTCCATCTTACTATCACCCCCACCGCTATCCATCATCATCAAAAACTTCCTTGCCTCCTGTCACCAATCTCTTATCTCTCTTCTCTATCATATCTCTTATATTTTTTAATCCTTCTTGTTATACTTTGTTTTATGTCAAAAGTCTAAATTAAAGTATAAAATTGCAATTAAAACATTAACTAACTAATTCCAATAACAATAAAATTATCTTTTCAAAAATATATTTATCTCATTAGTAAATTCAATCATTCTCAATGTGATGATATTAAGCATGTGCCTAATGACATATATGCCACACAAACTGGTCTTCTGTGGTTGACTACAATTCTATATAAAAACATATATATAGTGAACTAAATTGAATTATAGTAAACTAATAATTTTATTAAAATAAAAAAATTTGTTACCTATACAATTGCTCAACATAGTACTAAGTAAAACAAAGTTATTTGCTAGACTAAACCAAAATTATTCTAAATTATAAAAAATAAAATGAAAAAGTGTAATTTACTTATTTCTAGCCCACAGTTGAAAAATGTACTCATGTCATTCCTCAATAACTTCGTTGATGTGACGATCCTTGAATTCTTCACAATATGAATCGAGATAATACTGCAATAATGTAATATGACAACAAAGTTAATTATTTCAACAAATTAAAATTCATAATCACATATAGTTTAATGTAAATAACATATATACCGCAGGGGGGATTAGAGTCATCCTATAAGTGATGATGTCTTTAAGAAATCTCATAACACAATATCCACAGTCCTCACTATATGCTATTTGTCGTGGGCACTGCATAGAAAAGCCAATAAACATGTTATTGAATTAATTAAAAAACTAAAATTGATTCTTAAAATTAGTAGTGAGAAGTACCTTTATTATCTTCCAATTAGGGTAGGCTAGATCATATGACTTGTACCTTAATGGTACAAGCAAGTTCTTTTCAGTGTGATAAAGCATCACGACCCTGATAAGAAAGAAAATAAGTTAAAACTAGAAATTTAAAATGAAAAATATAGAAATGTTAATCAAAATATAAATGTATAAATTAAATAATTCTATCATATCTGGCTGCCCACTAGCAGAATCTAAGTAGTAAAACTTTACAGTTTTAACAGCAGCCAGCATAATGCTGATTAGCATCTAATGGCTCCTAAAACAATTTGAAAACATATGTTATGAAACTTAAAATCACAAGATAAATTGAATAAATTAGGATACCACTAAACTCACCCTTGTACATAAGGTGCCAAAAATAATGTCCCCGCAGTAAGGTTTTTTGCCTCAAAGTACTTTGCTAATGTTTGAGCTTAGCTATATCATATCTCGGTGGTGATGTTATGATTAGCAGAGATATCATGAGGATAGACAAAGACAAATTTTGACACAAGATCACCAAGGATGATAAAATTTTCATATAGGTACCTAAATGAAAAAAATAAACAAATTATTACATTATATTAAGTTTAAAATATAATAAAAAGTCATATAAACAATATATACCTCATATAAAAATGAACCACATTTTGGCTAATCAAAACTCGCTTGAGGACTTCATTGACCATTTCAACCCTAATCACATCATATTGTTCTTTGCCATACATGCTCTGGTCAAAGCTATAAGCATTATAGAATCAGTAAACAACTTTGCATATGCCTCAAGTGCGCTCTGGAAGGATTTTGGCAAATGGTTTGGCACAGCTGTCTCAACCTTGGATAATTGGCCCGGTTGTCTAGTGATGCCCTTCCCCTTAGACTGTGCACTAATTATATAGTTAGAGACCAATTATGTGACATGTACATAAAAAGGTAACTAGTATACTTGTCAATTTTGTGCTTCATCTTCTACACAAAAGCGAACCCTGGGCCATGCAATAAAGTTGCCACTTGCTTCTCCAATAGTAAACGCATTTAAGGTTGGAATGGGCAATGGGTAGTTGGCATTAATAGGTTCAAGAATCAACCCTCGCAAATAGTCTGTAGGCATCGGTACATTGTGTATGGTATTTTTCTCAAGGATATTAAACACACAACCTCTTGCCACTTTGTGTCTACCAGGGCTATTTGCCACAAAAAAGCAATCATGCTCCCCTAAATAAAAATAAGTATAAGTTAATAAAATAATGGTCAACTAAAGTTAAGGAATAAAAATAATATATACCTTAGGAATTTGACCAGATGGCTGGGCCATAATGCAACTATCTATCTTGTTGGGACTTATATGCTCAAAAGGTGACTTCCCAGAATCATTAGCCCTAAACAGTGCCTCAATCAATTTTTATTATGCTTCTACTTGTTGTTTTAGAGCATTAAATTCAGCTAAAGAAGGCACATCTTTTAGAGTCTTGTTTTTCCCTACTATTTGTTTCCTTAAGACCCTCATGCCAACACCTCTAACACGACTCGGGTGATCACGATTTCCCAATTCCTTTTCTAAGACATCTTCATCTTGGGGAAGTTTGCCTTTGGAGACTTCTTCTGAGATGACACTCTATTCATCATAATTTGGAAAATACAAGTTATTAAAACAGAAATTATTAGCATGTTATTCAAAGTTGAGAATGAAAATACTTACAACTTTTTCAACTAGTTCTCGAACATGTTTACTTACATAGTTGTCATCTTTATCAATCTGACCTAATATAAAGAGTCTGGCCTGTGATATAGAGCTCTTTCGTGTGCCCTCTTCATCAATCTATGCATTAAAATACATTAGTGACATCACATATTGCATATCAATTAATAAATTCAAAACATACCACTTGTTGCTCAATCCCTGAATACCCTAAGTGCCCTTGTAGGAAGGGAAAAAGATTTTTTTGCCCTTAAATCTTTATTCTTATGGCTCAATTCCTGACAAAATAAAAAATACCATGATTTTAGTGATCAATTCATATAAAATTATTATACAAAATATTATGATCCTTACCAAGAATGATTTGTCAAGGCGCCTAGCAACAAAAGCATCCCAATGCTCTTATTTGACAATGGGTCTTATTAACATAGGGACTGCAGGACTAATATGGCCATCGACATGAGTAATATATTTTGATCCTACAAAATATCAGAAGGCACGATGTGCCTTACATGCTACTTCCATGACAAAATGCCTTCGACTGGTGTTAATCTCAAATTTCGACCACTCAATCAACAAATTTAAGATATAAGTTAGAAAATTGACATGATAATATAATAAATCAATTAATATTACAAATTTAAGATGTATTACCTCAACTTGTTCCCATATGAAATCCATGGAGGTTGAATCTTCATCATACCAACTATTAATTGATAATCCTAAATGCCCTCTAGTCACAGCCCCAATGTAGCTAGAGAATTTATGCTTGTTGGTCCTAATTGGTTGACCCTTCAAATTCCATTAAGGAGAATATTTCTGTCCAGCCAACCGTCTTCAATTAACCTCACCCATCAATACCAAGCCTTTTCTAATTGATGTAGCCATAGTTTCTTGAGCATTTTTAGCCATAGGCTGACTAATAGATGTAGAGGGATGATCACCTATCGGTAGGTCAAGAAGTAGGTCAGTCGGCGAGTCAGGGGGTGAATTGGTGGCACTGGGAGGATTATCGAATACGTTATTGGTCGAAGTGGGGTCACCAGGTCTCCTAGGTGGTATTTTGGGAGCTATTTACCTATAATGAAATAGTTAAAAGATAAAATAGAAATAGTAAGTAAGAAAATTAAAATGCATAAGGCATAAATAAAGCACAAATAGTAATTAAGTAAATTAAAATACACAAGGCACAAATAAAACACAAATAGTACTTAAGAAAATTGATCACCACAAGATTAAGTCAATCCTTTTCTTTTCCTCATCTTCTTTTGAACTTTTTCTACCTTGATAGCTCGATTTAATTTCATAATCTTCTCTTTCATTCTTTTGCCCCTTTTTGAGATCCAAATAACTTCATTGTGATCATGTCTTATATAGTTGGCATTATCTTCGATGAGATTGCTTTCAAGTGCAATCCCCTCAAATGGATCATCCTTAATAACATCAATCATCTCTCCAATTTTTTGTTTAGCAATAAAACAATGGACCAATTTTGTTTTGTAAGATCAGGAACATAGAATACTTGTTTAGCCTGCGATGCCAAAATAAAAGGCTCATCTTTATTTCTATACCTTGTAAGATTCACCTATATGAACCCAGATGATGCATCAATTTGAAAGCCACTTTTATAATTAAGCCAATTACAACCAAAAATTGAAACTTTAAACTTAACATAGTCCAACTCCCATATGTTTTCAATCACTCTAAAATATGACATTGATGCATATGTAGGATTTTTGTCTTTCACACTAGAAATATGCATCGCTTCAGCTATAAGAGTTACACCATTGTTCTGCATTGTGCTCCAATCATCCAGCTCTTTGATGTAGAATATGTATCCATTGATTACATAGCTGTTATAAGAGACAACTTGTATGCTTGCTCTAGCCAACCATTTTTCTCTTGCAAAAACAAAATTATGATTGAAATTGTACTTGTCAGAAACATGCTTTTTTAACCAACCTGTGAAGTGCTTATTATGTTCCTTCTTATACCAAGTTTCAATTCTTCCAGGATTATCCTTCCTAATGTCAGACTTGTGCTTGTCTGCGTACTCATCAATATCTTTAAAGTTGTGTAACACATACAGGTGTGCTTGCTCCCGATGTATTTTTGAGATGGTGACTAATTTGACTCCCTTCATTCCTTCCCCATCTTCTCTTCCCATATGTCTATTTACTGGGATCCCAACATATTTTCCATCTCTTAAATACTCTTGACAAAATTTAACAGCCTCTTCACTAATATACCTTTCAACAATGCAACCTTCAAGTCTACTTTGATTTTGTTACATACCCTTTTAGTACTTTCATGTTATGTTTAATCGGGTACATCTATCTCAAATAAGCCAGGCCATACATTTCTACCTCCTTAACTAATTGAATAGTAAGGTGAACCATTATGTCAAAAAATGCAGCGAGAAATACATTTCAAGTTCACATAATGTCCTTATAATTCGGCCTTGTAACCTTAGCAATTTGTGAGGGTTGATCACTTTGCTACAAATTGACTTGAAAAAGAAACACAGTTTTGTTATCGCATTACACACCCTGTTAGGTACAATAGAATATATGGCTATTGGAAGAAAATTTTCCATCATGACATGACAGTCACAAGATTTTAAACCTTTCAACTTTAAGTCTTTCATTGACACAAGATTCTTCACATTAGAAGAGTAACCCTTTAAAACTTTAATTTCACCAAGAAACTCAAATAATGACCTTTTTTCTTTTTTGGACAATGTGTGAGTTGCTGGATGAAGAAACATACGACTTTCATTCTCCTCCAGTGCCAAGTCTTCCCTTATACCTATAGAAACCATGTCCAGCCTCGCTTTTATGCCATCTTTAGTCTTTCCTAGAATTTGTACTAACATACCAATAATACTTTCACACACATTTTTTTTTTAATGTGCATTATATCAAGAAAATGTCACAAATCCAAGGTCATCTAATACGGCGAATCAAAGAAAATAGATCTTTTCTTCCACCCACTTGTGCTAATGTGCCTCATAAAAGGTTTTCCAAATTCAATATCCAAATCCTTAACCTTTTCAAACAACTAATCACCGGATAAAAATGGAGGTGGCCCACCTTCTTCTGGATTACCATTAAAGATTTTTTTAATCTTCGATAATAATGTTGTTGAGGTAACCATCTACAATGTCCCATGTAAACATTTTTCATACCATGTTCTAATCTCATTAACTGTGTGCTATCTTCATAAATAGGGCATCCAGGTTTCCCTTTGATACTATACCCAGACAAATTATCGTATGCTGGAAAGTCATTGATTGTGCCAAACAACATGGCTTTCAAATTAAATGTTTCCTTCCTGTATGCATCATACACTTCGACCCCTATCCCCTACAATAGCTTTAAATCTTTATTTAAAGGAGCTAAGTATATGTCTATATCATTTCCTGGTTATTTTGGCCCATAAATTAACAAGGACATTATCAAATACTTATGCTTCATGCATAGCCATGGAGGTAGATTATAAATGATTAACATCACTGGCCATTTACTATGGGTACTGCTTTGCATGCCATGTGGATTCATTCCATCGGTAGCTAGTGTGAGGCATACGTTTCTAGAATCTTTTGTAAAGTTTGGGTACTCTCAATCAACCTTTTTCCCATTATGTAGAGTCAGTAGGATGCCTTAGCATACCATCTCTAATTCTCTTGTTTGCATGTCATGTCAAATTTTTTAAATCTACTACATTGCTATACAAGCATTTAAACCTAGGTACAATGGGAAAGTACCATACCACCTTCTCCAGACTCTTTCCATTATCCTTATAATGTGATGTATTACATTTAGGACACTCAGTTAATGATGTATATTCATTCCAAAACAAAATGCAATCATTAGGGTAAGCATGTATCTTCTCATAACTCATGCCCATAGATCGCAACACTTGTTTTGCATCGTATGTTCGGGTTGGAAGCTTGTTACCTTTCGGTAACATTTCATGAATAAGTGAAAGAAATTTTGTGAAGATCGTATCAGTCAACTCACCTCTTGCTTTCAAGTTGAACAATCTCAGCACAGCGGTCAATTTTGAGAATTCTATGCAATTGGTGTATAAAGGTATCCTTGCATCATTTCTCAACCTCTCTAGTATTTCTGGACAATCCCGGAGTTCCTCTTCAACAGCATTAGTCATCTCTTCAACACGTTCATCCTCATCTATACTTGTTTTAAAATCATGTGACATGTATATATTGCTATACTCACGGCTTCTATCAGTCGTATCCCTCAAATCACCATGCTTATGCCAACATGTATAAGTATGATCAATTCCAAAACACACTAAATGATCTTCCAACTTGTTCGTACTAACCTACTTCAAGAGGCCACATTTCACACAAAGGCATATGATACTATTATGATTTGCCTCATGCTCTAGTGCGAATCTAATGAATTCCTTCACCCCATCGGCATATTCTTTTGTGACTCTATTCACAGACATCCATTTCTTGTCCATAATCTCTCTCAATCTAATAAGAATTGTTGAGAAAAATCATATTAATGACTCAATCATATTGAAAGAGTTAGTTTAATGAATATATTAATTACTAACTCTATCAATCATGAGCCACATACTTTCACACACACACGCACACACACATACACACATCATCCCTCTCTAAGATAATTAAATTTAAGATAATACTTACAATTATATTAAATTAATTATAAATATTTTATCTTCTGTGAAAACTTGCCAACAAGTGAATTCTTTTATTTATAATTATAAAAAATTTAAAACTATTTTATATTAGTTATAGTCATAAAAAATCATTTTTTAATTATAATAATAAATAATATATATATATATATATATATATTTCAATATTAACATCAATATATAGGCCCAACTATTATAAAAATTATATATCATTAATTTATAAAAACTGATTTCATTGAAATTTTCTACTCCTATTCTTAAAAAAAAAAGTTAAACAAAAGGGCCCTTAAAATGCCAAACTATTAATTTTAAAAAAAATTTGGCAGCATAACGGCATAAAAATAAAATTTTTCTAGGCATTTTGCCCTCATTCTAATCACATTATCATCACCATCAAAAATAACAATATCACATGTTATTTAAAACTACAAATTACACATAAATAATAATTTTGAGCAAGCTAAAGTACTCATATACAATTCTAATCACTATAAAACTTCATATACTACTCAATCATCAATTAAAGAACCAAACGATAAAATTTTTTCACTCAAACTAGTTAAATATTGTTCAAACAAAAAATAGATAAAAAATAGACAATAAATTTAGATAAAAATAAAAACTAAATATAACTCTCTTCTAATCATATATTATTTGTCTAACAAATATTTTTAAGTGATCCATAACTTAAATTTTATGTGGGTTTTTGCCAAAGCTCATTTTTTTTCTATGAAGCATTTTATCAAACACCTTGCATGCGACACCAATAACATCCAAAATCAATATAATCTGATCTAACAAAATAAAAGCTTAATCAAGAATTAGTAATCCATGTAACAATAAAATACAAAAATCAAGTTAAATCATTTTAGAGAGCAAGAGATTCAGAAGAAATGAGTGGAGAAAATGAGACCACTTGCACGTGAGAGAGTAGAGCACGAGGAGAGACAAGATCTTCGGTGGTGGGAGACGAGTCTTCGATGGCAGAGGAGGAGAAGAGAGTGGTGGGAGAGCAAGAGAGAGCTTGGAAGAGATTAATGGCCGAAATGAGAGGAGAGGAGACAAGAAGAGGAGAGCCGAGATGGTAGCCAGCTAAAGAAATATCAAATCTGGAAGAAGAGGGACATCGCGAGCTGATATATGGAAGAAAGCACATATTGGACAGTTAAAATATTAACTGTCCAATATTTAACATCTTTATTGGACGGTTATTATGAATAACAGTCCAATAAAGTCTAAAAAAAAAGAGGGAATTGAAAAAATTCAAACATATATTAGACGGTTCTAAAAATAACTGTCCAATACGATTCTAAAAATAACTGTCTAATAAATATATTGGATGATTATTTTTTAGAACCAATATTTTGATTTATTGGACAGTGATAATTATAACCGTCCAATAAGGCCCGTCATATATACCTATTTTTGTAGTAGTGTCTCACTTTTTTAGTTGGCTAATAGAACAAGATTTAGAAAATATTGAAACAAGAATAGAAATAATTCTTGCAATTAATGAATATAAAAAAGAGAAACTAGAATATATTATACAACACTAGTAAGAGAAAGAAACACTAGAAAATTTTTAATATTTCTAAGTATTTGTTTTGCAATTATAGAAACATTAGAACATATTCCATAATGAATATAATAAAGACCATTGAACTAAAAATGTATGAAGTAGGACAAACTAAGATCCCAAAAAGTTCCTATTTACCAGTAGAAAAACTTTCTTGTATTTAGCACCTTTTTTATTAGAAGGAGAAGGAGATAGCATAAGTAATCAAGAAAATTGAACAAATAAGTTTTTAATGAAACAATTAGGTTGTTATATAAATAAAAATATAAGTAATTTAGAACATTTATTTAATGAAAAAGAAATAATAAAAATGTTACTAGAAGAAGTACAAATAATGTTAGAAAAAGAGAATCCTAGAGAAAAATAAAAATACTTAAAGAATGTGTTAAACCTTTAAAATAAAAAATATATGAAATAAAGAAGGGTTGTAATGAACAAATGAAAGAAATAAAATATGATATAGAAAAATGAAGGACTGAACGAAGTTTAATAAGTTATAATATTTATAGAATAATGAAATATTTAAAAATAAATTCACATAATAGTATAGAAGAAGAATAGTCATAAGTAAATATAATGAAAATAGTTGAAGATAATTATATGACTAAGAAAAAATAAGAAAACAAGACATGCATGAAAATATAAAACAAACAAGAATGGAAACAAAAAACTAAGAAAAGGACAAGAGATAATGAACAATAATATATGGTTTATACATGCACAAATAGAAAAATTAGAATTAGAAATATTTGATAGAGAAAATGAAACAAATTATGCAAAAAGAAAAGAAAAAGAAATAAAACAAAAATTAGAAATAGAAATAGAAAGAGAATTGAGAGAAGAAAATAAAATAAATGAAGAAGAATTTGAAGAAGCTAATAGAGCTGCAGAAATAATGTTAGAAAATTATAACTATAAACCCAGAAAGAAAATACAACAAAAATCTCAACAAAAGGTAAATATAAATATGGCTAAAGCAATAGATGAATTAGAGAGATAAATACAAAGTCAATCAGAAGAATTAGAAATAAAATTAAAAAATTATTAAAAAATGAAGAAAAACAAGAAAGAGAAGAACTGGAAAAAATAAAACAAGAGTATAAACATTTACTAAATAATAATTATGATGAATTTTTTATAAATATGCAAAATTCACAATTAGTAATTTATGAACAACAACCCTATGGAATGCCTTAAGACTTTAGACCACTAAATTTAGGTGATTCATCTTATAATAATAAAAATGAAGAATCAAGTAAAATATCAGAAGAACCAAGAGATGAAAGAATGTTGAACCAGATGAACATGAATCACATTATGCTACTGATTTTATAGAACTAAATAAAACATATTGTAGTAATATACCCATTTCAGCAACATTTGATATACCAAAAAATAATAAATTTATACCAACACCTTTAGCATAATATAAGAATAAACAAATATTAAATTCAGAAATATGGTTAGATTTAGACTGTAATTTAAATAATAGTAAACTAATAAAAGAATGGGGTAAAGCAACATTAATAACATTAATAGAAAAAAAATGTAGACATACAAATTGCAACTATGTTAATAGAAGAAACATTTATTGAAAATGTACAAAATTGGTGGAGAAATAAATCTCAAAAATTTAGACAAAATTTTAGGAAATCAGATACAAATTACAATAATAGAAGAGAATGTTGTGCTATGATTATAGAAAAATATCAAACAATATTATTAAATGAATTTGTAGGATTAACAAGAGACATAAATAAAATAAGTAATAAAAAAGATGCAATAAAAATATTATATGAAATAAAATTATGCTCATTGGAACCAGAATATTTGAATGCTTTTATATGTGAATATAAAAAATACTGTTATGAAGTAAGATTAGGAGACTTAAAAGAAAAAAAAATTTATTTAGATCTATTTTATAGAAAATTAGCAAAATTATTATTAGATACAATATTAGAAGATTACTATAATACTTATCAAATAACCTCAATAGGAGAAGAAATAATACATGATTTAACTCAAGGACCAATAAATGTATTAAATAAAGTAGATACAATGGAAAGAAGAGAATTTATTTTAAGAAAACATATAGCTGCTAAATGTAGAACTACATGAAGAAATATGAAATATTATAAAACTGATAAAATAATTTTAAGATGTAGAGAATTAATATAAGAAAATGAATGAAAATATAAACCAGAAAAATATGAAAGAAAAAGAAAGAAAAGAAAAAATTGAAAATAAAATTTAAAAAATATCCAAAAGAAAATATTATAAGAAATATAAAAAAAATACAAACCAAGAAAATTCTTTAAGAGAAAAGGAAGAGAAGAATAAATTATAATAAAAAACCTAAGAAATGTAAATGTTATAATTGTAGAGAATTAGGATATATATTACCTAATTGTCTAAGTAAAGAAAGATAAGAAAATAATAAAAATAATGAAAGAAGCTTATAAAAAAAATTTAGAACCTATAGGATATGATGAAGAATTATCCAAAATAGAAAATGAGTTAAGTAAATAAGAGATAGAAATTTATAAATTAAAAATAATTAATGAAATTGAAATTGAAAATAATGAATCAGAAGAAGAAATGAGTTATATGTATATGATGAATAGATTAGAAGATTAGTAATCAAAATGGATATGATGAATATAAAGAAGTTATAGAAGCTGAACAAGGAATAATTCAAAAAAGAATAACTTTTAATCAAAAACAATATGAAAAAATAAGAGATACAAAATTAAATTTAAAACCTGAAGAATTAACATATGAAAGTTTTATGAACAATGGGAAAACTTGTGCAATCTAAAAAATAAGAAAATATGCATATGTAATATTAGAAAGAAACACCATATAAAATTAACATTAACAAAAGGATTATTAAGGATACCTTTAATAAGTAAAGCTTTAATAGATGCAGAAATTAATAAATTACCATTTAAGAATGAAGTAACTAAAATATATATTGCAGGAGTATAATTATTAGTAAAAGCTTATTTTCAAGAAAGAAGAAATACACTAATAGAATTATTAATAACTGATGGAAGAATAATAAATAGTGTGGGAGATAGTATTTTAAAAATATTAATTGAAAACTTAATATATCAAAAATTAAAATTCACAATGAACACTAATTTTTATATTTCAAGAGCTAATGAAAATATGAATAGAACATTATTAATTTATCATAAATTAGGAGAAATAAAATTATTACCAGGATTAAGAATAATAAGTATAACTGCAATGACAGGATTATATTTACAAATGAATATAAAATTTATAAAAGAAATAAAGAAAATTAACAATAGATAAACATTTTATGCCTGTATTACAAGAAATTGAATTAGATCTGACTAGGATAACAATACTTGAACAATTAAGATTAGAAACAGATATACTATAGATATTATGAGACTGAAAATAATCCAAGAAGATTTATAACTAATGATAATATTGGACAAAGGTCATTAAAAATTAGTACACCAATATTAAATATAATTTTAAATCAACCTACTAGGAGAAGTCTTAGTTTAGAACAAAGATCTAGTATCAGTAGAGGAATATTTAGAGAAGAAAGATTATTACTTAGATCTAGAAGTGAAAGACCTATAACATCAAATTTAGAGACATTAAGACCTAAAACACCAATAGAAAATAATAATTATATACTAATAGAAGTAAAATAAGAAGTAAATTGGATAGATGTAGTGACTTTAATAGACCCAAAAAAAAATACAATACAATTAAGTTTAACAAACAATAATTTAGAAGTAACTAATGAAGGAAATAGAACAATTTCATAAATAAGAATAAATAATAAAGAAGTTATCACTGTAAAACTTGGGATAATAGATGATAATAATGATCAATGTAAAATTATCTTAGGAAAAGATTTCTTAGAACAAGTAAGACCATGGAGAATTCAAAAAAAAGGATCTGAATAAACATTAATTATCAAATAATAGTGATTCAAAAAAAAATTGATATGATAAAATTATATTACATATTGATAAAATTTAATTATAAAAAATGTAGATCTAGAAAACATCATGCTTTAGTAGATACAAGAGCAAATATCTCAATAGCAAAAACAAATATATTACTTGATGAGTTATGGAAAAAGAAAAATAAAATACTAAGAATGCAAGGAGTAGGAAAAGAAATTAATTGTATAGAATTAGAAGCAAGAGATATTATGGTTTAAATAAGAGAATATGAGATGAAAATAAGAAAATTAAATCAATATAATGATAATTCATGTGATATAATATTAGGAATAGATTTTATTGAACAATATTATCCTTTACATATGTTTGAAAAAGCAATAATATTAACAACACTTTATAATCACCAAGCATGGGGAGTAAGAGTAACTAAACCATATAGTAGAAGAGATTAAAAATTTTAAAAGAAAACATAAGAGTTTGAAGTACAATTCTTACCGAATAAAAAATCTTTATATAATAATGAAGTCATAAACTCAGTAAAAAAGTTGAATACTGCAGAAAAAATAAAAACTATTGAACAAAGATTATTAGAAAATTATAGTGATAATCTTTTAGTTCATTGAACAAAATCTAAACCTTTAGTAAAAATAGAATTAAGAGACTATAGTAAAGAAATAAATTATAAACCTTATCCATGGACAGAAAATGAAAAAAAAAATTTATAATGCATATAAATAAAATGAAACAATATGATTTAATAAGAAAAAGTAGATCTGAATATTCATCACCTGCCATGATTATAGTTAAACATAGTGAAGAAAAAAGAAAAAAAATTAAGATTATTCATAAATTATAAAAACTTAATGAATTAGCAATAAGGAATAGATATCCAATCCCAAAAATAAATTTATTATTTAATCTGATAAGAGAAAAAATATATTTAGCAAATTTGATTGTAAATCTAGATTCTTTCAAATAAAATTAGAAGAAAGTAAAAAATATACTACTTTTAGTACATTAGAAGGATTGTATGAATGAAATGTATTATCAATAGGATTTTATAATAGCCCTAGTATATTTTAGGAATATGTGACAAAATTATTATTACTAATAAAAGATTTTGTTGTAATATATATAGATGATATTTTGATATTTTTTAAAGATAAAAAAGAACATGAATAACACTTAAAAATTTATTGCCTTAATAGAAAAAAAAGGATTAAATGTATCACCTAAGAAAGTCAAATTAAGAAAAAGAAGGATAGAATTTTTAGGCCAATATATAACTAACAATAAAATAGAATTACAAGAATATATTAGTAAAAAATTAGAATTTGATGAAATAAAAAATAAAAAAGAACTTCAATCATTTTTAGAATTAGTAAATCAACCTAGAAACTATATTTCACACTTATCAAAACTAACAGCAAAAGTTAGTAAATTAATTGGAGAAAAAATAGTATGAATATGGGATAAGGATAAAAAAATAGTAAATCAGATAAAAACTTTATGTCAAAACCTACCTAAATTAATTATACTAGTAAATAATGATGTAATATGGATAATATATATAAATGCTAGCGAAAATTATTAGGGAGCAGCTTTATATCACATCAATGAAAAAGAAAAAGTAATAGCTAGATATACAAGTGGAAAATTTAATGATTCTCAAAATAGATATCATTCTAATTGGAAAGAGTTTTTGGCAATAGTAAAAGCTGCACAAAAGTTTAAATTATTTATTATTAATACTAGATTCATTGTAAGACCTGATAACATTCAAGTAAAATATTGGTTGAATAAAGGAATTAAGACAACTCAATTATGTAATAAAATGTTAATTAAGTGACAATCAGATATATCTTATTATAATTATGAAATTAAATATATCAAAGGTAAGAATAATCTTGTTGCTGATTATTTATCCAAATGGAGCCAAATAGACAGGAGACAAGTATGATGACAAATAGTAGTGATGGTGGTTTACCAATAGGACCAATAATGGCCCCACTAGACCAAGTAATTATGAAGGGAATATTCTGGAAATGAATATGAGCCTCCTTGCTGGACAACTAAATACAAGTATGTAATCATTATCTGAAACAATAGTTCATCTCACAAATGAGGTGAATATTTTGACAAGTAAAGTGGAGGCTTTAGAGAAATCTAAGGAACCATTATCCTAATCCCCTCAAAGACAAGTAGAACAAGTAACTGAGTCATCTACTCAGACTCATAATTCTTTATTCCAACCTCATAGTCTAACTAGATTTAGTCCAATAATTCCATTTATTGAAATAGTAAAAGAAGCCCAAAAGTCTAAAGCCCAAATAGTGACTAAAACACCTCAGAATAGTCCATCAACTTTTACCTCTTCTAGGAGAAGAAGTCCAAGCCCAGTAACCTCACCATCCTTTAAAACCTTAGAGTAATATAATTTCTTTAAACTTCTTATCAATAAAATCAATCATTTTCTCCTTCCAAACATCATAATATTAAATATGTCTCTCACTAGTCCTTCAATAAAGTCATTGTTTATCCAAACACTAATCTTGAACTTATAAAAAGATTTTTCAGTTATGGCCTCATTCATTCTATATATCCATTTAATGACATTCAGAAATATCAAGATTTCCAGATTCTATCAAAGAAGCTGCCAAACATTATTTTAGAATTATAACTCAATATCGAGTCTTTATTCGGTGTATTACTCAACAATAACTGAAATAACTCCAGAAAAATTTTACCCTCCAATTAATTTGATTTAATTTAGAACAACAAGAAGACCTTTCGAGTATGATCAAGAAGAAAAAGAAGATATTATGAATGATGAAGACCTCACATACAAGATCTTCACTATTAGAGCACAGGAAGTAAATATTATTTCCCAAAACTTAATAGAACAACAACTGCTAATGTAGCTCAGTGGACATATTTTATTGGACCTACTACATGTATTTTCTTAGTAGGAAGAAATAGCAGGAACTCTAGGAACTTTAATAATTGGTATGAAAGATTAAGAAATAATCAAATGGAAAATGATGATGGTACAAAAAAGAAAATATGTCAAGTACTATTTGAATATGCAATCCACAAGTGCAAGTATTGTGAAGAAAGAAGACAAGCTGATAAAGACTATGAAGATCCTTCTATTAATATAAATATTCTGGATTAGTTTTGCTGATAAGTTAAAGATGATAGAAAAATAGCTGACAAGACAAAATAGTTGCCGACTCTTGAAGAAAAGTAAGTGGCAAATAAAGAAAAATTATTGCCGAAAGTAGTCAAAAGAAGATGACAAGATAAGAAGATAGCCGACAAAGACAAAAGAATATCTTGACTTCAAAGCAAAGTTGTAATTGTTGCTTTGTAGTTAAGTTTTATCTTTAAATAACTATAGTCAAGTTAAACTTGTAACTAGAGTTAGAATGCTAGCTCTATATAAGGCCTTGTAACCTTAGTCATTAGGCATAAGTAGCCAAGTATTCTGCTCTTTGCCTCTCTCTCTTGTAATCTTGAGTTCAGAATTCTTTGATCTCTTCTCACATCAATAAAAGTATTGAAGAGTAACAGGTATGGCTGAGTAATTTCTTTTTGGGGATTAAGGGGGATTATTATCTGATCCTTAACAAAGTTTTTGATTTCTGCAATGATCCTATAAGGGAGATTACTGGTTATATGTTGTTATGGCTATGCTCCAGTAGGAAATAAAGGAAGGCTGTGCTGTGCTAGTTTGAAGGAAGTGATTCTATGAAAGGTCTATAGCCAGGATTAAGAGACTTCCAGCTTGTTAATCTCAATATAAAAGAGGACTGAGAATCTTTCATGTTCTGTTGCGACTCAAATTAGTATTGGTTAAACCCTATAGTAGCATATAGCCAGCTAGTTCAATTATAGTGTATATATATATATATATATATATAAAAGCAATCAACAATAAATATTAATAGTTGAATAAATTGATAAAGTGTTAATTTCACTTACCCTTGGCTCAATCCATGTAGGATCCTTAAGTTCAAATGCTTGCTTTTTTAGGACTATTGTTTGGTATGTTTTCATTGCCTTATGATTAAAATCATGAGATTTATAATTAATATGTCCATAAAAAATTGAATTGAATATTTTTTATACAAGTATACTTATAAATCTATTGTCTTCTTTATGTCCTTATTTGATTTGTAATGGAGGAAGCATAAGAAGAGGATTGTGTTACTCTTCAATGAAAGAATAATCAACTGCTAGTGGTCCCTGTTTAAAATAGGATGAGTTTGAATAAATCCACTTTTAACAAAAACCTATTAATCGCAAATTGGTCCTTACGAGTGCATGTACGGAGACATGAAAATGTTTTTTTTTACTTCACATATTCTTTGTTAGAGGTATTGGGACCTTATTTCCAGCATATTCCCTTTCTCCATCATGTGATACGAGTAAAGGAATTCAAAATTCTCACCTTTGTCTGATGTAATGCATAAAAGATGGAGATACCTGAGATAATGCAATCATATTAGCTGACTAAACTTCATAAGTTAATTATACTCAAGTAAAAAGATACTTATAGCATAAATAGCTCAATTGACATTGTAGTAAGCTGACTTTTCAAGAGAAGCCGATTGAAATCTTCTCATTCAATCATCACTTGATTCTTCATACCCACAACATCCTTTTCCTTATAAAAAATTTGTCTTTGAATGATTTATCATAGGCTAATAAAATTATTTGTTGGAGAGGAGTCAATCGTGATTACAACGGGGGTTGTGGAAGTTTCAACGAGGAAAGATTTGGCAAGGGGAGTTGAAAGGCGCAAGAGATAGTTATAAAAAATGATAAGAATGAAATATCTAATAAAATGCATGAAATATTTAATAGAACATGCTGCAGCTTAAACCATACTCACAAGTCTCTTGGGCCATATGATAAAATTACCAATAACTTCATACACAGTCTTGACCTTATTAATAGGGAGTGGGACGAGTGCCTCTAGTACTTTTACATCTTCTACCACTAACACTTGATCTTGTTGCATTTGCTTGTTGTAGACTATTTGTTCTAAAGTATGAATGCTGCCAAGAGCTACCAAGTATCTATCAGGATCCTCTAGATATAATTCACATAGTTTACCGATATTTCCAGCTGAAGGACCCTTTGAAATTTGTCTACAAATATTACTCTCTTTTATGATGTGAAATCTAAGATTGTGTATGAGGTGTATTGACAATCGTCTCTTGTCATGAGGTTATATAAGTCATCATCTCCTCTTTCATTTTTGCAAGCTAGGCTTCCAAGTGGGCTTCAAATGAAGTTTTAGCATCCTTCATTGCTTATTGCCTTATATTTGTCATCACAATTTCAACTCCTCTCTTGTAACAACACTTGAGCTGATAGGGTGTGTAGATGCACTAAAGTAATATTTGATTTCCATACCAAATGAAACACCTCTAACACGCCTCGAATGCTCTAGTTTGTCTATAGCAACCGCCAAGTTATTATTTCTACCCTCTATGAGCTTGTTGTTCCTTAAGAGCCTTCTATACAAACAAAACAAAAATCATAAACAAAAACATGAATAATTGAATAAAAAATTAAAGAATTAAATGTTGCTTACAATCCTTTCAACAACCTCGCATGCCTTCTCACTTGTATACCTTCCTTTCTTGCATTGATGCCCATATCTCTATTTATCCTCTTGAGAGATAGGTGATATTGGGAATAAGAGAATAAAAAGATTGAATAGCTTCTTCTTCTCTCTTCTTCAACTTCTCATCTATCAAGATATCATCAACTCGATCATAACCCCCATGAGACATTGTGCAGGGGCATTCATTTCTTACAGTAAATTCTTGTCCTTTTGCTTGTTTCTCTTGTTATTTAATGAGAAATTAATAAAGTAATACAATCAATTGAATTAAATTACTAAAATTAAATCAATTAAAAATTGACTAACCATAGCTTTTTCTCTAATAGAATTCTTGTCAAGTTTGTTCATCCATAAGTAATTAGCATATATTAAGAGGATTAGGACAAGCCTAACCTTCTTTCAACTCATAAGGCTAGTCTTAAAACCTCTTTAAGGTTCTCCACAATATTTTACTAGTTGTCTCTGACATGCTTGATCATTCGGAACATTGTAGGTAAGCTACAATTAATAATAGTTAGTATTTTACATGTAATAATTAGAAGTATTTATAATATTACAATGATATACCTAAATGCTTTCCTAAATCTATTCCTTCACACGTTTTGGCATATCAAGCCAATCATCAAATAAGGGTATTTTGATAGGCCTTGTAACATTCTAAACTTTTTATCCTGGAAATTATCAGTATTTATAAGGATATTTTGATCAAATTAGATAAATTATTGTTTGATAGTGTTTTTGTGAGGCTAATGTAGCTAATGAATCATTAGCCAGCCTTAAAAGAAGGCTAGATCGAAGATCGAGTGGGCCATGACATGGAGAGAGACACAAAATAAGTTTAGGATTCTTTGTGCCATGCATCGCGGTGCATGTGAAAAATTCTACACTTATCAGCTTACAAAATTGGATAAATCATAAGTGGGAGCAAAGGAAAGGTGAGAGAGCGACAAGTAGCAACCTGAGGCTTCTAGGGCTCAACCTTAGGAGTGATTTGGAAGCATTAGGAGCTTGAATCATCTTTAGGTAAGTTTCCTATTCCTCTCCTCCCTCATTATGTGAAATTTCTAACTTATGGGGTGTTAGGGGGGCTTGTTTTACGTTGTTCTTGGGGTAATAGATGAACCCATTAACTTAGATAAGGTCTTAAAGAGTTAAATCAAACCTCTAACCCTAGGTTTATGGGTTTTATGATGATTTAGAATTCTTGACTAGGGTTTAAACGAACCCTATGTGAGAGTGTGAGGTTTTGAGACATGTGAATAGTTGGTTAATGATTTTAGAATGTTTGGATGCTAAATAGGGTTGATTGTTAAATAAGAAATTTGAGAGTTATGGGTACTTGAAACCTAGTAAATTTAGGGTTTATTCAAAGTGATAATTGACAATTATCACTAAATTGTGTAGATTGAGTGTTACTTGAGCCTTATCGTGCGTGTAGATCGTGTAAAGCTAATGTTAAACCACAGTGACCCTTTTGTGACAAAAGGTTGAGGTAACGGAATAATTTACACTAATTAATTGTATTGCTTAACTGTTCGTGATTAGATATGTATATCTGCTACTTGTGATTTGATAACATGCATATTGCAAAATATGATTTTTGTGATGAAATTTCAAAATATGAAAATTTTTGTATGAATGTAGTGAGAATTGGATATGTATATAAGTTACGTATGAGATGTGTGAGCACGGTTATGTTAGGGGGTGGGAGTTCACCCGTAGGAAGGAACAGTAAAAGTCCATATGGCATGTATCTCCTTAGTGCCCAGTAAGGCACGGTATTGGTGATTGTCTCCTTAGCATCCAAGTAGGATACATCATTGGAGATTGACGTTCCTTATCATCAATGATGCAGTGTTGGAGTACCGATATCCCAATTTATGTGTGATAGGGGAGACCATAGTCCGGGAGTAGGATATTTGAAGAATACGTTGATGGAACTTTAATCCTATGTAAACACTCACAAAAACTTATTTTCTCAACTTTAGACAATGTATGAGAGATTAGAGGACAATAAGTCCACTTATCTTCTAACCTTAGATGTAAGTCCTCTCGTATTCACATTTCTTTTAAATCTAACCTTGCATTCATACAATCCTTAATCTTTCCTGGCATGTTTAAAGGCATTCCAATAATACTATCATTCATATTTTTTCTCTACATGCATAACATCAATACAATGTCTCACTTCAAGATAACACCAATATGGAAGATCAAAAAAGAGAGACCCTTTTTTCCATATATTTTTGGTACTCATTTTCTTTTGAGTCTTAACAAGGATAACGTTAATGTATTTCACCCGTTCATAGACTTGCTCTCTAGTTAAAGCATCCAAAGCATGAAGGCACTTTTGGTAGTCATAAAAAGTTTTTTTTTAATTTACGATAAGGGTGATCTTGTTTAAGAAATTTTCGATGGCCAAAGTAGACCGTCTTCCTCCTATGTTAAAGTTGATAGCAGTATGTGCCTTCTTCACAAAATTGGACATGCTTTGTGACACTTGACATTATACTTGGGACAAATTTCCATGCATAGGAATTTCATTTATAGTACAAAATATCATAGCACGTAATATAAAATTATCCTTTCGATTTGTGTCAACACATCCATACCTACCTCCCACAACTCTTTCAAGTCCTCAATCAAAGGTCTCAGTAAATATCAATGTCATTTCTAGGTTGTTTTGGTCTTAAAATCAACACGGATAGCATCATGTACTTTTGTTTCATTCACAATCGAGGTGACATGTTATAAATCACTAAAAGAATAGACCATGAGCTATATATACTGCTAAGGCTACAATAAGGATTCATTCTATAGGTATAAAGTTGTAACATCCAGGATTTCAATCTAAGAAACTAGTTACTAATCAGGGATAAGTTAGTAATTAGTGGACTAATTATGATTTAGATGTTGATTCGATATGTGTGTTGTTTGGATGTTCTATTAATAGGATTAAAAGGTAGAATGATGATTCGAGGAGAAATGCATGAGAATAAGTGACATTTACTTTACTGTGCCATGTGTAACACTTGCCCTGAGTGTTAATAAAAATACATCACAACCAAATAATTTAAGTGTGATTAAGGAGTTGATTCTAAAACTAACTTAGAAACAAACCATTTAAATTTCCAAACAATCTATACAATAGCAAAACAAACATTTGAAACCTTTTAGAAAAGTTTGAAGGATTACTATATAGTGCATGAAAGCAAATTAGGCAAACAGGGACAGTTAGTTGCTGTCATGAAAACATTAATTTTGCTATCATGACAGCCCTCCCGGGCAAAATTTTAAGAGGTGCTGATTCATTATTTAGCCTTTGATTGAAGTGATTTGAAAGCTTACATGTCACTTTTAATAAGTATAAGGAGTGTTCCAAATTTTACAAAGGCCTAACAGACGAATTAAAATTTGAACAAGTTACAAATTTGGCATTTTTGCTGTCATAATAGCATATTCAAACCAACTTCTAAAGTGCACCATTTTGTCATCCGACCTCCAATCAAAGCAATTCCAGAGCCCACATGTCACATTCAAAGTGCACAACAAGTGTACCAAATTTCAAAAAGATTTAACGATTAGGTCAAAATTCATGCACACCTCAATCTCAGCAATTATTGTTGTCATGACAGCATTATATTGCTGTCATGATAACATTATGACAACATCTCTAGGCCAACTTTCAGAGCTTGCCATTTCTCCATTCGATGTCTGATAAAGGTGATTCTAAAGCTCACACGAAGATTATAAAAGGTTTTACTTGTGACCCCAATTTCAGGAAAATCCAATAGTTGAATTGAAATTTAAACACCGAGATGCTAAACTGCAGCTTTTTAGTAAAAAAATCATTTTGAAAATTGTCCAAATCTCATCCTAAGGGTCACAAACTTGTGGGAACACTTTGGATATGTCAAATAGGACTATGAGGACCTAATAGAACATTTAAATGAAGGAAAAATCTCTTATATCAAAATTTGACCACTCGAATGTCATTTCCCAAAAGGACCCTAAGCTATCAAAATTCACAAATCACACAAGAGTAGTCAAATACCATTTCAGACACCGTATACACACATACATGCAAATGCTAAACATTTTCACTTAACTCAAAGATCCCTATAGGGCCCACGCACCTACCCTCTCAATCTAATATGTATGTTTGCCCATATCACACAATTGGAAATGCAATTACTTTACATTTTCTTGTAAAATCACATATATTCTTATACATATCAAAATAATATTTACTTGTAGTGGAAACTTGGTCTACCAAATGAACCCATCAATACCACACACTATAACCAAGTTTCCTAGTCACAAGTCTACAAGTAGACAAAAATTCATGCACAAGCACGTAATCCACATATATTCACACACACACACACACACACAATCACATCCTAGTGGCACCCTAATCCTAAATACATTACAATGTACTTACTCAAAAGAAAGGGGTTGTAATTCTTTACAAATTACAAGCAAACCCCTAGCTTAGCTCTTTTCCCTATCCACTATTGAATCCTTCACCAAGACCTGTAAATATTGTAAAGAAAGGTGTGAAATAAACACAATCTCAGTAATAGAGAAATCAATATTCTTTATTACAAGGAAAGCCATAGTCAAATAAATAAATAATAGATTCAAAATAACATATAATTAATCAGTTAAAATGGTTGAATGCATGAGATAGGCCGATATGGCCTTTCCTGACCAATAGAATGCCCCCTAGCACTCTTTAGCTTGTAGGTAAACCTTATACCCATCGTACCTCCATATGCACAAAATATAAACTAAGGCATGATTTGATTCACCGAACCACCTGTGCCCCTTTAACGTGAATCCTGAACAGTCAAAGCTAACTCCCTTCCTCAACTAGCCTAACTTATTCTCTATGTGAGGGCTACCTTGGCCTAAGTACTCAACCTCACACTTCATATGTTGGATTCCCTCCCTCATTGAGAGATGTCGAATACTCATTTACTAACTACTTTAGTGTACTGAGCCCATAATACGAAAGGCAACACTGAGTACTGACAGTGAGCCATAGAATATCACAAGACCACATCTCCTTATTGGTGAACTCCCACTAAGATCATGCCTCCTACCCTTTTCTACCTTTCCAGAATATTGACTATTTCAACACTTTAAGGTATTACAACACTCATAATTCATCCCTTAAGCAGTTCCTTAGCCTATCTAAGTTATCAAACCTAGTTGTACTCTCTAAGTGCAACTCATCATTTTTATGACCATAATGCATGCTAATAATCTTATTTCCATAAATAACATCATTATTAAATAGACAGTAAACATAGATGCATTATTATTAAAGTAATACCCCAAAAAACCTTCTAAAATAAAATTTATTTGCATTTAATTATTTAAAACATGTAATGCAAGCTAGATAATATTATTTACTTAAAGATAGCTAAACAAAGTAATAAGAAATATAAATTCCCTCGTTACCTGAACCTTTTTATACCAAAAGGGTTCCCCTTGTACAAAAATATGACTTAGCTTGTCTCTTAACTTCTAAACAAATTTCACCAATAATCTCTATCGTGTAGTCGAGCTCACAATGGCTGCAAAGCCTCTCAAATCCCCTCTCTTACTCCTTTCTTCTCCTCCTTTCACTCTCTCGTTCTCTTGTTCATTTCTTTCCTTTTGTTTCCTTAATACAATTTTTTGTTTCTGCATTCCTTTAAATCTGAAAACTGATCCTAGAAAATATTGGGAAAAATTACAAAGAAGGACCTAACATTTTTTTTATTATAGCACAAAAGCCTGGGTCAACTTTGGTAATTTTTTTCATCATTAAAAATAAAATAAAACCAAACTTTTTCTTAGTAAAATTCAAACTCTGGACCTCTATCAAATTCTTCTTAATTTTAATTTAACTATAGATATTTTTTTAAAATTAAATTTGAGTTTTAAAATTTTCAAGATATTACATTCTCCCCTCCTTTAAAAAGGATTTTATCCCTGAAATCCAAACTAACACAAAACCAAAGAGAGAAACACACTAGGGAAATAATTACGGATACTCCTTCCTCATTTAATCATCAGTCTCCCAGGTTATATCTCCTAAAGCCATCTCTTTCTAAACCACTTTTACCAATTGGATTGTCTTATTCTTGAGTTGCTTATCCTTAACATCCACAATATGATATGGTTCAGTTTAGTAGGTTAAATTTTCCTAAATTTCAATGTCCTCAGGGTTTATCACATGCAACGGGTCTGATTGGTACTTCTTTAGTTGTGACACATGAAACATATTGTGTAGGCTTGCTAACTGAGGAGGAAAGGCTAACTAACAAGCTACCAACCCAACCTTCTTTAAAACCTCAAAGGGATCCATATACCGAGGAGACAACTTCTTAGCTCGAATCAAGCATCTAACATCCTTCAATAGGGAAATCTTGAGAAATACATGATCCCCAACCTCAAAAGACAGGTCCTTATGATGATTATCTACATAACTTTTTTGTCTACTCTACTCCATAAGAAGCTTTTGTTTGATCAATTTGATTTTCTCTGTGGTCTCATCTACCACATTCGGCCCCATTAATGTCCTCTCACTTAACTCATACCAATACAGAGGTAATCTACATCGTCTACCATACGTGCTTCATAAGGCGCCATCTGAATACTGGCATGATAACTATTATTATAAGCAAACTCTACTAGAGGCAACCAGCTTCCTTGAAGCTTTACGGCACATGATCTCAACATATCATCTAATGTCTGGCTCATCCACTTAGTCTACCCATCAGTTTGTAGATAATAGGATGTATCAAATTTTAGATCCGTGCCCATAGCCCTTTGCATAGCCTATTATAAATTCATTGTAAATCGAGGATCACGATCTAAAACAATATCCCTTAGTACCCCATGTAGTCACACAATCTCCTTGATATAGATCTCGACATACTTATCATCCATATAGGTGGTCTTGATCGGTAAGAAGTGTGCTGACTTAGTCAAATGATCTACAATCACCTAAATAGAGTCAAAACCAACCTGAGTTCTCGACAGACTAGATACAAAATTCATTAAAATACTATCCCATTTCCATTTAGGAATTTCTAGAGGCTATAACAATGTCGATGGCTTTTAGTGCTCTATCTTGACCTTCTAACAAGTCAAATACTTGCTAACATACTCTATGACATCCTTTTTCATACCTGCCTACCACTATTGATGCTGCATGTCATGATACATCTTAGTAGCATAGGGATGAAGGTTGTAACTATTACGATGCGCCTCATCTAACAATTGCTTCAGAATAGACTCATTATTGGGAACACACACCCTATCTTTGAAAACCACATACCCATCATCACTAAACCAATAGTCCATTATCTCATCATTCTCAATGTCTTGACTTATTTTTTAAAAATTAAATATTGAAGCTGAGCATCCTATATCTCTTTCCAAAATTCATTGGAAATAACCATAGTCATAAGACCATTTAATGAGAACTTAGTCACACTTAAAGAAGTCTCGACTAAAGACTCCATCAATCTATGCTCCTAAACCATTAGATAGGCCATATGTAAGATCTTGTAACTTTGTTTCATGTTCAACTCTTTTTGATCCACTAGGTACTTGAGACTTTTATAGTCACTCAAGACCCTAAAACTCTATTCTATAAAGATAATAAAGCCAAATCTTCAATACAAAGACCATCGTAGCCAACTCATGCGTCGGATAATTCTCCTCATATAGCCTAAGCTATCGAGATGCATATGCCACTGCCCTCTCATCTTGCATTAGAAAACAACCAAGACTCTTATGAGGGCATTGGTATACACTTTATAAGGCTTTTGAGGATTTGGAATCACTAATACTAGAGCTATCATTAACCTTTCTTACGACTCAAGAAAAGTTATTTTGCACTTATCATCCTAGATAAATGGCCTATCCTTCCTTATGAGCCTAGTCAAAGGCATTAAAATTAGGAGAAATGCTTGATAAGATGCCGGTTGTAACCTACTAACCCTAGGAAACTACGGATATCTATAATCAATTTCGGTCTCTCCTATTGCAAGATTGCTTTAACCTTATGCACCATCTGTTAACACAATATGTCCTAAGAATCTAACCTCTCTCATCCAAAACTCACACTTATTGAGCTTGGCATATAGCTTATGATCTCACAGAAACCTTAGGATAATCCTTAAGTGTCTAGCATGATGCTCCTCATCTTTAGAGTAGATCAATATATCATAAATAAAAACACCACAAATTGATCCAAGAAATGCTAAAAGGTGCGGTTCATATGGTCTATGAAAATTGCAGACGCATTAGTCAACTCGAATGGCATAACCAAGAACTCATAATAGCCATATTAAGTCTTGAAAACCATCTTCACCACATCTTTCTCACCAACCCTCAGCTGGTAATACCCTAAATGTAGATCAATCTTAGAAAAATTGTGGCACCAACCAACTAATCCAAGAGATCATCGATGTGAGGTGGTGGTTACTTGTTCTTCATCATAACCTTATTCAACTACCTGTAATCAACATACAATCTTAAACTACCATCCTTCTTCCTCACAAATAAGATAGGGGATTTCTAAGGAGAAATGCTGGGTCTAATAGATTCCTTGTCTAACAGCTCTTCAAGTTGCTTCTTCAATTTAACCAACTCTAAAGGAGCCATCTATAGGGAGCCTTTAAAATTGGCTGCGTCTCCGGAACCAGATCAATAGAGAATTTAACCTCGTGCTCTGGAGGTAATCCTGACACATCCTTTAAAAATACCTCCAGGAACTCCTTAACAACCTCAATTTTATCCATTTTACGTACCTCAAACTCTTACGTAGTGAGCACTACAACATAACCTTGACAACCTTACTCAATCAACTTCTCAACTTGAAAAGAAGAAAACAAGAATGACCAGGGTATTCCTCAACCACCTCTGGAACTTTTGTCAAAGTCACAGTCTTAGCCACACAATCTAAGACAGCACCATAAGCTGTCAACTAGTTTATACCAATAATTAAACCAATACTTTGCATAAGTAATTTGATCACATTCATCCAAGTTGACAACCCATTAAAAGTCATCTTAGTCCCACATACTACACTAGATCGATCGACTAAACCAGAAGTAAAGGAAACTTCTATATCATAGGGTAATTGCTCAATAGGCATACCCATTCTATCTAAGTACTCGGCTTCAACAAGCAACAACCCTTAGATGATTGTGCTTCTCATCATATATCATCTCACCGAGTAAAGATAGTTGCTAGCGGTGCTCTAGTCTCATTTTCTTTCAAAACCTCTTTGCTTTCCACTTGCTATCATTATAAACATTTAGATAAGTCGAGAACTTAGACAGATGATTGAATTTTGTTATAAAGGTCTTCTCATCTAAGTCCCCCTACTGAAAAGCATGAAATTATGCTTTTTCTCATCTCTGAAAGCCGGTAGGAAGTGAAAATCATAAAATCTTTCCTTAAATTTGGCCCAAGCCATAGATCTATCATCTATGGGCTCAACAAAATCTTACTAATGCTTGGCTTCACCAACAAGCTGCATTGTAGCTAAGAGAACCCTCTGCTTAGATGTATATTTCACCATAATAAATAGCTTCTTCATTCAATCCAACCACTCTTCAGCTTTCCCATCAAGCATACTACCATCATATATGGTTGGATTAGAGTGAGAGAATTCCTTCCAAGGTCTAGATATGTCATCCTCTTAATTATCAAAAATTAGTCCATGATCTCCCACAATACTAAAAGCTCCCTGCCCAGCACTTGGGTCAACATGCTAATTTGGAATAGCATGACCTTTGAGATTTTGTTGTATATCTACAATCACTTCAAGCAGCCTAGCCGTGACTGCATTTGTCCCCTGTAGTGGTGGTTATGGTGGAGGCAGAGGAGATGGAGGTGGTAGTCATTCCTCATTCCTCGATTTACCTCTTCCTTTTCAGGATATATTACAATTGAAAGGTGTACAGTCACACATGTACAGACCTTTCTCCCCTCTTAAAGGAACAAGCTAGAAAATGAAAAAGAATGCCAAGCCAGGTTAGTGGCATTAGGGAAAGAGCATAAGAGTAATGTATTTAGGGTGCTAACTAGGAAAGAGGAATCATAAACATAAAACTAATATCAAATGTAACACTTGCCCTAAGTGTTAACAAAAACACACCACAACCAAATAATCTAAGTGTAGTTAAGGAGTTGATCCTAAAACTAACTTAGAAAACAAACCATTTAAATTGCCAAACAATCTATACAATAGTAAAACAAACATTTGAAACCTCTTAGAAAAGTTTGAAGGATTGCTATATAGCGTACGGAAGCAAATTGGGCAAACAGGGGCAATTAGTTGCTGTCATGATAGCCCTCCTGCGTAGACTTTCAGGAGGTGCTGATTCACTGTCTGGCCTCCAATTGAATTGATTTGAAAGCTCACATATCACTTTTAATAAGTATTAGTAGTGTTCTAAATTTTACAAAGATCTAATGAATAGATTAAAATTTGGACACATTACAAATTTCACATTTTTATTGTAATGACAGCACATTCGAACCAAATTTCAAAGTGCACTATTTTGTCATCCGACCTCTGATCAGAGCAATTCTAAAGCCCACATGTCACATTCAAAGAGCACAAAAAGTGTACTAAATTTCAAAAAGATTTAATGGTTAGGTCAAAATTCATACTCATCTCAACCTCAACAATTGTTATTGTCATTCTGTCATGACAACATTATATTGTTGTCATGACAGCATCTCCAGGCCAACTTTTAAAGTGTTCCATTTCTCTATTAAATATCTAATTGAGGTGATTTCAATACTCACACAAATATTATAAAAGGTTTTACTTGTGACCCAAATTTTAAGAAAATCCAACGGTCAGATTGAAATTTGGGCACCCTGATGCAAAAATGTAGCTTTTTGGTAAAAAAACTATTTTCAAAATTATCCAAATCTCATCCTAAGGATTACAAACTTGTGGGAACACTTTGGACATGTCAAATAGGACTAGGAGTACCTAATAGAACATTTAAATAAAGGAAAAATCTCTTATATCAAAATTTGACCACACAGGTGCCATTACCTAAAATGAACCTTAAGCAACCAAAACTCACAAATCACACAAGAATGGCCAAATATCATTTCAAACACCATATACGCACATACATGCACATGCTAAATATTTTTACTTGGCTCAAAGATTCCCATGGGGCCTATACACCCACCCTCTCGATCCAAGATGTATATTTGCCCATAACACAATTTGCAATGCAATCACTTTGCATTTGCTTGTAAAATCACATTTATTCATATGCATATCAAAATAAACATTTGCATGTAGTGAAAACTTAGTCTACCAAATAAATCCATCAATATTAAACACCATAACCAAGTTTCCTAGTCACAAGTCTATAAGCAGATAAAAATTCATACACAAGCACATAATCCACACATATTCACACACACACACACACACACACACACAATCACATCCTACTGATACCCTAATACTAAATACATTACAATGTACTTGTTCAAAAGAAAGGGGTTGCAATTCTTTACAAATTACAAGCAAACCCCTAGCTTAGCTCTTTTCCCCATTCGCCATTAGATCCTTCGCCTGAACCTAAAAATATTATAAAAAAAGGGCGAGATAACTACAGTCTCAAATAGAAAAATTAATATTCTTTATTACAAGGAAAGCTATAGCCAAGTAGATAAATAATAGATTCAAAATAACATATAATTAATCAGTTAAAATGCTTGAATGCATGAGATAGGCTGATATAGCCTTTCCTGACCAATAGAATGCCCCCTAACACTCTTTAGCTTGTAGATAAACCTTATACCAACTGTACCTCTACAAGCACAAAATATAAACTAAGGCATGATCTGATCTACTGAACTGCCTATACCCCTTTGACGTGAATCTTGAGTAATCAAAGCTAACTCCCTCCCTGAGCTAGCCTGACTTATTCTCCATGTGAGGACTACCTTAGCCTAGGCATTCAACCTCACACTTCATATGCCGGATTCCCTCTCCCATTGAGAGGTGTCAAACGCTCAATTCACTAACCACTTTAGTATATTGAACCCACAAAAAAAAGGCAACACTGAGTACTAATAGTAAGCCATAGAATACCACAAGACCACATCTCCCCATTGGTGAACTCCTATCAAGATCATGCCTCCTACCCTTTCCTACCTTTCCTAAGTATTGACCACTTCAACACTCTAAGGTATTATAACACTCATAATTTATCCCTTAAGTAGTTCCTTAGCCTATCTAAGTTACCAAACCTAGTTACACTCCCTAAGTGCAACTCCTCATTTTTATGACCACAATGCATGCTAATAATCTTATTTCCATAAATAATATCATTATTAGATAGATAGTAAATATAGATGCATTATTATTAATGTAATACCCCATAAAACCTTCTAAAATACATTTTATTTGCATTTAATTATTTAAGACATATAATGCATACTAGATAATATTATCTACTCAAAGATAGCTAAATAAAGTAATAAGAAATATAAATTCCCTTGTTACCTCAACCCTTTTGTACCAAAAGGGTCTCCCTTATTGAAAAATATGACTTGGCATGTTACTTAACTTTCAAACAAATTTCACCAACAATCCCTATCATGTAGCTGAGCTCACAACAACTGCAAAGCTTCTCAGATCCCTTCTCTTACTCATTTCTTCTCCTCTCACTCTCTCGTTCTCTTATTCATTTCTTTCCTTTTGTTTCTTTGATTCAATTTTTTGTTTCTGCATTCCTTTAAATCTAAAAAATGATCTTGGAAAATATTGGGGAAAATTACAAGGAAAGGCCAGACATTTTTTAATTATAGCATAAAAGCTTAGGTCAATTTTGGTAATTTTTTTCATAGTTAAAAATAAAATAAAAGAAAAATTTTTCAAAATAAAATTTTAAATTTTGGACCTCTATCAAATTATTCTTAATTTTAATTTAATTATAAATATTTTTTAAAAATTAAATCTGGGTCTTAAAATTTTCAAGATGTTACACCATGCTCCACGGTAGAAGCTAAATATGCCATGGTGCATGGTATAGAGATTACTTAAAGGCTAAGTCAGAACTTGTGAAATCAGAAAGAGAAGGAGATGAAAATGTGTTTGGAGAAGAGAAGATGTTCTTATTTGCCAGGGCAAGCATTATCTAGCTACTGGGAGTCTGCTTCAATTAGTGACTTGTCAGGTAAGTATCATGCAGCCCTAAACTTCATTTCTATTCTATTTTCATTGAATTTAATCAATTGAGAAATTAAATTAGGAAGTTTTTAAGTTGTTAGAATCTAAAGAAAGGTTTAAAAAGGGCTTTCGAATATGAAACTAAAGTTTTGTGACTAGTATGGAGTTGAATGGTTAATCTTTAAGGATTTAAGCTCAATTAGCCCAAATAACTAGGTTGGAATTAAAAAATTAGGTAAATAAATGAGTTAAGAGGTTGTTATAGTCATTTGAATAGCTTATAGGGCTAATGACTATAAACAATAGACTTATGAATTCAAAATGCATTAATTGAATCTTTTTGTGTGTTAAGGGATCTGGTTTAGTCAAATTAATGCCTATGTTAAGTATTAGGAATCAACTGAGGGACATTGTATTGTGTAGATTGAGTACCTATAACATTGCTAGTAGGAATCTACATTCTTGGGAATCCATAGTGATTGGTAACCCTTAGTAGTAAGGGTAAAAGGTAACTAAAGTAACCCTTTTACCTGTTCGTTTGTAAAATTATTTACAAGTATGTTATATAACTATGTGCATTATGATTTATAAATTGATATAGTAGTAGAATTGTGAAAGTATTTGTATACGAGGGTGTGAGTGATGTATGAGATGAATGTGAAAGGGATATATGCTGACATGTGTATTGCATCCGTGAGTTTACCCTAGACTAAGGTAGGGGGTCACGGCCCTACTCTATGCAAGTCTAGAAAGTCTTGAAGGTCTTAAGCGTAAAGCTTGACTTTGCTAGGAAGGACATAGGAGATCCTGATGATCTCAAGTGTAGAGCTTGACTCTACTATGACGAAACTAGGATAAGGAATGATCCACGAGTATACCCTAGAGTAGAGTAAGGGGTCATGGTCCTACTCTGTGTAAGGCTAGGAAGTCTTAAAGATTCTAAGTGTAGAGCTTGACTTTGCCACGACAAACCTTAGAGACCACCCATATGTGAAGAGGATTACCTAGTCTGAATAGAAGTATGGTGAGCCCTGTTTTATAAAAGACTGAAAGTCCTTATTTGAGCATAGAAATTGCTTCACTTGGTGGAACCAGGAATGCATGATCATGAGTATGATGGTTTGAAGATTATGAATTTGTGTATATGCATACTATACTAGTTTTATTGAAATACATGCTGCTTTATCTATTGTTTATGATTTTGCTTACTAACTGGTAATTAGGTTATATCCGAGTTACTGGGATGTATGTCTCACTTTGTTACCTTTGTACACAGGTCAAGAGAGCCCAAGAAGGCCAATAAAGGAAGCGAGAAAAGAGTAGCCTTACTTGGTAGTAGTATGACTACCTATAGTGCAGAATAAATGTATAAAGTTGTAACTAGAATTTGAGTTGCTAACTAGGATGAATAAGTGAATGAGAATATGAATATGTATATGAATTGTGGTTGAAAACTTGCTTATATATGTGTGTGATATTGCAACTCGCTGAGGATGAGATGGGTATATGGGTAGGCTTAGATATAATCCAAGCAAGTGTATGTTATTATGTAAGTTGTTCCACTAGTATATATGTGAATTGATGTGATAATTTATGTATCTGTATATGAGAACTTGACACAAATGGTGAGGCTAAGCTCCATTTAAAAGAGTCAAGTATAATGTGATTCTTGACCATATGGTAAGGTAGAGCCCCATATGTAAGAGTTGAATGATTAAAAGTGGAACAGGTTTATGTGTATATGTGCTTGTATATTTATGCCTTATATAAGTCCATAAATGTGTATTGTGATATTAAGAGGTCAATTTGAGTACTTGATGTGATTTATGTGATTAGAAATGTCAATCAAGTGTATATAGTCTTTTTTAGTTCAATACCTGAAGTGGTCTAATAGGATAAAGAATGAGAATTAAGCAGTTAAGGTGCAAGTTTTGAAAGAAAAAGTAGCTTTTTGCACCCAAGTGTCTAATTTTAAATCAAACCATTAGATCGAGTCTAAACTTATCTCATTAGATATATTACATTCTAAGCTTCATATAGGTGCTTGAATATTCACTCCGATTGGATATCAGATGTGGAAATGGTACACGGTAGAAGTTTACCTTCTGAACTACCATATGATAGCAGAATTTCTTGTCATATGTGCCGTGGTACATTGTGTGCCACACTACAATGCATGTCATAGAAAAGAATAAAGTCATGACTCTATACCATATGCAGTGCATCGTGGTGTGAGCCCCGATACATGAACCTTTTTCAGGATAAAGATGTGTTTTATTGAGTCATATGATTAAGTTTGTGCTTCCATTAGCCCTCTTATTTGAACATATCTTTTACAAAGTTGAGATCTTGCATTTTGAAAATGAATAGAGGGCTATTACTCTGATATGTTATTGTGATTATATTGAAATGTGTAAGATTGGGAATGGTAAAGTTCAGAGTTAGTAAGGAATTTACAAAAGTCCAAGCAAAGATTGCTTGGCTCATTGCTAAATTTAAGAAACAATTGATCAATTTTCTTTCACTGAGGAGAATCGGTTGGATGTCAAAGTTTTTCATCTAATATCCTCTCATCTACATACCATCTCAAGTTCTTTGCATCTTTAGTATTTACAAACAAGCGTTTAAACCTTAGTATAATTAGAAGATACCATAAGGCTATTGTAAGAGCCCCTTTCTCTTTGTACTGTGGTACCTTACTTTTTGGACACTTCTCCTCCCCTTTTAACTCTTTTCTATACAACACATAGTCATTAGGGCATGTATGTATCTTTTTAAAATTCATCCCCATTAGGCACAAGATCTTCTTAGTATCATAGTAATGATTTAGTAGTACATTTTCTTTTATAAATATTATTTAGAGTAACTTTAGTAGCCATACAAAATTTTGGTCACTCCATCTAAATTGTGAGTTCAAGGTTACCAATTTTAACATCCCAGATAACAAACTAAAAATTGGTACTCCTTAAGTATAAAGGCTTCTCAGCATTAGTGCACAAGTTATCATACACATATGCTCATTCAAAAGCCTCTTTCTTAATATTACGGATCATGTCCTCTAGCCGATCTTCATCCATATCTACTTCATTATCAAGATTATAATCAACTCCCATATATTGAGATATACCACTATGATTTTCCAATCATTCACCATGCCAAAAATCCATACCATATAATTTTTGCAAATACCATCGCAAATCAAGTGTTCTCTTATTTTAGTACTACTTAGTTTTCTCTCATTTAAGCAATTTACACAAGGATAATAGAACCTTCCACTATTATCAATAACATTTTTCTTAGCAAATTCAAAAAACTCATTCACCTTATTATCAAACTCCACTTATAACATTAGGTGCACCTACACCCGATGTTATAAGTTTTTTAACAATAGGTAATAGACATAGCTGATATTAGAAAAATTCCACTACCTTTATTTTCTATGGCGTTTGCCTTTGAACCTCTATTAAAACTCCCCTATAAATGATAATTTATGTACTAGTGTTCCCTCAGGAAAAACTCATACTTACTGAGTTTGGCATGTAGTCTATTTTCTCTCAGAATCTGAAGCATAATCCTGAGGTGCCTGGCATGTTATTCCTTATCTTTTGAATAAATTAAGATGTCGTCAAAAAGGACTAAGACAAATTGATCTAAATACGGCTTGAAAATATGTTTTAGGTAGTCCATGAATACCGTAAGCACATTTGTCAGATCAAAAGGCATAATTAGGAACTCGTAGTAATCATACCAAGTCCTAAAATCTATCTTAGGCACATCCTCTGTACAAACTCTCAGGTGATGATACCCTGACCTTAAGTCTGTTTTAGAAAACACTTAGGCACCAATAATGGATCTAAAGATATCATTAATCCTTATTAAAGGAAACTTATTCTTCACAATCACCTTATTTAATTGCCTATAGTCAATGTAGAGTACAAATTGCAATCTTTCTTTCTTATATACGACACTTGTAATCCCAGGGCGATACACTCAATCTAATAAACCCCTTATCAACAATTCCTCAATATGCTTCTTTAACTCAACTAAATCTGATAGTGACATTTAATATGGGGCCCTAGAAATAGGCTTAGTTCTAAGAACTAGATCAATTAAAAACTCAACTTTCCTTTTCAAAGTTAATCCTATCATCTCATCCAAAGATACCTCAGGGAACTCACTCACTACCCTAATTTTCTTAATACCACCATCATACACTAGCTAGTCAAAAAAGAAAATCATATATGCATTGCAACCCTGTCAAATCAACCTTTCAGCACTAACTACTGATAACAACTTGGACAACTTAGAAGAACTCATTCCAACAAAAAGCATCAGTGAACAAAACATCTTTCTAGCATAATCTAACATAGCATTATTAACTGCTAGCCAATCCATGCCCACCATCACATCTATTCCTTTTATAAGAATGCAAATCAGGTCAATCTTAAAAATCATACCCTCAAACCTAATCTCTATACCTTCATAATCCTTACTCATAATACTAAAAGATTTTGAAGGCATAGTCACTTTAATAAGAATCGGTACTTCTTGTAAAGTCATCTTTAGTCTATCTACACATTTTTCATACACAAAGGAGTATGTAGCACTATAATCAAACAAAGCTTCTACATCTTTTCCATAAACAGAGATCATGCCTCTTATCAGATTTGGAGATGCTCTAGCCTCGTGTTGAGACACAGTGAACACCTTCCCCAGAATGGTAGAACACTACTTTGCTACCTTAGCTCTACACCTTAGGCACTGTCTCACCATATGACCTATCTTTCCACACTTTAAGCATGTCCAACATTTCTTCACATGAAATCTGTCACAAATATTATACTAAAGTAATACTCTTATACTCAATATAGGTACTGGAACATTTGATACTTATCTCAAATACTGTGGAGGCCTAATTCTAACTCTAATGCTTCTTGGAGTTGACCCCCTTTGAACATAATAAGATTGGGATCCTTTGGTAAAACCTTTCCTTCCAGCAAATCTAAAACTATCAGAACTGTATCAATGCTTTTTTGATAATTCATTTAGGAACCAATGGAGATGAGAACCTCTTTAGACTATCCCCTCATCTCTCAACCTCTATGTCTCTACCTCTCCTAATAGTTACTCTCAGCTTACGACACATTTCCTCGTATGTTGTCACATCAAGCAATGCAATTTTCTATCAATATTATGGTCATATCTTTTATAATAATCTCTCTATCTTCGACCTTGTATCATTATTATACTAAAGGTATGTGGAGAAAGTAGACAAGTCATTGAACCTTCTGATTAATTCCTCTTCGTCCAGATCTCCCTACTTGAACACATGAAATTCCTCCTCTTTCTCAGTTCAGAACTAGACTAGAAAGTAATAATCAAAGAACATCTTGTTAAACTCTTCCCAGGTTAACCGAGAATCACCTACTAGCCTACTAGACTCTCGCCATTTGTTTACAGCCTCAACTAACTACACTATAGTCAGGATCACCTTTTGCTCAGATGTACACATAACCACTTCAAATATAGACTTAAGGCATTCAGTCCACTATTCAGCATCTCTTTCTCTCATACTACTATCAAAAGTCGGCTAGCTAAACCAGATAAAAGTCTTCCACACCTAATCTATAGTGGCTATAGGTCTAAACTCATTGATTTAAATAGAGTTAATGGGAGTTGTTTAGGTTGTTTAAACTTAGAATTTATGGCAATGTGAGTTTTAGTAGTTAAGGGGTAATAAATACTCAAATTTCCACAATTAATAAGGTGGTTAGAGTAATGTGAAGCTATTAATAGCTAGTTAGGAGTTTAATAAAGTTAATGAGAGTTAGAGGAAGCTAATAAACCCTATGGTTACTTTTTTATTTGAGGAAATTGAATTTTGAGTGTTGAAATGTTAAACTAGATATTAAAAAAAATACCTAAAAAGGGATATTAATGATTAATTTTGTAATTAAATGTAGAGTGATCATATTTGGCTGCACTCAAGTTTTATGAAAGTATTAGAAGTGACTAATTGAGGGGTAGACCTTTGACCTCTCAAAGGTTTGAAATAACTAAGGGAAAATCTTTCTTGTTCTTTTGTGTGTTAATTAATTTATTGATTTAAAAATTGTAAATGACGTGTGTGCAATTAATTGAAATGTAAGTATGGCATAAAATGTTTGAAAATCAAATATCACAATTTGTGAGATATTGAGAAATGACACAATATTTTTGTAGAGTTCAATTATGTAAATCTATAGAGTTTAATGATATGATATTTTTGTGGAGTCCAATGATATGATTTTAAGGAGTTCAATGAATATGTGTTCATATGGAGTTTAATAATTATGTGTTAATAGAGTTCAACAATTATGTGATAGGTGGAGTTCAATGATTATGTGTTAATAGAGTTTAATGATTATGTCTGATGTGGAATTCCATGATTGCAAATGAAATGAGAAAGGGTGGAGTACAATGAAGTGAATTGGCATGTTTAATGTGTGAGATATATGCGTACCCTGAATATTGATATTTATGCATTACATGATCATGTGAGGTAGGAGTTTACCTAGGAAGAAGAGTAATAAGTTTAAAATTCATGTGGTAAAGCTTCCATAAGAGCTTAATGATTTTTCAAGATAAAATTACTTTATTGTCCCACCTATTTAATGAAGGACTATCCTACTTGTTCTATAAGGGACTTGAACCTACTCTAGTTTTTACTTGTTTAACAAGGAAGCTAGTTTAGGGAGAATGACACCCACAGTTTGAGAATTGGGGCAAACTGTGACCTACAAGTGTGTTAAGTGACCTTAGCCAAGTAGCTTCTTATGCTTGAATGGCTACGGTAGTCACATCATATGGATGATCCTAGTGTGTAACAGCCCATTATTTTATGTTAGAGACATTAGGAGGATATAAGAGAGGTGTGATAATGGTTGTCTATATTGTGTCCCTTGAGATTAAATCATGTGATTTACCTTGTGATATTGTAAAAATTGATTATGATGTTGTTATTTCATGACCTTATGACTATGATGATTAAAAAATGCAAATATGTGTGTTTATACATGCCAAATTGTTAAAGGTATGATAATGAATTGCCACTTGCATTTAAATTTATTGACATGCATTAGTATACATTACATATAACTTAGTTACTGAGTGGTTGTACTCACCCCTTTCTCTTCAATATTATAAGAGTTAGCTCATCGAGTCAAGATCAAGGGAAATAATGAGGCATAGGATTATTATCCAATCTGTAGCTCTTATTTTCATTTTTATTATTATGTGTATAAATCTCATGATATTGCTAACTAAGGAAGCACATGTTTCTGCTTTACTTGCACTATGAGAAAGTTGAATTAAATCATGCATTTTAGGCCTTAGGATGTGTATGTAATTCCTGTAAAATTTAAATCAGGGCCAAAATACTAATGCAAGTAGGAAGTGAGTGAACTTGTGATTATTGTGGAATGATATGATGATTTATGAATATAAGGCTCCCCTTTTTGTTTTTGTAATTAAGGGGTTGAGCATGAAAATGTATTATATACGATGTTTGTAAGATGTAGTGTATTACACAGATCTATTATTGTCTTTTAAGTGTGGTTGGGTTGTAAATTAGGCTCTTGGCACTTGAAATGTGAATTAAGCACCCAAGTTGTGTAATAAGATGGAAAAAGAGTAATTTTTAAAATGGGTGTCTAACTTTTGATTTGAAAAATAATATTATTGTTAAATCAATGCCATTAACTAGAGCTAGGAGAAAGCTCTTTCAAATACCTTTATTGCCTCAATCAGATATCGGGCAAAGAAATGGGCTGTGTTAGAATGTAACATCTTGATTTTCTAATTCTGTGATTAGCTATTAATTATAAGTAAATTAGTAATTAGTAAATGATTGAAACTTTAGATGGTTGCTTAATAATTTGACTCATTAGGTTGTTGCTTAATAATTTGACTCGTTAGATTTTCTAATCCTGTGATTAGCTATTAATTAGGAGTAAATTAGTAACTAGTAAATGATTGGAAGTTTAGATGGTTGCTTAATAATTTGACTTGTTAGGTTGTTGTATGGACAGATATGAGTGGAAGGATTGCATTTTAGGTTGAAGCATGCGTACACGATGAGAATTCTCCTTACTGTGTCACGCGCCACGGCATAAGATGCATGCGTCATGGTGCATGGATCAGAAAATGACCCCTTAAGTCATGAAATTAGGGTAAAGTTTAAAAGGAAAAATTAAAAAATGTGAAAGGGAGAATAGGAGAAGGGCTTGTTTTTTGAAGCATTAGAAGGCATCTCTGATTAATAACTTATCGAAAAAGCTTCATATAACCCTTACCTTTCATTCTACCCAAATTTCTCTCGATATGAGTTATAGAGAAATTAAATTAGGGAAACTTTAGAAGTTAATTTCTAACCCTATAGTAATAAAAAGGTTCTCGGAATTTAAATTATAGATTTGCGACTGGCTTAAAGTTGAACGGTAGAGTTTTGAACTCGTAGGCTCAATTTAACCCTAATTTGAAGGAAAATTAGAATGGAAATTTTGTAGAAGTGAAATGAGGTCATTTAAAGTGATATAAAGTGGTAATCGGGTGGTAACTAACTTAAAATGGATAAACAAAAAGGAATAAATGGCTAGTTATAGCCATAGTTAGTGATTATATGCTTTTGGTCAATTTGAACCAATTAACTAATAGTGCCAATTGTTTGTAGGTTGGCATAATTCAAGTATTGAGTTGAGAAAGGAAGCTAGTGATGAGCTGTAGTAGTAATTGAAATCCACAGGTAACCTTTCTTGTGACAAAAGGGTTAGGGTAACTGAATAACTTTCTCTGTTTGACTATTTATTATAATTGTGTGTAAATATGCTATGCAGCGCATGAAATAATTTTAAAATATGCATGTTTTGTAGCATTATATGTATATTGCATGAAAAGGAACGTGGGTTAATCAGTAAATGAAAATGTGTAATTTGATATAGATATATATATATATATATATATGTATGTATGTATGTATGTATGTATGTATATGAGATTAGTGGTGAATGGGAACTTATGAATTGGTTCAGAAAGCATGATCATAAGGGTAGGAGTTCACCTATAGTGTAGAGATGTAGTGATAAGATTACATGAGATTATTCACCTTAGTGCCTAACGAGATGCGACGTTGGAGAATTGTATCTTCTTAGTGCCTTTCAAGGTGCGGTGTTGGAGATTATCTCCTTAGTGCCTATTGAGGTGTGATGTTAGAGATTTAGACTACTTAGTATCGATACAATGAGAAGTTGGAGTCAATGACACCCCAGTGTGTGTATTAGGGGAAACTATAGTCTAAAAGTACAAGAGAACACATTTGGCTAGGTAATTCTACCACTAAAGGTGAGCTCAAGGCTGATGAGAGTGTATATTAGTTTAAGGCAAGACTATGGTTTCAAGTCAGGGTGATTTTGAGGTCCGGTTGGTGGTAGGAAATTGTCGCTTGCTTTCAAAATTAAACTAAAGCTAACCCTAATGCAATATAGGACCAACCCTAGGTCATCTCCCAAGTAATGATTTTAATCTAATTAAAAGTTATCTAGTGAAATAAATCATCTAAAGTTTGAAGTTGATTAACTAATTGCTAACCTAATTATCTAGTTAATTAAATTAGAAAATTAATCTTAATTGTGAATAAAGTAGCTTCTCTATTCATGTAGGAACCCTAGGGTATTGTTAATGGAAGATTCCTAGCCTTTAATTAATTATGGCATCTCACTTAACTCTCGTTCCTTAGCTAAAAAATGTATTTAATTAAGATAACTATCTCAAACATTCTAGCTTCACTAATTCAATTCCTTAAGTGCTATTACAAACCCCTTAGGTAACCTTACTAGCTTAACTCTAAAATTAACTAAGTGCTTAGTTAAAATTCATTCCCAACAACCACTGCCCAAGGCTATACCTAAGCTCAAAACCATAAAAACTCAAGCAACTCATCAAGTATTCACCACACAATTACATGCTAGGCTAATACAAGACATTCACCCATTGAAATCACATATTACCATGCAAATTCATAGAGTGGATGAAATTCCAGCAGTACTTAGATCATGAAATTCAACTCAACAATCTTGTTTCAACATTACAAATTATAAAAAATCATGAAATTAAAGTCAAATTGAAATACAATCAACAATAATCATAGTATTCTAATGAAAGTGAAATAAGATGAAGAAATAGTTGAGCTTAGCTAAGTGAAGATTTCAACCCCTGGGATTCTGTGGAGAATCTAGCTAGAAAATATCAAGAACTACTTGCTCCTCTAAGAACACCAAGAGGCCGAGACATGCTCCATGAATCTTGATGAATTAAGCTTCAAATCTCCTTCTAGTTGTAAGGGGTAGGGTTGGCCATAAGAGGAGAAGAGAATGGTGGAAGAATTGAGTAGATTTGATAGTGAAAACTAGAAGAAATGGTGGCTAGACGTGGCTGTATGTGTAGAGAGAAGGAAGAGAAAAATGAAAAACGAGATGAACAAGAGAGAAAAAATGTGAAAGATGAATGAGATGATGATTGGATCTGATTTGAGGGGGTAAATGGCATTGCTCTATTTTGTTTTAGCATCAGCTGAAGATTAATTAAGAAAATAGGAAAATAAATTAAAATGAAAATGGGAGCCTTGTCACACTTGCAAGATAATATCCTCCTATTGGTTTGTAGATAATTCCAATATGTGCCTAATTTTTCATATGTCATCCACATCATTTAAGCTGATTTAATCCCTTAAAATAATCATAATTCACATGCAAATGCTCAACCATTGACCTCAAGGAGTGTTGACTTCAATTGCCCAATTGATGCACAAGTCACATGCCACCTGTCACATAAATCACATAATTCAACTAAATAGCATGTGATATAATAAAATATAATTAATTTCTAGAATTAAATTCATAATTATAAGGAAAATTTTATTAAATTAACCAATTTCTAGGTTGCAGAAAATTATATAAGAATTTTCATACAAAAGCAAACCGAAAACTAGGTCAAACTAAGACACTTTAGAAAATGTTAACTTTTTATTTAATTACTCTCAAACTAAAATAAATTTTAAAAATATAATTTTATCACTCATCAACTAGAAATAAAATGCACTTTGTCAATTTTTCTTGTACGTTTTCTCAAAAGTTCATTTTTTAGACCAAAATACCCTTAACACACTGAATTTAGAAACTTAGGCAATTTTTCAAATCTAATACAATAAGTGCACTTTGAGATGATAAAACATTAATAAAAAGGTCGTAATTGACAAATAAAAGTGGGTAACAAATGTGTTATATCAGTCGGTAGTGATCATGCTCATGATAGCAAAACAATGAAATGTGGTGAATACAATTTAAAAGTGGCAAAATGTTATATATATGTGATTTGAAGTTAAACATATGTTATATACTATGTTTACTTGAATATTATGCCATGCTTTCATATAGTTGCATGTGATAGTTGACAGTAGTTACATTTTTACAGGTCCTAGTAGTAAGCAGGGTAAATTAAAGGAGTTGGGATCGACATAGTGGTGCCAATAGAGGTAAAGGAAAGGAAGGTGCTAATAAGCATTAAGAGGATTTGTGTTGGTATAGTCCTTTCTCTTTTTCTATTGGTTCTGTAATGAATTATTCTTTTTATGTCAACTTAAGATCATAAAGCTATTTTGTTATCACTTGTATGAATATCTATTGTAGACTGGAGTTATCTCGACTTGGAATGTTGTAAGTGGTGCAATGGTTGTGAGAGATCGAGATACTGGTACAAATGTTGATCTTGTGGATTTGTGTATTTTAATGGCCATAAGAATGATTATTGTATTGTTGTTACCCTTTTTAGGTTTATACTAATTTGGGGTTTGGATGGCTAAATTTTGCATGGATTGATATTATTGTGATTTAACTATGCAAACAAGTTGTTTGTGGTCTATTTGAGTTGGTTCAAGTGGTTCCATGGTTATTGGCCCTTAGTATATGAGTTTGGACACCTTGGTTGTTGTTTTGAAAAGAAAAGGTACCATTTTGTGTTTAGGTATCCAACTTTTAGTTGGATTTATATTTGATTGTGAGATCGGTGCCAATGGCTTGGTGGCTTAAAGAGCTACATGTAGATGCTTGGATCATCAAATTGAATGTTGGATGGCAAAACAGCGTGCTCCAAAAGTTAGCCCGAAGTGCTGTCATGATAGTAGGCATACACTATAACGTATGGCAGGTGCACTGCAGCTCAATACACAGAGAGGGACATAGTCCCTCTGTGCCATCCGGCACGACAAGTGAGGCCTACGCTGTGACGAACAGAGCAAAAATCTAGAATTTTTTAGATTGTTCCAATTGCTTTTCTTAAGGTCATTGTGGGTTTCTATGCTTTCATTATCTTGTGTAATTTGTGTTAAACTATAGTTTAAGCTTAAACGACATTTCAAAAAGGGTTTCTCTTGGGATCCTAACTTCTTTAACTTTTTCATAACTCTTTATGATAACCATTTTTTAATGGATTTAATTATTCTTGGTTATCATAACAGTGTTCCATATCTGTTGTTCAGTGTGCTTGGTAATGGTAGGGTGACATTACACTTAGAACTTATAAATAAAAGATAGTTAGAAAAATTAGTAAAAAATAATTTGGTCATTGGCCTTCCACCCTTAAGTTTGGATTAAGAAAAAGTTTGTCAAGTGTGTCAATTTGGGAACTAAACTAAATCATCTCTTAAACCTAAAGATTTCATATCCTTTGACAAACCTCTTCAACTCTTGCATATGGACTTGGTAGGTCCTTCAAGAGTCAAAAGTTTCAATAGTAATCTTTATACCCTTATTATTATTGATGATTATTCTAGATTCACTTGGACCTTCTTCCTAGCTCTAATAATGAAACATTCTATGCATTTAGTACTTTTACTAAAAAGATCTAAAATGAGAAGAGTATTTCTATTGTGTCTATCAGGTCTAATCATAAAGGAGAGTTTGAAAATGGTGACTTTATGGACTTTTGTGAAGAGCATGGAATATAGTCACAACTTTTAAGCACATAGAACTTCATAAAAAAATGGTGTTGTAGAAAGGAAGAACAAAGTCCTCACCAAGATGGCAGGGGCTATGCTAAATGATAATTGAGTCTCTCAAGTCTTCTAAGTAGATGCTATAAGCATGAAGTGTTACATTATTAATAGAGCCTATGTTAGACCAAAACATACCAAGACTCCATATAAGCTCTATAAAGGAAGGAAACTAAACATCTCTTATCTCTATGTATTTGGAAGCAAGGTATACATTCACAACGACAAAGAGAACCTTGAAAGATTGATGCAAAATTAGACTTGAGAATATTTCTAGGCCATTCAATTAGAAACAAGGCATTTCAAGTCTTCAATCTCAACAAAAACTATGGAGGAGTTTATGCATGTTGTTTTCTATGAGAATCCAATGAACAAAGATACTCATGATGTAGAGTTGAATGAGATGATGAATAATCTCCAAATTCAAAAATCTCTAGAAACAATTGAAAAAGAAGAACATCTATAATGTCATCCCTGACATTACCAAGCACACGAAATACTATTATGGTAACCAAGATTTATATTAATCCCATAAATAATTATCATAACCTAAGGGTTAAAAGAATATTTAAGAAAAATGGGATCCAAGAAAATCCTTTTGAAAGATTGTTTGATCTCAAACTATAGTTTAAAATAAATAAATAAAATAAGAGAAGCATGAGAAATCATCCCAAGAAATAATGGGAAGAACAAAATAATTTTATAGCAATAAAGCATAGTACACTGTAACGTAGTGCATCATCCGTCATAATGGGTTGTGTAGAGGGAAACATCCCTCTTTGTGCGTTGCATCATGGCATAATGGACTATGTACCGTGGCTCGTGTCCCCTATTATGATAGTAAATTGCTATCATGACAACTCTTCGGGCCAACTTCCAAAGCGTATCATTTCAATGTCCAATGTCTGATTCGAGTGATTCAAGTGTCCACATGTAGCACATAAAGCCACTTAGCTATCGGCACCAGTCTCATGCTTAACTACTAAGCCAAATAAGATTTTCTTTCAAAATTCACTACTAAGGTGCCCAAACTCCCAAACCAAATGCCAATAACCATAGAACTACTTGAACTAACTCAAATAAACCACTAACAGCCTGTACAAACATTCAAACCATAATAACAATAGTCTAGACAAGATTTATCCACCAAAAACCTAATTTTAACATAAATTTCACTAAGGGTAACAGCATCACATAATCAATCCAATGACCAATCTAACATATGAATCAAAACAAAACTAACACTTGCACTAGTATCTTGACCTCCCACAGTTAATATAACACTACTAACACATCCAGGCCGAGATACCCATAATTAACAACATATCATTCAAGTGCATATAAAATGACATATATGTCCTAAGTTGGAATATGCATATATTATTTGTTACAAACAAAGAAAATGAAAGGGACTATATAATTTGGCTAGTCCCCTCAATGCTTAGTCACACATTCCTCTTCCTTGCCCCTATCAGAACCTTCACCTGAAAAATGTAACCATGGGGTGAGTCGAGGACTTAGTAATTAAATAGTCTAATCAAACTACTTATGTGTGAGAATAGTTTGTGCATATGTGAAGTGACATTCAAAATATGTATCAAGTCTCATATATATATACATATGATTCTATGATGTACATGATCTACACACACCTTATACCTTCCTTATATCTTCTGACTGAATCTATAGGCTGACAACTCGATAGGATCAAGTCTATGTGACTAGATTAGCTTGAGCTCACCATTAGAAGGAGGAAACCCTAGCCAACAAGCGCTTTTGCCCATTATGGACCACAAATTCCCCCTATCTCTGAATACTAAGAGTGTCGATGCCTAATCTATCTCAGGTAGTACTAGGACTTTCAAACAATATAATACTAAGCACTAGGGCCTCCACAGTACCAATGTACCATATGGATTTCTAAATAATGTCCTAACACACACAAGGGTAAACTCCTACCATCTCACAATGATCATGCCAAACATGCTTAATGCATCCAACATATGATCATAATATATAAATTATCAGAATTTCTTATTTCTACTTAAATCATAAAGTTTCACAAGTAGTTATACATGAAAGTGGCATTTAACTTTCCAAATGCCAAAAAATTAAAACAAATTTTCATTCTGCTTCACATAACTTTAAAATCATAGTTTCATATTATTACTATACTAATACCGAACCAAAACATTAACTTTAAAATCTAACACACTACCATCCAAACACATAAAAAGGGAGATTAGACAATCCAGTTACCTTAACCCTTTTATCATTAAAAGGGTTACCGTGGTCAACTAACGACTCCACACATGTCCATTTGCACTACAATGCTTGATCAAAAGCTAATCTATAAGATTAAACCCTTAATTGTTAGTTCACATACTAATCACCTTATTTATAACATAAATTTGGGTACCCATAATACCTAAACCTCCATTCAACCCCAACAATCTTACTACACACTCCATTAATCCTACTTAACATCCTAACACATAAATAACACCATTACATTACCCACATTATTTTCAATCATCTAATTTCTTCCTAAGGTTCATCCAAACCCTAACCAACAACTCTAAATCATCATGTAATCCATAAGTCTAGGTTTAAAGGCTTGATTTAACTCCCCAATACCTTAACTAAAGCAATGGGTTCAGCCATTAACTAAGAAAAGTCAAATCAGAGCCCCAAAATACCCTAATCATTAGAAAAGTTTGAATATAAGGAGAAGGAGAAGTGTAGTGAGCTTACCTAAAGCTAAATCTTACTCTAAATGCTTCCATAGTGATCCCAAGGTTGAGTCCTAGCACCCACTAGTCGTTGCTTGTCGTCTCTTTACGTTCTCTCTTTCCTACTTCTTATTTTTGTCTGATTTCACGAGCTAATAAACACAAATTTTGTACGTACGCTGCGGCTCATTGGCTCGTCCGCCACAGTGTATGGCACAGAGAACCTCAGACTCATTTTAGGTCTTTCTCCATACCGTGGCCTGCTCAAACTTTAATCTAGCCCTCCTCTAAGGCTAACCAATGATCCATTAGATACATTATTCTCCTAAAAATGTCATTAACTAAAAATTACTTAATTTAACTAAAATACCCTTATAAATAGTGGAAATTCCCATAGTTGAAATCTAAGGTGTTACAACATCCTCCTATAGATGAAGAAGAATCTCTATACCTAATTATTCAGAGGCATAACAAGAATCATCTACTTGATTAAGTTATTAAGGAGATAAGTGAACCAATACATACTAAAGTCACTTACAAAACATAGCTGATCACTCAACCTTCATATCAAATATTGAGCCCAAGACCATTGAAGAAGCTCTATCCGAATCCTATTATAATATCCTAAATTCTTGATCCTAAAACCAATCACTAATTAGGGGTAAATTATTAAATTAGTGGATGATTGAGATTTTGGATGGTAGACTAATGTTTTAGTACATTAGGATGTTGAATGAGTAAGATCAAGTAGATAAATGGTTTTTTGGAGTGAAGCGTGTGAGCATGGTGAGATTTCCTTCACTATGACACAAGCCACAAATATGTTGCATACACTACAGCGCATGGCATAAAACTTTAAATAAACTAACATGGTTAGACTCAAAAATCAAAAGGGAGAGAGAAGGAGAAACATGAAAGAGAAGGAGAAGAAGAAGATGGCTGCTAGGATAAGAAAGTTTAGAGCCTCAGAATATTTCCAACCAATCCAAGTTTTGTACCACCCTAGGCTATAATTCTACCCTAATTTCTCTTAGTTTAAGTTATAGAAAAATTAAATTAAAAAGTTTTAAGTTGTTGATTTCTTACCTTTTGGCAATAAAAAGACTCTTATGAATCAAACTAAGGTTTTGTGACTAGTTTGGGAATTAACAGTTAAGTTTTTAAGCAATAGGCTTAATTAGTTCTAATTTGATAATTTAAATGGGTAAAAATTTGGTATAAGGTGTGTTGGATCTTGTGAAGGTGATAAAAAGATTGAAGAGGATAATTGAGGCCTAGAATGTTCAAGTGAAAGGAAGTAAATTGTTAATTATGGATAATAACAATAATTAGTACTTGTAGTCAATTTATAAATTACTAATAGTGCTAATTGTGTAGGTTGATGTATTGTGTGGGCAATCTGAGGTAGTGGAAGCTAGGGGTGGAGTTAAGTGATCAAAAAAATACCATGGATAACCTTTATAGTGATAGAAGTATTAAGGTGATTGAGTATTTCACTCTATTTGATTAATTCAATTAACTATTTGTGAGTAATTATGTTTTGTGTGTGTGTGTGTGTGTGTTATGAAATTGTTGCATGTTTGTGAAATAGGCATATTATGCATGGAAAATATTGAATTATAAGTATGTTACTATGGAAATGATTTTAAAGAATTTAATTTATAAAAAAATATATGTATATATATGGCTTAAATTACAAACTTATGGTTTGTATATAAGAAATATGAGCATGATCATATTAGTGTGGGAGTTCACCCATAAGAAGAGTAATGAAAGACCATATAGCATATATTCTCTTAAGTGCTCGATGGGGTACGGTGTTGGAGAATTCTTCTTTTGAGTGCCTATTTAGGTATGGCGTTGGAAATTCTCTTTTGAGTGCCTATGTAGGTACAGTGTAAGAGATTTATGCTCCCAAGCATCTATATATATATATATATAAGCATTATTTGTTTACAGTTAATCATATTAATTGATAACCGTGAATTATTCTGTTACTAAAATATTTATCTCACCATGTGGTTACATTTTTACATGTTCTAATAGTGAGCAAGGTAAAGGGGAAAGACTTGGGCAGACATAGTATTAGATACTACGACGCTAGTAAAGTTTGTGTAATGAATTTATAGTATCGTAAATATAAATGATTTAAGTTGCCATAAAAATGTATTAGTATAATATGATTGTCACATGTGTGTGAGATTTTATGCATCTTAGCCTTAGTATGTGAGAATGTGGTGAATGGTAATATAGAGGGCTAAGATAAGGATATATATGCAGGGTATGTGTGAAAGTGGCAATTATGTGAGAGTTTGGCCAAAGATATGTTTATATGTGAAATTGTGAAAAATAAGCCCATTTTGTGAAAAAGGCGATTAGATGGCCATATTTATATAAATGTGTGACTTTGATTATATTATTACTTAATCAAGTGTAATATGTCCTATAGGATGTGGTTAAGCCCTAAGAAGTGGCTAATGACATATGGGTTGGATTTGTAACACTCAAGTTGGATGAAAATGACAAATAATAGTCAGTTTGCATCCAAGTGTCTAATTTTCAAATGAAACATCAGATTGAAACAAAGCCCATGTCATTAGTTAGCTTGTCAAATGAGCTTCCTGTGAATACTTGAATCACTCTAATTGGACTTCGTATCAAGAAACAACTCATTTTGGAATTTCATATTCGTGAGCTGTCACTGATAGCAAAATTTGATATGTACACCACGATGCATCGTGTGCATGCTGCAACACATGTCACAGAGCGTGAATTTCTTGCTCTATACCACATGTTGTGACGCATGTGGCACATGCCATAACATATGACCACTTTGTTGAAATGTGATGTTTTGCTTTAGTTTTCACGATGTATGGCATTTATACAGCCTGTAGGCTTCCGCTGGGCAAAAATATTTACTTTTAAAAGGTTTTCAATGGTTTTTGATCAATTTTGGGATCCTAATTATTGAAAAATATCTAATTACAATATTTTTAAATAATTATAATTTTGATAACACTAGAGGTTTATGGGACCTTTAATGGTGTTTGTGTAAAGTGTGATAAATTAGTTCACATAATGTGCTACCATATATCCATATATGTATAAAATAGTTCACATTTATCATATTAGCCTCTAAAAACAAACTTTCCTTAGCAGAGTCAAATTATAAATCAAATCTTTTTCCAAATTCAAAATCATGCAAGTTTCAAATCATGCCAATGTATAATATCATATATTATATTACAAAAATTTACTTATTAACAGTTAAACTAGTTAATAAACAGTATGAATTATCTAGTTACCTCAACCCTTTTATGTTAAAAAGGGCTACCCATGGTATTTTTATCTTCTTCACTACAATTGTTTAAAATAACTCATGAGATCAACTTACATAATTAAACACAATATGTCAATTCTCTCATTGAACATATGTACTCATTTGCATATTTAAACTAATGTAAATGCCTAATCACATTCATTTAGCAACCTTAAGTCCAATTCACTTTTTATAAGCCTTTTACAGCTTCCGTTAGCTTTCATATTACTTATATAAAATTTTCACACCTTCAAAACCTTTCAAATAGGGTCAAATTGAGCTTATAAATCCAAAGCTCAACCATTATTCACCAAACTAGTCAAAATTCATTAGTTTAACTCCCAATAACTGTTCCCGAGTGCCCTTTAAACCTCTTATTAATGCTCCTAACTCCCCAATTCAATTTATCTATGTCTCAAACTAAAAAAAAATATGGTAGACTAGGAAAGTAAGGAGATATAAAACTTACCCGGTAAGCAACAGGTTAGAACTAACTCCCACGTGTCTATGATTCCTTGCCCTAGTAGAGAAATGCTTCCTCCCCTCCTCACTGTCGTTCTTTTCCTTTTTCCTTCTCTCTTCACAAGCTGAGCCATGTATTATTTATCCAAATTTTGTGTCATGCATCGTGGCGCATTATGCAAAAGTTGCAGCGTATGGCACAATAAAGAAATTCTTATTGTAGCTCACACCATTCGCTCCTAACATAATTCTTTCACCCTATCTTGATCATATAATTGTCCAACAACTCAAAATGTCAATTCACCTTCCAAAATCATGATTACATAATTAATTTACTAATTTACCTTTAATTAGTAATTAGTTTTTGGGTTAAAAGTTTAGGATATTACACGTCATGATCATAACTTTCACACATATGCAATGCATTATCATACTTTACTATTTTCACATTTTATTGTTAATTATATTTTTAAAAAAATACAATTAGTATGCATATTATATTCCAAAATCCCTTTTTTCCCACATACCAATTCAAAATCATATAATTTCTAAATCACACAATATGTAATATTATATGTACTTCTAAAAACAACTTGCAAATAGTTAAATGAGTCAATAAATAGCATAAATTATCCAGTTATCTCAACCATTTCTTTACCAAAAAGGGTTACTCATGATAGTTTTTTTTCTTTTCACTATCAATCTACTCAAAATATTCATTAGTCATGTCAATCTATAAGATTAAGTACTATGTGTTATTCTCAAATTGAACACAAGTAATTATTTGTACAATTAAACCAACTCAATTTTCTAATTGTAATGTCTGCCTAGAAATTACCCATAATCACTACATAATCACAACTTACAATGGTAATTAAGAGTCATTAATCCCTCTTAAGCTTACTGTAATCACAAAAGGTTTAAATCAATTAATTATTTGAAATACAATAAAGACATTTAAGATCCCAAAAACCCTTTAAAGATGTTATTTGAGCTCAAACTTAATGATTTTTAGAAGTATAGGAAGCATGGAAAGCAAAGGAAGCAAAACACAAGAAAACCAAGACAAAAAATGGCACGTGGCATAGAAAGGGCAATTTGACCTTTGTACTTTGTGCTATGGCATGTGTACAACATGCCACGGCGTATATGTCTCTATCATGATAGCAAAATGCTGTCATGACAGCTTTTCAAGGAAAACTTCAGATGTGCTTCATTTTTACATCCGATGTTCAATTGAAGTGATTCAAGTGCCCATATGAAGTTTATTCTATAATCTAACTAATGGTACAAGTTATAATGACCTCAATCACTACTCTCGATACCACATATGATATTACAATGTCATAATTATGCTAGCCTTTAGGATAGATAGACTTATTAATTATGGCAGTTAAATTTCTTCTCATTTTATTCATAGCTTAAAGTAAGAGAATACATTCATCATCAAGAGAATACTTCCCTGCCTTAGCCCCTGGCTACTCATCGTGGCCAATAATACAGCTTGCCTCGGGGAGGGCTTACCTTACTAGCCCCATAGGTACTTACTCGCCTCGATGAGAATCCACTTACTCGCCCAGGCAGGTAACTTGTCTCACAATTTTTAGTTTCTACCAACCACAATAATTTTAGATAAAATACAATTTATGTCAAATAATCATCCTAAATTAAATATGAACTACATGTCCCTATAGTTGGTAAACCCAACTTAAATGCATTACAAAAATTTCACCAAAAAGCTTAAGAGTTCTAGTGTTTTGTTCTCGAGGTCTTGCCCCCTTCCTTGCCTTTTCCTTCTCCTAAAAATGGTAAAAGTGAGAGGATGAGATTTCATACAAAATCTCAGTGACTAGGATATTTAAATCAATATATAAAACAGTGGTAAACATATAATTCTTGCAATCTACATATTTAGCTTAAACCACATATAAGATAATTTTTAGAGCTTATATCAATCATTTAATTTCATAAAGATTTATAGGAAAATAAGTATCAAATGATGCATGCTCAAATCCCCCTTATAACTTCTGACTAAATTCATGGGCATCTTACTATACCTCTAGTCACATTACTAAACTAGTCCTACTCTCCAAATCAGGAGGGGCCGCTCCAATTTAGACCATGGTTCCTATGACTCAAAATTTTGAGTGTCATGATATGCCCGACCTATCACTATTAATCCAAGCAATGAACTTGAGCAAGTGCCTGACTAACACTACTAATCTAAGTAGTGAAACTAAGAACATATATATAATCATATAAATCACTATTAAGGGGCAACCTCAGTAGGGTAAGTCATGGATTTTTCATAATATTTACAACTCCCCTACAGGTAAACTCCCACCTTTATACATGTATTCAAATAATTAACGGCCCATATGCATATCTACCTCATACTAAAATTTCATACAGAGTTCATATATCATGAGGAAATTTCGATATTTCACAATTCTAGAATTCTCATATAAGCATATCATACAACAAGGCATTTCTAGTAACAATTAATCTTATTACATATATTCAGAATACAATCACTAAGTCACATGGTACATATATCATTACTCAAAATAAAGTTTCATATCTCAAATACAACGTGTATATTAATAAGTAAGATAGCATAAACTATCTCCTAAATAGTGTTACAAACTATAATATATATTAATTTAAATCCTAGTTATCTTAAACTTTTGAAAGATTAAAGATTCAATCTCTAATGCCTACAAAAATTTTAGAGTGCACGAGTCACAATTGAAGCTAGTAGTAATCAAGGTCGAGCCGTCAAGGAATTAATTAAAATGGCGATTAGACATTAAATTTCCAAATTCATTCACATTAAGCTAATAAAACTAGAGATTAATTTTAAAGCAATTAAAATGAAAATATTAAAAGGAATCAATTAAAATAACTTTCAATCCATAAACAACTCACGTCAACTAAGAGAAGAGTGTTCTAGAGTCCTAATCCCCTATTTGCTTCCTAACCCTCTCATTACCACATTAATTGTCTTAAAATTTAGTTTTGATAATCTAGGAATCTAAATTAATCCAAAATATCTTTCGATCACTATGGATCCTAACTAATTTAATTAAAGCAATTATTACCTTAATTAATAATTGCATTAGAGATCTTAACCCATGAGGATTACTTAGGTCCATTAGATACATTCTTCTTCTAATGGCAAATATAAACTAATCCTAGGTTACTAGTTCTCAAGGTCCAATTCGAGTCTCCTCTTCCAAGGTTCAACCCAAATGCCCAAATCCCACATAATGGTGACCAATCATTAAACAAGAATAAAACAGCTCAAGAACAAGTAATCAAAACTTTATTTCTGTTATTTACATAAATAGGTTCATAGTCCTCTAGAATAAGAAGATTTAGCTACATATGGAATTGAATAAAAACTGTAACACACAAGGCAAAATTTGAATATATCAACATAAAGGAAAAGAAGAGAAAACACTGAAAAACTGAGGTAGAATGAAGATTTGCTCCACTTCTTCTTAATCTCAAGCTTCCTAGACTCCTCCTCTTGCTCTCTTAAGGTTTTCTCCAGTTCCAGCAACTCAAAAGTGGCTCCTCCAATCCAAAAAAACGAGATATGTATGTTAATTTCGCACAAAAAATGAAAATGTGCATTTCTGCATTTTCATCTAGTGCCATAACACCAGTAATCACTTCTAAAAATTTTGATAGTACACTGGATCTTTTGCTTATGTTTTTTACTAAAAAGCACTTTTTCTTGTCTCCTTTCTCTTTCTTGCTTTGATGTTGACATGCCTCACCTATCCATAATTAATAAATATGAGTGTAATATTTGTTTACTTTAATTTTTATCATTTTAAATAATTTCCTTAAAAATATTACAATCAATCCACATGAGGAACTTAGTTAATTTTTCTTTATAAAAGCAAGAAAATGTTTCTCTTTTTCATTGATGACTTCTAAAATATAACAAAAAACATATCAATTATAGCATAAAATAGGGAGTCATCACACCCCCACACTTGAATCAAATCTTGTCCTCAATATTTTTTAAAACAATTAAATGCAAAAGAACTAACTAAACACAAAAATTGCAAAAGTTATCAAGTCAGAAGTAATTTAAACTTTCAAGCAATTAGTCTTTAAAGAAATCATTTCTACCTTTAAAAAAAATGTGAGCAATAAGGTAACTAACTAAACAAAGATAAATCACAATAAGTTGTCCCTCTCCAATCAAGTATTTGCACTCTACGCTCAATGTGTTTTGATGGCTTGTGTTTCACTCAATTTTACCTATTACAATTCATCTACTATAAGCTTGTTTCTTATCTCCATTTCCACTCTATTATCCCAATACATGCACAAATCAAAAAAGCATTATTAAAGGTTGTAATGTACAAGGTAGGATGATGGAATAAAATAGGTATTGGGAAAAAAAAAAACCAACTTCAATTAGTGCTAAGAATTATCAAATAGATCCCAAGAAATATAATTTTCATCTAATAAAATGATCAACTAATTCATTATTCTTCTTATACTTCTTTTTTTTATCATCAAAAAAAAATTTTTATACATCCATTATTTGTTTCTTCTTTTCTTTCTTTCTCTTTCTTTTTTCTTTTTTCTTTTCATCTTCATTTTTCTTCTATCTTTCTCAACTCTTACAAATCATTTGCATATTCATTACTTTTTAAACAACCATAGACTTTTTTTTTCTTCTCCTTTTTATCAATTCTTTCACTACTTGCCCCACTTAACACCAACGATTACAAGAGATAAAACATAAAAGGATATTTTAATCCAACCAAAGGACTATAAAATTATTCTTTTTTTTTTTAAGGAATGGCTAATGCTCAAAAGGTGGATTAAATGTGAATACGATGATCATTTGGCCAAACTAGCTTTAAAAATGAATGCCTAAATCATCTAGAGATGAAATCACTAAGTAAATTTTCTCTTAACAGAAATGAAAATTTTGGCTCAAATTTCTCACAAGCATTTTGGACTCCCTAAGTTAAGTTATCCAAGCCTAATTCTTTACCTAATTGCAAACATGCAATGAAAAGGTAAAGTATAATCCCAATTCAACTTAATACATTCAAGATCAAGCACAATTAATCTTGACAACATTCACAAATAAACCTAAGACAAAAGACACAAAAGTATGAAATTTTTTTCAACAAAAAATATATACAAAAGGACTAAAAACACCAATATTTACAACAAAAGAAAAATGAAGACACAATTAATCAAACACCAAAATTTGAGGACAAGTAAGGCAATGCAAAGTTAATATCACCCTCCCCAACACTTAAACAACACATTGTCCACAATGTGAAAAATAATCAACAATCAAAACAAGAGAAAGAGGGGGAAAGAAACTGACACTCCCCTAACAAAATAGAGAAATGTAAGTAATCCAAATGTAAGGAGAGAGAGGACGAAAACCCTATAATCTGCAGAATATCATGAGAAGACGCGGAACAAGGACATAAGAACTCAATTTTTTTTTTTTAAATGCAAACCAAAAGTAACAAAAATGCATTAGTCCTACAGTCATCCAAAAGAAAATTAATTAAGATATGAATTAAAATCCCCCTGAATGGGATAAACTAAGGTGCAAGAGGCAATCGTCGCTCAATGGCCACAACCATGTCTCGTAGTATGGAGATATCATGTTGAACTTGCTCTAAGCGCACCGTAAGAGTAGCCAACATGTCGAGAACGTGCTCTTCCAATGGCATAGATGGCCCACTTGGCTCATCATGAGGAGGGGCCACCTCTTGTTCCATAGAGGCATTTAAATTTCAATCTTCAATGATTGCATTCCCAGGGACTTCGGCTTAAAAGGTTGTGGCACCTCTAATAAGTTAGTAGGGAGTGATAGAACCCCTCATTGCACACATAAGGCAGAATGAGGTGAGGATAGATCATTGTAAATTTTGTAGCCTTGATGTCCTGAATCATAGCTTGTATTGCCGAAACCAAATTGTAGATAATGGTTGCTAAGTCTATCAATCGTTTTGTCATGATATGAAAAATTAGCGCAGCTCTTGCCTTCGAGATTTTATGAACATGGGAGATAGGCAATACATTATGAATGACAAAATAATGCCAAAACTTAGCAACCTCACATAGGTCTGAATGGCGAAGTCCCTAACTCCATTTAACATTCCGTGAAGTCAAACACTTGGTAATAACTCATAAGGGCAAGTTGACTTGTTCTTCAATTCTTGGTAGCGACAAGAATCAATTATTAGAAGATCATAAAAAGTTCTTATGGAATCCGCAGTGAACTAAACAAATTTTCCTCGCACTTAAGATTTTTCTCTGGACAGAACAAAGCATTAGTGAAGAACTCATGCACCAAAGATAGATAACCAATTCTTGGAGGGAAGAAAGCAACTTCCACTGATTATTTTGAATAATCTCAAAAGCTGGGTGTGGGTTATCATAAGGGAATGTACGTTCTTGGATGAGGCGATTGTTAGAGAAACTTTGTGTATATCTAAGCTCAGCCGCTAGTGCACAAAAGGTGTCGATGGGCCATGGCACAACTTGATCTTCAACCAAAGGTGGGGAGTCTTCATGATCAGGAGCAGAAGCAAGTGACTTAACAGATTGCTTGGTTTGGAATAAAGTTGCCTTTAATGAAGCTTTGTATTTGGTGGTCTTTTGCTTGTTGGAAGGTGCCATATAGTACCTGTAAGAAACCAACCAACACATAAAACAAAGTAATACACACATAAATTTGATCATAAGAAGTGGAAGAAAGTTAGCAATCCACTTGAATCAACCAGCCAAAAGAAAAAATAATAGGGAGAGAAAAACAGCAACTCCCTTAACTTTCAAAATAACAACCAAGCTAGACAATGAGAAATTCCAAACCAATTGAAAAAATTAGAACATCAACATTAGTGCATCATAACTCATAACCTCAGAATAAACCCAAGAAACTTTTTCAGTAAAGTTCATAAAATCTTGAGTAGGCCACAAATAACTCCAGCCAATTAAAGAATAATGAAATGCCTCATAAACACAGCAAAGACATGGCAAAAAGAAAAATCAGTTCAAGATACAACCAGCGCAAAAATAGTGACCATGAGCACCCATTGACAATGGAAGTCTGCCACATTAAAAGACCAGTGATAAATTAATCAGAGAAATTCATATAGAAGGCATATGAGCAACAATCAGATATTGGGAATCTAAACAAGTAATCAAAACCATTGAAAATACTAAAGCAGGCCCAACTGATATCAAATAATCAGAGAGAAAATACAAGGGTAAAGTGCACTGACCTGTAGAGCAATGGAACAGAGCTTACTCCGCAAGAAGAAGGATAATTAATAAATGAAAAAGAAAACCCCCAAGAACTCAAACAAGAATAAACCAAAACGAAAAAAGCAGCACAAATAGAGAGAAAAGAAAAAATAATAATAATAATAACTTGAAGAGCTGACCGAAACCCCAAACAACTTGAAATGGCAAAACCAAAATTGTGTGGATGGACGGAGCGACATAGATTAAAGAGAACGAGAATGGCTGGGAGTGACGAAACTAGGTGGTGGTGATGGCCGCCAAGAACAGAGATGAACTGGACGGAAGTGAGGTGAAGAAGATCAGGGGAAGAACAGAGATGAATCGATAGTGAGGACGCTCAGAAATGGCGTGAGCTATGGTAGTCTACGGTGAGAACAAAAATGGATGAAAGAAAATGCAGCAAAATGAATTGTGAAGAGGGACCATGGGTCGACGGTGATGATGAAAATGAATGGAAGGGACACACAGCTTGGAGCTCTGGTTTCGACGATGAACACAGGGGTCGTCAACAGCGTTGGACACTAAGACGAACCGGTCAAAAACTCAATGAGAACACTGGTGGATGAAGATAAAAGGAGGCTCGGGTTTATGTGATCTCTGGAGGACGACGACTTAAGCAGTGGAGGAGACCGGTGATCATGGTGAATGGTGCAGGTGGAGATTTCTCGAAGGCCAAAGATGTTGAGGGCGTTCGAAGCCCGGGAATGAGTTGAGGAAGATGACGGACGCAAGCAGTGGATGCGTAGTAGCAGAACACGGTGGAGGACGGTGGAGGAGCACGGCGGGCAATGACTGACGGCACTGAGCTCACAAGAGGATGAAGGAGGCTAGGGTTCTCAAATGAGGAAGATGAGTGCTGAAAGGCGGGTTCTCTGACGCAAAAATGCTAATGATAATAATAATAATAATAAAACTTAAGAAAAATTAATTTTTTAATTTTTCAACTTTTAACTCATTTTTAATTTAGTCTTTCAATTATAACTCGTTGTGACTTAATTTTTCAATTATAACTTGCTGCGACTCAGTCTCTCAACCTTTGATTCACCTATAACTCGGTCTTTATTTTTTAATTTTTTTAAAAAAAATTTCTTATCAAATAAGAAAGATAAAAAAATGTTCATATTATTTTAAAATATCCTCCTCCCATTGCTCATTGATGTGAGATATAAGTTAATATGAAAAAAAAATTAAGAAAAGTTTAGGGATTAATTTGTAAGTGATTCAAAAGTTGAAGGATTGAGTCATAGATAAGTCATAGTTGAGGGATTGAGTCACAGCGAGTCATAGTTGAGAGACTAAGTTATAAGTGAATTAAAAGTTGAAGGACTAAAAGATTAATTTTTCCTAAAACTTATAATTAAAATTTCAGCTTATAATAATAACAATTTGAATTTGAATTTTTTTAAATAAGAAAAAAATTTTACAAAGTAATTCAAAGTAAAAAAAATTAAATGGTTTTTTTAAAGAAAATATATATATATATATATATATATATTAACATAAAAATATATTATAAAAAATGAAATTTTTTATTTTTTTTTTATAAAAGAAAATACTCCTCCTAACCATGAATCATGGTGTCATGGCACTAAAATCTCAATGCCATAGAGAGCCTTCTTGATGCCTGAATTCTGGTGCTCTGTTGAGATAAGTGCTATGCCACTCAATTGGAGGCGCCATGGCACCAGAGGCAAATTTGCAGAATTTGTTAGAACCAGCAAAAGTACATCTACACAATTTTACTCCTTCAAAACACCTTGGAATCTCATTTTCACATGCTCAAACACTTTCAAACACTATAAATAATTAGAAATGAATCACAATACTTATCAAAACTATAAAACAAGCAAATCATACCCTCTCCTAGAATCATAATTTTGCATCAGCTTTACACCACAAATCAAATCAATTTAAAAAAAAAACATTGCTCATGATCAAACAATAAGCACCATACAAACATGCAAGAGCAACATAGTTAAATAGCCAAACACTCAAAAACATCAAATCATCAAATAAATTACAAAAATCAATGTATAATAGCAAAATTCAATAATTTATCAAAATTTAGCAGTAAAATGACACAACCATATACACTAAGTAGAGATACTCCCTCTTGTTCATTCAAATAGCTTTCTTCTATTATGTTGGTCTTAGTTGCCAAATTAGTCACACTCCAAGGGATCCAAAAACCTACAAAACACATAAAAACTTAAGCAATCAACAAAAACACAAAATTAACTAAAATGCTAAAAACCAGGACTTAGGTTGCCTCCCAAGAAGAGCTAAAGTTATAGTCTTCAGCCAGAATATCTTTAGGGACTATGGAGGATTTGAGAGCTTGACCGATACCTTCATTCTATCAAAATCACCACACCACCCAAGTATAATTTTAGACGTTGGCCATTAACTTTGAAAACTCTTCTAGAATCTTCTTCCATAATATCATTGCTCCATAGATGTAATAGAAACCACCTTAAATGGATCAAACCACCTAGAACTTCCTTGGAAACAACTTCAACTGAGAATTATATAACAAAACAAGTTGTTTAGGTTCAAAATTCCTAGGTCAAATATGGCTATCATGTAATTTCTTGGTCTTTTCCTTATAAATCATAGAGCTCTCATAAGCTTGCAATCTAAACTCGTCTAGCTCATTTAGTTGCATCAACCTCTTCTCATCCACTTGCTCATGTCAAAATTCAATTTCTTAATTGCCCAAAATGCTTTGTGCTCTAGCTCAATGGGTAAATGACAAGCTTTTCTAAACACCAATTGATATGGGGACATACCTATTAGGGATTTGTAAGTTGTCCTGTAGGCCCATCATGCATCATCGAGCTTATCCGCCCAATCTTTCCTAGTAGGACCCACAGTCTTTTCCAAAATTATTTTTAACTCTCTATTAGACACTTCACACAAGCCATCAGTTTGAGGATGGTAAGCAAAGACATTTTATGAGTAACTCTATATCTTGTAAGCAATTGTTGAACAACTTATTTTTAAAATGAGTCCCCTCATCACTAATGATTGCTTTAGGTGTGCCAAAACGGGTAAAAATATTCTTTTTCACAAAATGCACAACCATGTTAGCATCATTAGTGTGGCATGCTATGGCTTCTACCCATTTATTCACATATTCAACAACCAAAATATATTGATGACCTCTAGATGAAATAAAAGATCCTATAAAATTTATTGCCATACATCAAACATTCAACCTCAAGAATACTTGATTGAGGCATTTCATGCCTTTTTGAAATGTTACTTGTTCTTTGACATGTATCACAATGAGAAACATAGGCATTAGCATTTTTAAATAAAGTTGGCCAATAATAACCACATTGTAACACCTTACAAGCAGTACAAGAATCACTAAAATGGCCTCCATAAGGAATAACATGACAAGCATACAAGATATCACATTGTTCATTTTAAGGCACACACTTTCTTAAAATTTGATTAGCACATCTCTTATATAAGAAAGGTTTATCCCACACAAAGAATTTCACATCATGCAAAAACTTCTTCTTTTGGTATGATTTTAAATCGATGGAATTACTCCACGAACTAAAAAATTTGCAAAATGAGCATACTAAGGCAATTCATTACAATTCATAGCAAATGCTTGTTCATCAGGAAAGTCATCATTAATTTTAGTTACTTCCAACTCATTCTCTAACCTAGACAAATGATCAGTCACATGATTCTCACATCCCTTTCTATCAATTATCTTAATGTTAATTCTTGCAATAATAAAATTCATCTAAATTAGCCTAGGTCTGGACTCTTTCTTACTCATCAAATATTTAATAGTAGCATGATCAGTGAACACAGAGACTTTAGCACCCATCAAATAAGCTCTAAACTTATCACAAGCAAACACAATAGCAAGCAATTCTTTCTCAATAGTAGTGTAATTTACCTAAGCACTAGCAAGAGTCTTACTCACATGTAGATGGGATGGAAAATCTTGTCTCTCCTTTTATCTAAGAACAGCTCTAATAGCATAATCGCTTGCATCACACATCACCTCAAAGGGTAATGACCAATCAGGAGCAACAATAATAGGAGTAGAGATCAATCATCTCTTGAGTTCTTCAAAAGCTTTGATACACTTTTCATTAAATTTAAATTGAGCATCTTTCTCAAGTAACTGGCTCAAAGGCTTAATGATCTTAGAAAAGTCCTTCATAAATCGCTGATAGAAACCGTGACCCAAGAAACTTCTTATAGCTTTGACGTTTGATGGGTGAAGGAGTTGCTCAATAATTGAACTCTTTGCTCTATCAACTTCCAAACCCTTCTTAGAGATTCCCTCTGTCATCATGAAGTGGCATTTTCCCAGTTCAAGCACTAGATTGGTTTCCTCACATCCTTCAACACTTTCTCCAAATTCATCAAGCAAGCATGAAAAGATTCACTAAACACTGAAAAGTCATCCATGAATACTTCCATAATCTCCTCTATCATGTCTGAAAATAGACTCATCATGCACCTTTGGAAAGCAGCCAGAGCATTATAAAGGCCAAAAGGCATTCTTCTAAAGGTAAAAGTGCCATATAGACAAATGAATGTAGTCTTTTCTTGATCCTCAAGGGCTATAGCAATTTGATTGTATCCTAAGTACCCATCCAAAAAGCAAAAGAATTCCTTACTGGCAAACTTGTCTAACATTTGATCAATGAATGGGAGAGAAAAATGGTCCTTTCTTGTAGCATCATTTAATTTTCTGTAGTCTATGCACACTCTCTAACCTGTGACTGTAAGAGTAGGAATAAGCTCATTTTGCTCATTGAAGATTACTGTCATGCCTCCTTTCTTAGGAAACACATTGCATAAGACTAACCCACGAGCTATTAAAGATTGGATATATAATCCCAGTATCCAACCACTTGATCACCTCCTTCTTTACCACATCTTTATCATAGGATTAAGCCTTTTTTGATTCTAAACAAATTTCTTGTGATCATCTTCCATTAAAATCTTGTGCATCACTTAGCTGGACTAATTCGCTTTATGTCAGCAATAGTCCAACCTATAGCTTTCTTGTAGTTCTTCAACACATTTAGCAATTATTTTGTTAATTGGAAAAAGTACAAGGGAAAAGGTAAACCATGTGTAAGTTGAGCAAGCTCTAAATGCTTCTTGTTGCTCACCGCAAGTGCACGGGTCATAGCAAGTAATATAATGAAAGTAAAGTATCGTTCTCTCGAGGATTTGTTCAAAAACAATGGCCAAGCAAAAGACTAAGCAAATTCAATCAAGTTGAGCTACACATAGTTAGGTGAAAATGATTTTACAAATGAAACTAACACTAGAAAATAAAGAAAAGTGATTGATTCACAAACTAAAAACACATTTATTAATTGTAACAAGAAATTGAGCAATTAATTTAACTATCAAGAAATAACAATTATCTCTTGATCTTGAGTGAGTGATGAAGATATAACCACCCGTAGTGTCTCATAATTCCTAAGATAGGCATATTTCAGATAAGGTGGGAGTGGCTTCAACTCTAGTAAAGGAGGTTTCTCCAAAGAAGGTTGAAGAGTACGAGTAGTGCGTGATTCTAACTCCAAAAAATCATATTGCCAATGCCTTTTAGGAAATGATGAAGAAGTGTTAACCTCTAAAATTTCATGTTATTTTATCACATTTTCCTTAGATTCTAATCCATTTTGGCTCAATTGTATATGTTTTTATTGCCCAAATTATAAAAATGTGCATTTTATTTTGGGTTTGTATTCTTGGCTTGATTTCATGTTATTTTAGTTGAAGTTTTGATTAGAAGTTTATGGAGCTTTGTGGATGTTTTTGGAAGGCTTTTGGATGAAGAAATTTGGTACAAAATAAATGATTTTCGTTAGCTGCAAAAATAGTGCAAAACTGCCAAAGTCGTCCTAAAGTCGTGACTTTTGTTCGTGACTTTCGTCGCTGTCAGAAAAACACTACGTTTCATTTATCAAAAATCAATTGGCTAGGACATATATATGCTAAGAGCTCGACCCAAAATGTATTCTTCAGACTTTTAGACACATTTGGAGCTTGGTTGTGCTAGGATTTAGGCATTAGAAGAGTTAGGATCAAGAAATTGAAGCTTTGAAGATATTTGGAGCTCATTTTCTTCAATTTTTCTATTTCTCTTCCTTTCCTCTCTTGTAATCTGAAATGAGTCTACTTATTTTGTATATTTGTAGGTTGTGGATGATTATGAGTAGTTGAACCCTTTGTTCTAGGATTATTTGGAACCCTTGTATAGATTAACATTATATTTCTCTTCTCTTTTTGTGATTAATGATATATATGTGTTTATTTTACTCTTTCTTAATGCTTCTAAGTGATTGGCCACCATTTAAATGTTGGATTCACTTAATTGATGCTTGAGAGGGCTAAGTTGAGTGTAGAACTTGGGTAATATTGTGTAAGAACTTGATATTTGTATGTTGAATGGATGATTTTGCTAGTAAGATAGAGATATACTTGCTAGCCTTGCATAGCCACATTAGGGTTGGTGTTTAAAATTGAGTTTTATTAATTGTAACAAGAGATTGAGCAATTAATTTAACTAAACACTTGTTCATGACTTGAGAGAACTTGTCCAAGTATTTTTAGAACCCTAGGTTAGCACTGATTTTTATTAAAAGCATTTATGAGAAGAGTTAATTTTGGTGTTATGAAATACAAAGGGGATAAATAATCCTAGGTCTTAATTTGTGTTTGAAGTTTGTGAATCAATCACTTTTCTTTATTTTCTAGTATTAGTTTCATTTGTAAAATCATTTTCACCTAACTATGTGTAGCTCAACTTGATCGAATTTGCTTAGTCTTTTGCTTGGTCATTGTTTTTGAACAATCCTCGAGAGAACGATACTTTACTTTCATTATATTACTTACTATGACCCGTGCACTTGCGGTGAGTAACAAGAAGCATTTAGAGCTTGCCCAACTTGCATATGGTTTACCTTTTCCCTTGTACTTTTTCCAATTAACACAACTTCAAGAGGATCTTTAGAAGCATGAGATTCAAAAACATCTTGGACTAGTTCTTCAATGATAGAAACCCTTACACACTCCTCCACTCCATTTGGATACTTCATGGCTTTATCCATACTAAATGTGATTTGCTCATCACTAAGCCTTAAGGCAATTTCTCCCTTTTCTACATCTACCAAGGCTCTAGCTATAGCTAAAAATGGCCTACTAATAATCAATGATATTTCTTTACCCTCTTCAATGTCAAGGACTATAAAATCAGCAAGGTAGATGAAATTACCTACTTTTACCAAGACATCTTCAATGATGCCATGAGGATATGAGAGACTTATATTAGCTAACTATAGTGTGACAGTTGTAGGATTTGCCTCCCCTAATTAAAGCTTCTTAAAGACAAATATAGGCATGAGATTCACAACAAAGCCAAGATCACGTAATGCACAACCTTCAAATTTTTTACTAATAAGGCATGGTATAGAGAATGAACCAAGATCCCTGCACTTGAGTAGAATATGTGGCTTCAAAAGACTAATGGTTTCCTTAGTCAAAGCCACTGTAGCAAATTCAGTAAATCTCTTTTTCTCACTCAACATATCTTTAAGGAACTTGGCATACTTAGGCATTTGCTCCAATGCCTCAGAAAATGGAATATTGATATGGAGTTATTTAAAGATATCAAAAAACTTGGAGTATTGTTGATCCTCCACTTTCTTCTTATATACTTGAGGAAAAGGAAGGGGTAGTATTGCTTTAAGATGCTCAATTGTCTTATTCTTCCCTTTTGCTCACTTCACATTCTTCACTTATAGCAAGAGCATTTTTAAAATTCACCATTTCAGATTGCACATTCTTTTGAGGAGGGTTAGCAACTTGATTAGTTGAAGAATCTAATGGATGAGATACCTCCGATAATTGCTTTCCAGTTTGTAAGGTAATTGCCTTACACTCTTCTTTCCCCTCCCCACGAGGGTTAGGCATAGTATTGCTTGGCAATCCACCTTGAGACATTGTATTCAAAGTAATAGCCATCTGACTCATTTGCACTTTAAGATTCTTGAGAGATGAATCCACTCTAGCATTTATGGCAGCTTGTTCCTAAGTGTTCTTGATTTGAGATTCTATCAACTTTGCCATCACTTTTCCCAAGTTAACTTTTAACTCTTGAGTTAGCATAACTTGCTTTCCAACTTATGAGAAACCGAGAGGATTAGTTGGCCTTGCACCCGAAGTAGATGCTTGGTTAAGAGATGTACCACTCTTCTAAGAAAAATTAGGGTGATTTCACCATACAAGGGTGTAAGTATTTAAGTAAGGATTTCCTTGTCCTCTTTGAAAATTCCCTACATAGTTTACTGCCTCATTTGCATGAACATAGGACATTGGTCAAGCATATGCACATCCCCACAATGATCACAAATAATAGGAGTCAATTGCATAGAATTCACATTCATCACATTATTTTTCTTTACTTGACTTGCTAACGAATCAAACCTCTTATTAAGATTAGATAAGATAGCGGCCAATTGCGTAGAAGAGTTTTCATTGGTGCTTAATTTTTTAGGAACTAATTGTCTCTCATCCTTTCTATATGAGTGGCTCTCTAATAAAGTATTCAAGACTTGCATAATTTTATCAACAGGCCTTTAATCATAACTCCCATTCAGAATTGAAGTTAACATAGAATAGATTGAAGATTCAATCTTATGTAGAAATTTTGAACAATGGCACAATCATCCATCCCATGATTTGGGCATGCTCTCATCATTTTCTTGTACATCTCCTCAGTAGTATATAATTGCTTATCCAGTAGTTGCATGAAATTGATCAGATCACATCTAGCATCATCAATCTTGTTGTTTGGAATGAAGTGAGCTCAAAATTTTACTTCCAAATCATCCCAATTGCTAATAAACCCACCCCTCTAGTAGATTGAGTAGCCATTCTTTGGCTTTGTCTTCAATAGAGATTGGAAAAAATTGAAGCCTTAAAACATCCTTTGGTACTCCATTTTACTTGAAGGAATCACACACATCCAAGAAAGACATGATATGTCGATTAGCATCTTGATGTAGAGCACTACTAGACAAACCAATAATTTGAATTATGGTAATCATCACCAACTTGATCGCAAAGTTGTTAGCTTGAAATTCTGGTATTATAATGCTAGGTTGAGTACTCTTCATGGTTTGCCCAACAAAATCACAAATTAACCGGTTCTGATTTTGCTCAGCCATCTTTATAACTACAATTTCTTTATCCTTTTAAGATGAATTCAAAGGTGATGTTGCATCTAAGAGTTCTTAGATACTCTTCATTCTTACAGGTGTTTTTTTACCCTTAGCTTTATGTGGCATAAAGTATAGTCCTGCAAGCTCAAAAGAGAAAGATCAAGAATCTAATTGTGCAACTCACAAGTAAAATAAAATGCAATGCTTAATTAAAAATAACTAAAAGTCATTTAATGCAAATCATCAATAGCCTTAATTTCTTGGCAATGGCGCTAAAAACTTAATGCTCACAAAAAGTTAAGAGACACCGCAAGTGCACTAGTCGTAATTGAAGCTAGTGGTAATCAAGGTCAATCCCTTAAGGAGTTAATTAAAATGGCAATTAGGCATTAAATTTTCAAATTCATTCACGTTAAGCTAATAAAACTAGAAATTGATTTAAAGCAATTAAAATGGAAATATTAAAAGCAATCAATTAAAATAACTTTCAATCCACAAACAACTCAAGTCAATCAAGAGAAGAGTGTTCTAGAGTCCTAATCTCCTATTTGCTTCTTAACCCTCTCATTACCACATTAATTGTCTTAAAATTCAATTTTGATAATCCGGGAATCTAAATTAATCCAAAGTATCTCTCGATTACTATAGATCCTAATTAATTTAATTAAAGCAAATTATTACCTTAATTAATTAATTGCATTAGAGACCCTAACCCATGAGGATTACTTTGGTCTATTAGATACATTCCTATTCTAATGGCAAATTAGTTAAACTAATCCTAGGCTACTAGTTCTCAAGGTCTAATTTGAGTCTCCCCTTCCAGGTTCAACCAAATGCCCAAATCTCACTTAATAGTGGCCAATCACTAAACAAGAACAAAATAGCTAAAGAACAAATAATCAAAACTTCATTTCTCAACAACTAAATGGTAAAATCTAAGGTTATTTACACAAATAGGTTCATAGTCCTCTAGAACAAGAAATTTAGCTACACATAGATGGAATGAAAATTGTAATAACACAGGCAAAATTTGAATCTATCAGCATAAAGGAAAAGAAGAAGAGAAAACACTAAAAAACTGAGATAGAATGAAGATTTGCTCCACTTCTTCTTAATTCCAAGCTTTCGAGACTCCTCCTCTTGCTCTCCTAAGGTTTTCTTCAGTTGCAGCAACTCAAAGGTGGCTCCTCTAGTCCAGAAAAATGAGATATTTAGGTTAATTTGGCATAGAAAATGAAACTGTGTGTTTCTGCATTTTCATTTGGTGCTAGGGCACTCTTTCAATGGTGCCATGGCACTAGTGAGCACTTCTGAAAATTCTGACAGTGTGCAGGAACTTTTGCTTTTATGTTTTTGACTAAAAAGCACTTTTTCTTATCTCCTTTCTCTTTCTTGCTTTGATGTGGACATGCCTCACCTATCCACAATTAATAAATATGAGTATAATATTTGTTTACTTTAATTTTCATCATTTTAAACAATTTCCTTAAAAATATTACAATCAATCCATATGAGGCGCTTAGTTAATTTTTTTTATAAAAGTAAGAAAATGATTCTCTTTCCATTGATGACTCCTAAAATATAACTCAAAACATATCAATTATAGCACAAAATAGGGAGTTATCAATCTTTCACTTGAGTTCTATCGTACTCAGATCCTAATAGTTTCTAAGATCATTCTACAAATAGGTTTATATCATAATTAAACCAGTTAGAATTCTTTTTGAGACTCAGATGGATCAACTCTAAGAATTTAGATCTAAGATTCAAGCCTAGGGCAAGACCTTAGACATTAGATCGATAAAACAAAGGTGTTGAAGGTGTAAATTAGTCCTAGAAGACGTAACTTAGTGAAATCTAACTCAATTAGGGCTTATTAGGTCACTAGAGGCTAACCCTAGTAATGCTCTCTCAAAAATTGAACCTTCAAAAAGTTTAAAATGAGTTTTTGGTTTTATTTTTTGGCTAAGTCATCTATTTATAAATTTTTCAAAACATACTCCTCACCTAAGCAAGTCCTACACTTCTAACTCTAGTAAGCTCACCCACTCGCCTAAGTGAGTAACACTATTGAACCCCACTTGATTCAGGGCCAAACCTAAGGTTCTTACCCCATTTAGGCACACTCAAACCCCAAATCAACCCCTTAACCCTCAAAATATAGTTATCACTTAGGCCTCCTTTCTTAGGATTTTACACAAATGTCATTAAGATCTGACATTGTCTATGAAATTTAGATACCCGAATACAAAAAGTCAAATTTTATAATCAATAGAGGGAATCCAAGTACTTAAATTTTAAAACTTATACCACCAACTCAATTTGGGGCTTAAACCAAGTCTAATAGACCAATATACATCCGATTGAACATTAAAATACATGGTAAAACATTAAACACAAAATCTAGCCACTTAATGCTCAATTTCACCTAATAGGGCCAATATCACAAAATCATAAGCAAACACTACTTGATCTCATCATTGCCATATAAGACACTAAATTTACATTATTACCATATATATACAACATCTCTTGTACTTGTACTAGTATTTTAGCTCTTCACTACAAAAAATAGCCACGTATTCACTATATACAATATTTAGGCTAAAATACAATATATCATATTATAATATAATGAAACCAAGAAAATGAAATGCACTCCTAATTGGCAACTCATAAGATCATATTTTAAATTTTATGTACGCAACTCACAATAAAATCAAGCATTACAATTGCAATTTAGCCAATCCACAAGTCCTTGCTCGATTCCTTTCTTTGTTCAATCTCAACTTTAGAACCTATAAAATAGTAATCATGGTGAGATAAAATTTTAATAACCAAGACAATCTACATTATTGATTAACATGCCAAGTCATAAACAATTATTAAAGTGTGTAATAGCAAATACATAGGTACAATTATTATCACTATAGTACACTACATGATCACTATATATTCAATCACCCAATACTCCCAACCAAACTTACAAGCTATTTCATAAAACTAGATCGCATATTCAATCTATGCTCACCATCTATGGTAAGGCTCCTTGGCTAAGGCGGCCAAAACCACTTTTGAACTACAGATCCCTCCATTATAAGTAATTGAGGTGTCATTACTCTAACATTGCATCCTATAGATTCTAATGAGCTTAATCTAAAACACAGCACCCTTTGAGGGTACTAAGGAGTATAGCTCTCCAATACTTCGCCCTTTTGGGTATTAAGGAGAGTATAATCTATGCCTGGTGTCTTGAGGTAGCAGCAATGCCATATGGACTTAATGTCTGCTAGGGTGAACTCCCACCCTTACTAATTTAAACCACATATTACTACTAGGACAAATACATATTACTTGCCATAAAATTATGATCTTCTCACCACATATTCATCTACACATTCATCACCACTTGAACATGAATTGATATTAACTTTCTAGATACATATAATTAACTATTGTCTTTACCATCTATTTAAATAAATACAATTTCACACACCAATACTCTACATTTTTCCATATATTTTACTCTTGTAAATATATATATATATATATATATGTAACCACTATTAAGTATAATCAATTTGCAAATAACTTTTACAACCTAATAAATAATATAAATTATCCGGTTACCTCAATCCTTTTATTATTAAAAGAGTTATCCGTGGTACTAAATCGTATTTATAACCTGTTGAACCTTTAATGAGGTTCTTTGTATCACAATCTACAATTATAAGCACCATATGTTAATTTTGAAACCTAATATAAGTACTCTTAAACTAAAATTCACCCCAATTTCACTATTTTCAACCTATAACCCACTTAGTTGAGCTAATGCAAGTTACATCTAATTCACACCATCACCTGTAACTATACTTATCATAATCACAACATAAATCAATTAAACAAGTCCTAAAGCTCTAAAATTGAGCAAAGGCTCCTCTCCAATCTCACCCTTAACTACTACACCTTATGAAACCACTTACCCCAACTCCAAAGAACCTAAATCAAGCTATTGGAATCCCATGCAATACTCAACACATGGACCCCTATCTCTTGAGATCCATAACGAGCCTTCTCACTTTAACCTTTCAAAAAAACATGGTGTAAAAGTGGAAAGGTTAGATAAGAAGCTTACCAAAGTGTGTGATGGTCAAAATCAATTCCCAAGCTTGCCTAAAACCTTGTCCTAGTAGAGCTCTACTTCTCCTCCCTTATCTCCTTAAATTTCTCAACTATTATTTTGTTTTCAAGTCAATTCATGACCTATTTAATCTAATTTTTGTGCCATATATCATAGGGCAATATGCTTATGCCATTATATATGGCATATTGAGGAATTTATCACATGTTTCATGCTATCCCATCTCAATCCGATCAAATCTCTACCCTTGTTCATCCTTAAAGCTACTCAGTGGTCTAAAATACTCATTAACAATTCAAAAGATGTAACATCCTGGATTTCTCAATCCTATGATTAGCTATTAATTAGGGGTAAAGCAGTAATTAGTGTGGGATTAGAGATTTAGATGATCATTTGATAGTTTGACTCATTAGGATGTTGTGTGAATAGGTACGGGTGGAAAGATCACGTTTTGGGTTAAAGCATGTGCGCATAGTGAGAATTCTTCTCACTGTACCACACGCCATAGTAGTACTGTGTGCACCGCAGCATATGGACTAAAAAATGACCCTTTAAGTCATAAAATTTAGGTGAAGTTTAGAAGGGAAAATCAAAAAATGTGAAAGGGAGAAGAGGAGAAAGGGTTAGCTGATAAGGCAAGCTATTTCAGAGCCATAAAAGATACTTTTGATTAGTAACTTAGCAGGTAAGCTACATATAATCTTACCTTCCATTCTATCCTAATTTCTTTGAATATGAGTTATAGAGAAATTGAATAGGTGAAATTTTAGGGGTTTGATTCTTACCTAATAGTAATAAAAGGTTATTAGGAGTTAAATTAGAGCTTTGCAACTAGTTTAAAGCTGAACGATAGAGCTTTAAACCCGTAGGCTTAAGTTGGCCCTGATTCAATGAGATTTTAGGGAGGAAATTTTTTTAACTAAGATGAGACCAGTTGAGATGATGTAAGTAGTAATTGAGTAGTAATAGACCTAGAACGGATAAATGGAAAAGAATAGGTAACTAAATGTAGCCATAAGTAGTAATTATGTGCTTTTGATCAAATTGGACCAATTGACTAAATAATGCCAATTGTGTTTAGATTAGCATATCGCACATGTGAGTAGAGAAAGGAAGTTTGTGATGAGTAATAGTGGTAATTAAAATTCATGGGTAACCTTTGTAGTGACAGAAGGGTTGAGATAACCGAATAACTTCCTCTATTAGACCATTTATGGTAATTGTGTATGAGTATGCTATGTAGTGCATGAAATTATTTTGAACTAAGCACGTTTTATAGCATTGAATATTTATTGCATAAAAAGGAATTTTGGTTAAACAAGTAATGAAATTGTGTAATTTGATATGGAAATGTGTATATATATATGAGTAAAATGGTAATTGAGAACCTATGATTGATTCGGAAAACATGATCAAAGGGGTGGGAGTTCACTGGTGCCGAGTGTGGTGACAAGACCATATGGCATATTCTCCTTAGTGCTCAACGAGATGCAGTGTTGGAGAATTATACCTCCTTAGTGCCTTTTGAGGTGCGGTGTTAGAAATGATCTCCTTAGTGGCTATTGAGGTGCGGTGTTAAAGATTTGGGACTTCTTAGTGTTGAGTGATATAGTGTTGGAGTCAACGATATTCCATTATATGTATTGGGAGAAACTATAGTTTGGAAGTGAAATAGAACATCTTTGGCCAGGTGATTCTACTACTAAAGGTGAGCTCAAGGCCAATGAGATTGTATATTGGTCTAAGGTGAGTCTATAGTTTCAAGTCAGGATGATTTGTAGGTTTGGTCAATAATGATCATATTATATGTTATATATGTGAAAAAGTGGTGAAAGTGGCGATTATAGTGGTAAAAGAAGCAAATTGATGCCTATTGTTGTGAATTGAAATAAAATATCTGATATGTATTATGTGCTATGTTGAAAGATATATTATGTTTTACTTTTATATTATTGCGCGTGATAGTCAATAGGAGTGAGTTATTCCGTTACTAAGATTATTATCTCACCTTGGTGGTTACATTTTTACATGATAAAGCAATGATTAGGGCAAAGGAAAAGAGTAAGGACTGGCTTAGAGTTGTTGAAGTCATGTGAACTCAGAATATTGTGTAATGAACTAAAAAATTGAGAATATATATGTAAATAAGTTGCCATAGGAGATTGCATGCATGGTTGAGTTGTGTTTTGTCGGAAGTGTAAAAATTATAATGAATGTTGTGAGTTTTTGGTGAATCTTAGCCCATGTATGGAATTATAAGGAATAATTTAAGACTAAAATTGAGTTGTGATTATGTTAAATATGGATAGATGTGATTTTAATGGTAAAACGGGCCAAGTGGGCTGAGTTAAGTTATGCCAAATCTATGAAATGTGAAAATTGGCCATTAAAGGGTTAAATTTCAATATATGTGAATATATGTGATATATTATGATTAATCAAGTGTGTTAGGTCCTTTTGAACTTGATTCAAGGCCTTGTGTGGTCTAATAAGACAAATGAATCGATTTGAGCGCTTGAGTATGTGAAATTTTTATAAAAAGTAATTTTTTACACTCAAGTGTCTAAATTTTAATCAGACCATTAAATTGTGTCTAAACTTATCTCATTAGCTAGCTTATGAGATAAGCTTCGTGTGGACTTTTGAATAACTTTGATTAGACATCGTATGTGAAAACAGCGCACACCAAAAGTTCATTATTTTTGCTACCAAATGACAGCACAAATTCAGACTACTGCGCCGCAGCGTATGGCATCTCACACCACGACGTATGACATAAAAGGTTAGGCATGTGGCTCTATACCACATGTCGCGACGCATATATTGCATACCATGATGCATAACTCAAAATCAAACCTTATTCCTTCATTGTAAATGCATGCAATGAGTGTTATGGATGCAACTGTTTGCCTTTCGCTATGAGTTACTCTGATGTGTTATAAATTTAATGATTTTGTAAAATGAGTCTTAAGCTTAAGCTTTTCAAATAAGGTATTTGATTAAGTGTGTGTGATGATTTGGTTAATCTTCTCCTATATCTGGAGAATATGGGAGGAGGTTACAAAAGCAAACTTAACTTAATTAATCAACCAATTTAACTAATTTATCCTTGCTTAGTAATGAAATTCTTGATTGAAATTTAGGATGTTACACTATTATCTTCCATTAAGCAAATCTTAAGTCCTAATCACCCCTCACAAGTGTCCCACAACTTCTACTAACTCTATTAACATAAATTCATGGTTTTCACTTTGAACCTTCCTCTTTAAAGCCATAATTTAGCCAAAGTCCCATAACTCAATCAGCAACTACCAATCTAGTCGCAAATCTTTAATTTAACTTCCAACAACCCTATAATGGCCATTTGATTAGATAAAACCCTTGTACAAACTAAAAACTCAATTCTTTTAACATCTCAAACTAAGAGAAAATGAAGTAAAAAGGGAGAGGAAAGAGGTATAAGGCTTACCTGAAAGATGATAAGTCGGAAACCACTTCCTAGTGCTTGAAAATTGATACCCTACTAGATCAACCTTATTCTCCCTTGTTTTGTCATTCTCTTCCTCTTTCCCTTATGATTCTCATGTCTAAACCATGAATTTGAAGTCAAATTTTGTATTATATGCCACGCAACACGTGGCACAATGAAACACTTCTCACTCTAGCTCTCCTATTTTGCCCTCGTTAGCTCTACTTCTAACAAATCTTAATTATGCAAATGTTCAAGGATCCAAAATGTCAATATATGTTTCAAAAACACGATCAACTTAATTAATCCACTACTTTAATAATTTACTCTTAATTAATAATTAGTTTTTAAATAAAAAATTTAAGATGTTACACCACTAAAACTAGAGCGAGGAGAAGAACAATGAAGATGATAGCACACATGATTCCCTTCAAATTTTTTATGCCTAGATGTAAAAAACATAAGGGATGCCATGTCACAAGGTCAAAAAAGGGTCAAAACTTACACATTGGATACCAAGTCAACATAAAATGGAAAATAAATGGCACATTAATGGAAGGGTAATTTTCCTTCTCTAAAAAAAATAATTCAAGAGAAAAATTTCTCCATTTAACAGTTCGGATATCCAACATTACTCAAAATAAGGGAGAGGTATAATAGGACCTAGCTCCACAATAAAGTGCATGTTTGGATTACACTCTAACCTTAGTTAGAATAGGTGTAATTGAGGTTAGGATGCAAAATGCTAAAAAAAATTTGTTTGGATTAGCATAACTTTTCAACCTTAGTTAGCTTATAAACGTGCGTTATCTAAAAAGCCAATTGATCTGGCTTTTCCCTTCTCAGCGTTCACGTTTGCCTGTTGGAAGCATTAATTGCATTTTAAATTGTATTGCTTTCTCTCTCTTGTCTTCCATCTACCCGATCTGCGCCTTGCTTCTTGTGCATGCTGCTTTACCTATGACCTCCCATTCTACTTCAAAACACACTTCCAGATCTGCTTCCTTCGTCCAGTTGTCTGCTTCTTCAACCAGTCGTCTACTTCCTTCAATGCTGATCTCCAGCTTTCCACCGTGTCCCTGCTCTGATCTCCAGCTCTCTTCTGTTAATCATTTTTCTGTCGGGATATGGCATTCTCTCTTATCAAATTATCCTGTTGTCTTCATGTCACCACCACCTATCTCATGGATCCTATTCAGTTAAGCCCTCCCGCCCCAAAAGAAGAAAAGAAACCCTTATCTTTACATTCTATTTCAAGATAAAGAGCATCAAAAGAGCTAGTTCGAATATGCAGATCTATGGTCCTAGCATGCTTCCGATAATGGGTCCGACGCCTACCATTATATTGACAAAAAAGAACTCCCCCCGTTTTGGAAAAGTTGAGCATAGGGATATTGTTATTGTGCGGTCACTTGAAAACCCTCGGAAGTTGATGTGCAAGCACTTGCTTGGATTGGAGGGTGATGGTGTCACATTTCTCATCGATCCTAAGAACAGTGATAAATGCGAGATGTAGTGGTATCGTTGATTTCCCATGCACATTTTTCAGTTCCAGTTGATTCAGAAGGACTATTTTAAGAGTGATTTTGACATCTGTTGATTTGTATCTTCATGAATGGTTATGGAGATTTTGTTTGCTGAGTGTTTGCCTCACCTGCTTAGGTTCCCAAGGGACACGTTTGGATTTAGGGAGATAACATATATAACTCCTCGTTAAATCTACCCAGATCATCAAAACAGATGCAGCATGTTTGTGATATAATTAGAGATCAACTTATAACTCATATCAATTAAATATTAATTTATTTTAGGTTTTTATGATTGAATATTTAAGATATTTTACTTATTAGTTGTGATTTTAAGTTTAATGTTTTTTTACTTACTAGTTAGTCAAAAAAAATATAAACATACTTATTTAAAATTTAATATTTAAGATAAAAAAATTTATGTTTATTTTATTATTAAACATTTCAACATGCTTTTGAATTAAACCATTCAAACGAATTTCAGTTTATCTGACTGACTTTTAAAATAAATATTATCTAAATATAAATTACGTTACATCAACTGACTTTTTTTCTAACCTCAATTTATTAACTTCAGTTAATTTTTTAATCCAAACACACAAAAATTCTCGGATTGGGACTCTCTTGTCTCCCATGATTCATGATTTCATTCCATCCCGCGGTTTGCCCATCTCCTTCGATTCCATAATAACCAAACAACTAAATCCATTTCATTTTCCTTCTTTGGCGAATGAAAAATTGAAAACCCCTGCTCTCTTGCTCCGGGGTTTTAGGCGTCGGCTTCTACTGGGTAAAGGCTATTACTTCAGAGGGTTCCATGGCCAAGCCATTGTTGACTCTTGATAATGGCACCACCTGCTCTTCCTGGAACTACTGTGGTGAGAGACTCGCTGCTGGTTCCGCCGATGGAACACTTTCCATCTTTGATTGTCGCGACCCAGCGTCCTCTTCCTCCCTCCAATCTACATTCAAGTCTAAGGTTTGTCTTCCCCTGGTTCCTTTTTTTTTTTTGGCCTTTTAATTCATTAATGCTTACCAACTGTTCGATTACATGTTCGTCAGTAGTTGTACTGTACAAACCATCAAGCTGTTTGCAGTCTCAAGAGTTCTTTTTGTTTTTTGTTTTTTTGGCCAGTATGAGAATTATGTTATGGGTGGATGGATTACTAACAAAGCATGGTCTTCATCTGGCCGGTTCCCAAATTTGCAAAATGCTTTCCCTTGAAGTGATTATTTTCCTCAGCCGCTTCTTTTACTCGTGACATTTTTGGGCCCAAAATTCGATATTAAAATGCATTTCCTTCTGTTTTTACTTTATGCGTTGGCTACTCCTTGTCTTCTGGATAATATTTATTTTGGACTAGATTAATTTATATGTATATCAGCAGGCATTTTATTTTTTTTCCATCGACCCTCAAATTGTGTATGCATACTGTGCCTGGTGTGACCTTTGTAAGGCATGGAATAAGTTCCACATTAGAAGTATGGAATGCTGATGCAGGGTTTATATAGACTTTTGGGCTCTTCAGTCTCAACAGCTAGCATTTTCGGAGTGGCTTTTTCCTAAGGTTCATGTTAACCTTCTGCTAATCTCTGTTCCTTTTCTCGTCTCCTCTCCCTCTTGCTTGTTTGTGGATTCTTGGTTACGAAGCCGTTTCTTCTCCTCCCCATCTCGCCTATGCCTTGGTGCTTGGTTATGGAGTGTGGTGGAAAGTTTTTACCATTGCAAGGCATGGGACTTGAGTTCCATGTTGAACATATATGAATCTATTGTTCGGTTTAAATAACGTTGGGATTTCCAACTTCATGAGCTAGGTTTTAGGTCTGCTTTCCAAGTTCATATCAGTGACATACATTATTTAGGACTCAGACCTGTAGCAGAGTTATTTTTATATTAAAAGCAAGGCACTGACATCCATGAAGCATTAATTTGTTGCTTGATCCATTTTCTGTAGATATCTTTCTCTGATATTTTCTTCAATCACATCTGGTAACCTATTTGTCAACTTTCTTTTATTGGAACTCTGCAGATTTATGAAGGAAACATGGTGAAGATTGTTTGGCTTCCTCCAGAGCATGGGGATGCAGTTGCATGTAGTTTTGCTGATGGAATTATGTCTTTGTGGGAGGAAGTTGCAGAAGGTACCAATGGTTGGATTTCTTGCTTGAGTTAAGAAAATTTGTGTCTTTTGATGGAAGGTGGAAACAGAGTTGCTGGTTTGTTTTGTCAGTAATAAAGTTTTTTGTTTTTGGGTGTTGGGGGGTGGGAGCTGGGGGAATGATAGTCATATAATATTGTCTATACAAGCTCTGTTAATTGATATATTGGTTGTTCCTTGCGCTAGTTATTCTAAATATATAAATTGAGTTTGCATGCATATTTTGTTTGGAGCTTGCGGCATTTCATTTTATCAAACACACATAAAAGAACCTTATTTAATAAATACTCAAAGCCAAATAGATGTTGTCACAATTTCTTTTTTTAATTTATGTAGACTCTCAGCCTTTTCAGTGGAAGATGTGCAAAAGCTTTGGAAGCAGTTCAAGCAAAGTCCTTGATGTTCAGTTTGGAATGTCTTTGACTATATTGAAAATGGTAAACTTTTGCAGTAGTTAATGCTTTGAATTGATAATATAATTTAACTAGAATATGAACTTCATATTTCTGTACTCATGCTTTTTTAGTTGTCAATTGTTATGAGATATGTGTACTCAGATCACCTAGGTAAAATTTATCTTTTTTACATGAATAAATTTTATGTATTGTTGATGATCTCGCACAAATTCTTTGACTACCATATGAATGCTTTAGGTGGCTGCATATTCAGACGGTTATGTGAGAGTGTATGAGCTCTTGGATCCATTGGAATTGAAAAGCTGGCAGCTTCAGGTGACCTCCTACCTTTTAATCAATAATACCCCGCCTCTTTGAGTCATACAATAGAAGGTCAACGTATTCTTGTTGCAAGAATAATGATTTTTATCTTCTTTCATTTGTTCTTTCTGTGCAGGCTGAATTTCAGAATGTAATTGACTTGGTATCTGCATTTGGGAAGGCTGCATGCTTCTCTGCATCCATATCTTGGAATCCCCAGAAAGGTGGAAGCCAGGAATCCAGCTTTATTATAGGTTACAATTCAAATACATCAGAGCTCAACTCGTCTAAGGTAGTTCAAGTCTGCAATGGTGCACTGGTTATAATTTATTATATTTGTCACAGCAATCTCCATTTGTCCAAGGCATGATCAGGGGTATTCTGGGATTCAGAACTCGCTCTTTGAATGACTGTGTTTAGCCTTTAAATTACAAGCTTTAGCAATGGGAAAGATATTGGCATTATAGTGGATGTAATTTTTTTTTTTTAAACACATCTTTTAATATGCATCTGAGTGCTTGTGTTTTACCTCAGGTTTGGGAATTCGATCAGGCTCATCAAAGATGGCTTCCGGTGGCTGAACTGGCACTGCCTGAGGACAAGGGTGATCAGGTTTATGCTGTTGCATGGGCGCCAAACATTGGCAGGTAAGGATACAAATATAGCATAATTGGCATCAAAGTTCTGGTGATTGGAACTCAACAGTAATATTCCACTAAAAGAGGATTAATCAGTACAACCCTCTTCTATGGTGTAAGGAAGAGGTGAAAGACAGCAAAATGACTAATCAATCCTAACTACACCACTAGAAATAAAGGGAACAGTAACCAAATGAGCAAGATAGTGAACTTCCCTGACTTTTGAGAGATCAGAGGCTCTCCCAAGACTCCATACTCAATCTGCCTCCCCCTAGGGCACACAACCCTAGAAAACTAACTCTGATTCCCTTACTCTGGGCTGGTACTGTGTTTTGGGCCCTTTCGGCCCAATTCAGGTTGCCGAGGTGCATTCTTAGCTCTAGTCTCCTGTCTTTTGTATGCTTGGCCCACCTTACTAATGGGCTCCTAGCTGGATTGCTGTGACTTTTGGATAGGCATGAAATTCAGACTTTAACTGTGACAACCATGCTATAATGTAACTATAAGTGAGGAAGTTAGTACTAGTTCGCTCAGTTTGTAGTTATTTTCAGTTCTATTGTATTTCGTTGCTAAGGAAATGTGAAAGAAATCCATCGGTTATATTAATTAGCATAACTAGGATGATTTTCTGGTAGACCGTACGAGACAATTGCAGTTGCAACTCACAAGGGACTTGCAATATGGCACCTTGGATTGAACCCTCATGATGGGAGGCTCCCAGTTGAGAGAATTGCACTCTTGTCAGGACACGAGGGCGAGGTATGGTTGCTATGTTAATGACATTCTCTCTGTTTATATTGTCATCATGGGACTTGAATATATATTTTAAATCAAGGGATAATGCAACTTTTAGTCCTGTATATTTGGGAGGGTTATTGATTTGGTCTTTTAAGTTTAATGTTTATCATTTTAGGTCTTAACGTTTCATAAACTTATTTAAGTAGTCCTCAATCTCAGGAGAGAAATTAACATCGTTAAATTATGCTAACATGGTTAGTGGAATGATGATGTGGCAGCCATATGGATTAATAACGTAGGAAGTAAGAATGCTGACATGGATAATGAAAAAGCACCACATTTAGGAAAAAGGCCACGAAGATTAAAAAAAACCCACTTAAATTAGATTAAGAATTAAAAACTAGTAAAATGAATAATACACCAGTAATTATGATTGGGAGATTTTGCTTATATGCATTAATAATCTGTGTGTATGTTCCATATCAGCAACTTAATTTACACATCAACTCTTTTTTAGGGCTAAAAAGTTGTCTTGCAAAACTTAGAGCATTAACTCTAATTAAGGCAGACGTTAAAGATTGGAATGATAAAAATTAAATTTAAAGAATCAAATTAATAACCTCCCACAAACATAAGGGACTAAAAGTTGCATTATTCTTTAAATCAATATAATTTTGTTTTCTTTCAAATATAATTTTATTTCGTGGCATGAAATTTACACAAATATAGTTGGAAGAAAAAGTAATAGAAGCATGCATGTTTTGCTGAAATTGAGAGGATGTATTTCTTTAAATTTTTTGATTAGGTGTGGCAGATGGAATGGGATATGAGTGGAATGACTCTGGCTACTACAGGTCATGATGGAATGGTTCGGTTGTGGCAATCTAACCTCAACGGTGCTTGGCATCAGCAGGCTGCTTTACAGCCCACCTCTTAGTCCTTTTACTCCTCTTGTACTTAACCATTTCCATATGGTAAACAAGTCTCTTCAGGTTTTTTGGCCTCTGTGGGGATGCTTAGAAACACTAATTAATTATTGTTGCTCCTGCCATTCGATTCAGGTTAAGTTTGTTCTTGAGGAAAGCGAGTGAATCGAATCCCCCTCCCTCAGAAGAAAAGAAAAAATAGCGTATATGTGTACAAGCTTCTTTGACATGGAGCTGTGTGTGTCGTCTTGATGTCTCCAAAATCAAATATATATTCAATGAGATGCAAACCTTTTTCCATTGAAGTCTAATGCTTGAAAGGTTATGGATATGTTTGAATTTGATCTGTTTCTTCATGTGGGAAATGCTCGCTGCCTTGCAGTTCATGTACGTTTTCAACTGTTTTTGTAACTAGCAGTTCGTGGTTTCTATGGCAGAGAACTAAAACCTAGAATTATAGGAATATAACTATATTTAGTTTCAAAAATAATCAGTGGAGATGATGAAAGAGATGAAATTCAAGACTGATTATTGATGAATTGCAACCATATTGAACTATTTCAATGACATTTTTATTTGAAATCATATGATGGGCTGTGCTGTTCATTGCTATGGAGTCTCAAAGGAGTGCAACATGAAAAAAAAATTTGGTTGGTGGTGGGGATTTATGCCTTGCATTATTATTTGAGAGTTCTTATCTTCTAGAACAAAAGAATTATTATTTTAAATTTATTAAATTACTAGTAGGATAATGTTTTTTATTGTTATTTATTATGTTTAAGTTATGAATAGTGTGTTTTTTTTTAATTTTTTTTAAAATGTATAGAAAATGTGTCTAGCTGTCTTCCAACAAATAAAACATTGGGATAGTAAAATTTTCAATCACTCAAACTTGTTTTAAATATCAACTTAGTTTTTCAAGTTTAATTTTTATTGATTTATTTTTTTTATATTTTCTTAAATTATCATATTAATTCTTTAAATTTTAAAACATAAGTTAACTTTCAAATTAATCTAATATGTAAATATATTGATGACTTAATATTATATGTAATTAAATGAGAACAAAACAGTCCTCAAATCAACTTAATTTTTATCAATCTAATATCTTGCATTTTGTTCTTTTATTTTCAATAATATTGAAGTCTATATTTTTACATAAATAATTATATTTTTTTCATTAACATACGTGGTACTATCAATATTCTCTTATTTTATGGCAATAAATTTTAACAGTGTTATATTTTCTTTAAATAATAAAGACTAAATTGATAACTGAGGTAAATTTAAAGAATCAAACTAACAAACATAAAACTTGAATTAGTAATGTGAAACGCGAACCGGATTAGATGATCTGACCACCACTTGTTAAACAAAATAGCTTGGTTCAATCAGTTGAACCAATATGACATTTGAACTAGGTTGTCCTGACCGGTTTTAAGAGAGTCGGCTTTAATACAAAAATAGGACCAGGTCAACCCAATTCAAAGCTAAAAAAGAAAAGAAATGTAGGCTAAATCTCTCATATTCGTGATTTCTCTTTTCTAATATCTAACCTCTAATTCTCTTTTGTCTTTTCTTTTCTAATATCTGATTTCTCCTTTATGCTTCAGGTTCAATCTCTAACTTCTCCTCCAATCTTTGCCTCCAACTCTAGTGATCTAGCCCCTAACATTGAGATCAGAAGCTCGTGAATTATGACATGACGGCGTGCCTCTAGCTCCAACATTTTCCTTCGAGATGGTGAACTTGTGGAGATTTGCCTCAGTCTCCAGCTCTACCAATCCAAGCATCTGGCTTTCGATGTCAAGATCCCAAGCACCATAGACAAATTAATGTTTTATTTATATATTTGTGTATATAAATATTATTTTTTATTTAATTTTTATGTCACTGTTCAATCGTCGATCTAACTAGTTGAACCATGAAAATCATGACCCGTCGCTCTTTTCTGGTTCGATGTTTGATCCTAGTTTCAAGACATTGCTTGAATGATCAAATCAATAATTTAAGTAAATTTAAGGGACTAAAAATTTTACTATCTCCAAAATATTTTTGGTTACAAAAAGCTAGGGTGAGTTCGATTTTGAAACTTACCGGGATTAATATTTATAGAATTACTTATAAATTGCTCATTAATACACATGTTTTAAACTTTTAACTTTGTGGATAATGATTAAAATTCTTACTTAGACCAATTTTTTGTTTACAAGTAAAACATATTTTAAAATTGATGTAAGATGAATCGGTTGTCAAGAGTTCTATTTTCTTTTCTTTTTTTTTAACTGAAAACAATGTATTTATAAAGCTTCAAGAAAATAAAGTATCATTTTGTTTAAAATCATGATATGTTTTTAATGTAAAACCAACTGAAATACATATTAATATTGGGATAATTAAAAAATAGACTAAATTCGAATGATTAAAAAATTGGGGCTTTTAATGATATAACCTATGTTATAAGATCAAATTAAATAAATAACATAATATTTATTATATTTTGCTATATTTGTCAATGAAATACCGTTATATATCAATAATAAATATTTTATATATCAATATAAACTGGTTATACTCTTGAATTTTAAAAAATTTGGTTCATAGTTTTTGAATAAAAGATTTTTTTTTGGCCAATAATTAAAAAATTATAATAGATCAAGTTAAAAGTTCAGAAGAGGCTATGGTTTATTCATGAAATAATGATATATTAGATAGAACAATGTAGAGGGGGCTGAAATTGATTATGGTTTCATTTCACATTTTAGTTTCCATTATTGCTTTCACTTCCAGCAAAATATGAAGGCTATGGAAGCGGAAACAAGTTGGAGAAGTCAGTCGAGAACATTTGGAGAAGGTTCTGCTGGATCTAAAAATACCATAACCACGAATTTAGTCCAAATTTAAATCCTTACTGATACAACATAACATGTCTTTTGGTACATATATTAAAGAGAGAATTTGAATTAGGGCTCTTATAATGAAACCAATCACATGCAAGACTCGATTATGAAACTCTTCTGAAGGCCCAAGGGTCTTAATGGCAATTTAATTTTTTGATTCATTTACTAAAATACCCTTAATTTATATGAATATAAAACAAAAACCTAATTGTTGCCCGCAAAGGCTGAACCTCCATCGCCAATCACTGGTGCTCTAGCACTAGTGAGTGGTCAATGGTGGGTCAATTTAAGAAAGAAGCTTAGGGAGGAATGTAAAAGGGCCAAGACGAGAGTAAATTGAAAAAATTAAAATTTTGACAGATAATGAGTGAATTAAATGAGATAGAGAAGAAGCAATATGACAAATAATCAAGAGTATAAGAGAGAGAAGCTTGCGTAAGTGTTTATCTCAGTTCAATTCTAATCATTTGAACTTACATCCAGTTCCTAAGTTATACATGAAATTTCTCACCCCTTACTCTATTAAAATTAATCCGAGCTTTTGATTGTCATAATACAATATCATACTATAAGTTTGTATTACTCTCCCTTATAAAGGAAAATAAATGAATAGAGTATGTTCACCAAGTGAATAACTATAACAAATACTCTTTTTAAGAGTTAGATTTATAATCAATAAAATGTAAATACAACAAGTAATCACAAAAAGGTAGGTAATGGATTGAATATTTAAATTCGTGCAATAACTCTTCTATGTCCATTTTTATAAATGTGTATATTTATAGTTGAAGTTATTAATTAATCCATTAGACACGTCCAACTAGTCGTAAGACTCTTCTTCTACTTTAGTCTAAGCTTTTCCAAAAAGTAGAGTGTTTGCATAATGCTTTTCAGTGAAGTTACAAGCTTATGGCAGGTCAAAAAAATAAATGAATATATGCATTTAATGCTTTAATAAAATGTAGGTAAAAGAATACTGGCAGAACAAAATACAATATGAGTAATAAGGAAAGATTAAGATTTAATAAGTGTTTGAATCTTCCCAATATTGTATTTAGAAAGCTTGTAAGTGAATGAAAAGGTAACACAATATACTAAAATGGAAAGGAATAAATAAAACCTTGAATCGAAGCTTACAGAGATGAATACGAAAAACAAAGCCTTGTAATTGATATTAGTATCAGTGGTAATGGTGTTAATATTGGTAGTGACACGAACAAATATGAGAATAAGAAGTTAGGACAATACAAGTATTGCACAAGAATATGATTAGAGCTAATAAAGTACTAGTAGCGTTGACACACTATCTGAAGAGCTCATCATAAAAGATGTTAGCTCATAAGTCACACAATACCAAAAGTATTTGATGAATACCAGAATTGAGAACATAGTACCAGTAGAGTGATAGGAATATCGATAGAGATACTAAGAGAAAAACATGTGAAATAATCTTGGTAGGGAGCAACTACGATGGGCAAAAACACAATAGTACCAATAGTAACATACCAATACCAGTAATGTCAAGAAATGAGACAAAAATTCTCAGTAAGTCTTTAATACCAATAGAAAGTGTCTATTACCCAAAGTAATATGAATTCACAGTGAAGATCAACACCAATAAAAGTCTTTTCTACCCAAAAAAATTAAGGAATGGAATAAAATAAGGCTTTAAATGAATGAGTATTATCTAATACATTACTCATTGAGAAATTGAGAACAAAGGCTTTAGAATGAATACAGTTCATATAAGTACCGGTAGTGTTATGCTAATACTAGTAATGATACTTCAAAAAAACCAAAAGAAAATAAGAGATTAAAGCATTCAAACACATTTATACCTTAATTTCCATTTCCTTAAACTTAATTTATCCTGTTACACAAAGTATTTTCTAATTTGTTATTATAAAAACAGGGTTTAACAAAGATTTGATTTTTGACCCCTTGGGTATTAAAAAAAAGTGTTTCCACTGAACCACTAAATATCTTTAATTATATGTAGCAAAATATAATATATATATATATATATATATAAAGATATGCAGCAAAATATAATATATATATATATATATAATATTATAATTTGTTTTCAAGCATTTTTGTGACTTGTTGTTAGTCATGGATGTATTGTTATTCATATCCGAACAATCACTTATAAATATTTGAATATTACTTGTTCATACATAAACAATTTTAATTTTTAAAACCTAACTTTTTCAATTTTTTAATTTGTTATTCAACATTAACAAGTTATCAATATTATGCTAAATAAAAAATATGTGTGATGTAAATTTATTTTTCAAGCATTTTCATGGGCTTGGATTAATCGTGGATGCATTGTTGTTCATATCCAAACTTTGTTTAAAAAATAAATTTACATCACATATATTTTTTATTTAGCATAATATTGATAACATATCAATGTTAAAAGAACAAATTTAAAAAATTGAACAAGTTAATTTTAAAAAATTTACAAATTTTTTATGTATGAAAAATTTATATTTGAATATTTACAAATAATTATTTAAATATGAATAACGTATCCATGACTAACAGCAAGTCCAAATATATATATATATATATATATAATGTTATATAATTAAAAATGTTTAGTGGTTTAGTGGAAACACTTTTAACACCTAATGGGTTAAGGGATCAAATATTCCCTTAGACTTTGACCACTCATGAATGCTGGCGCCAATGAAGGTGGGGTTTTTGGTTTTTTTTTTTTTATATAAACCAAGGATATTTTAATAATTGGACCAAAAATTTACTTGCCATTGAGGCCCTTACATGTGATTAATTTCATTTTAAGGGCCCTACTTAAAATTCTCCCTATAATAAAATATCATTGGAAAAAGTGCACCTTTCATTTGCTAACTTCACATAAAATTTTAATTTAGTCTCTTTACATGAGTAGTTTCAAATAATATTTTTTGTGCTAGTCATTATTATTATTTAAAAAATTAAACTTAATATACTAAATGATAATACTTTATGTCAACATTTAAAAATTTAATATCGACATTTTTAGTAATAAAAATAACAATATCAAGATTAAAAAACTAAAAAATATTATATAGAATTAAGTGAAACTTTGTGTAAAGTTGGAAGATAAAGATAATTTTAGAGAAAAAAAATTGAGACCATATAACCATTAATTCTTATACTTTTAATATGTGTTGCTATTGGTTTTTATATCTTTTTTTGTTTCTCTAAATCCTTTAATGGCTCATTTGGTAAAAAGAAATTAGAAAGAGAGAAATAGAAGTGAAAATAAAATTAATATTTTTGTCTATTTGATATGGTGGAAGCCAGTTCTCCATGAAACCTAATTCCATCAAAATCAATAGAAGTAGGTTCCATGCCTCAACTCATGGAACTGGGTTCCATTCCCTGTTCCATGTTCTTTCCGGCCATTCATTGACTCTCTACCAGCGACAGTGGCGGTCCTCAGGCAATAATGACGACGATGACTCTCCACCAGCAACGTTAGCGACGGTCCTCCATTAGGCATAATAACACTTGCTCTAATTTCTCGAATAGCTTCTTCACGTGATTTGAATTCGATATACCTACTTGATTTGAATCGATGCTCTAGCTCCGACTCGAACAACAACGGCTCAAAGCTCTGGCTCCAATTTCATGAATAGTTATGGCTGAACTATAGTCAAACATAGAACGACTATGGCTCTGTCTTCTTCTTCATTTTCACAAATCGAATTCAAATTTGGGTTGCAAATCTGTGTTTGAATGTTATTTTCAGATCTTATTTTTTGTGAAATTTGATCTTGTTTGAATGCTTTGCTTATGTGTGCTGATTTTATCCAACAACTTTCCATGATCTGGTTCCATGGGGTTTTTCTTATGATTTATTTTCCATTATTTTCTCCAACAATTTTTCATGATCTAGTTTCATGGGATTTTTTTTTCCATGATTTTCTCCAACGATGGTTTCTTAGGGCAATTGCATTTGCTTTATGTGTGCTGAAGGTTTAATGCGGGGTTTTTTATTTTCAAGTGTATTTTAATCTTTTCAAAATATAAATAAAATATTAAATAAAAATTTTATCACACTTCCATCTCATTCCAAACATACTTTTATATCCCACTTTCTTTTTTGCTTCTACTTCCACTTTCATAAAAAACAATTCTCTATACCAAATATTAGAAATTATGCCCTAAGGCCAATTATTGCACTATGCACATTGTTATTTAATAAATTTCTTTTTTGTTATTATATCAATTACATGTTCACTATAATAACTATATCTAAGGACAAACTATAGTGATTGTTCTAAATATTCATAATCGGTCATTTACGAGGGATCATAGATGAAACAAGACTAGTATAACTTTAATTAATTATAGAAATATAAATCAAAGTCATAGGCACTTGAAAGAGTACAAGATACTGGACCTACCCACTATGAGAAAGCTACATGGTACAAGTTATAAGCTTATATCATATGTAACTATATCACTAAACCCTTTGACTTGGGATCATCATGAATTCCTATATAATAATCATTAAACTTTGACTTAATCAAAAGTTACCTTTGATTAGGTGATCATAAAGGCTATGATTAAATTTAGTCATATTCATACAAAGAAATTTAAGTGATCAAGATGAAATTTGTCCCTCATGTTAATTGAGAGATATTACTAGGCCACTCGATGAGTAAGACTAAAAACATGTATGGCTATACTACAAGAGAAAGGATTTTTCCATTTTTGTGTTAGTCTACTCAAAGATCGATAAAGTAATGGTTAGGTAAAGGAGAATTACAATTTCATATCTTACACTTGACTGAAATATCACGTGATAAGAGGGATGTGATACGGTTATATGAAAGGTTACATTGAATCATTGATCCTTATATGAATTGGTTAGTTGTAATGTCTTGCTAGAGGTCATTTATGACTTGTGGCCTACAGCATCGCAAATAAGAATAGCTCAACTCGAGCTCTAATGTCCAAGTTCAATGAATCTGAAATATGTCTAGATTCAATGAATGTAATATAGAGTGAATGAATTATACACACACACATATATAACGTTGAATATTTATTTGATAAATATTTATATATATATATATATATATTTATTTGAATATAAAATGTAAAATATAATTATATATATTTCAAATATATATATATTCATGTGTGTATATATATGTATAATATAATATGTATATGTATATATTATATTATATTATATTATATTGTGTTAGTTTTAAATTTAAATTTATACAATAGATTAAATTTAATAACTAACATGATATGAGAGAATATCATATCAGTTTTATAGTTTGAATTTATAAGATAAATTTAAATTAGATATGATATTATATATTTTATTTATGAGATAAATTTAATCTAAATTTTGGTTGGCTCTTCAAGAGGAAGACAAAAAACCCTAATTTATATATATAATAAATACAAGGGGACACGCACAGGAGAGAGAGTTGGAAAAGTTTTGATGGCCAAACCCTTTGAGAGCTACGAAACACCCTAGAGAGAAAAAAACCAACATTTAAAGAAGAATATACGCTGAGAGCGCTAGCACGCCATTCAAGTTAGAGAGCTGTCAGTTCCTAAGATCTAGACTCTTGAAGAAAACACACGTGAAGCACAAAAAGAAAAAAAGTAACTCTTCTTTCCACCTTAACTTAAACGATCGGTCCACATCGAGATAGGAATTCAAAATTTTAATCTTCCGCTGCACCTTCCTATCCAACACTAAATAGGGTATGAGTTTCATCTATCTGCAACATGAATCCCTATATTTTTAAATATGATTATAAGAACTTAATCATGTCTAGCATATACATAAACTTTGTCACTTTTTTGTACTAACTTGTTGAAATTGTTAGATATGGCAACACATCCAAGAGGGGGGTAAATTAGGTGTGTGAAGAAATTTCGGTTCTTTTAAAACTTTTTCAATAAAAATGTGTGTAAGGTAAGCTTTGAGTAGATTCAAGTTCTAAACTTTGATTGCAAAAATGCTAAAGTCATTTTCACAAACTCAATATGTGTAAAAACAATTTCTATGGAAAAATTTTTTAAGTAAGAGCATGTAGATATATCGAATTCAATTTTTGTACACTAAAACATTGCATAAACTAAGGTTGTTTGGAAATATAAAAAGATAAAGAAAGAGAGATTGCAAACAATGATTTATCTTGGTTCAACTTCACCACTTGAGCCTATATCAAATCCCCAAGCAATCACTTGAAATTTCTTCATTATAACACAAGCTTAAGTGAGTGCTTGCCATCTTAATACAATCATAAATTTGGTTGAGTCACTTGTGAGTCTTTGCATCAATTCACTTCACTAGTAAGCTTTTTTTTTCTAAGAGAACAACTTCTCTTGATTACAAAGAAAATCTCTCCCTCACCTTTGTAATAATTTATAATATATAAATCACTCAGTTAAAACTGTCTCTAAGAGTAATGATGAGTACAATGAAGTTCTAATACTCAAATGATGAAGATGAAAATGATATTAGCTCAAGAACAATAATTTTTATATAATAAGAGTAATATGAGCACGAATTTTATAGTTTAATAATTTTTGAGGTTAATCTCTTGTTAAGATAAGTTTGGAGTGTTATATTTATAGTTTATGGACTGAAATAGGTGTTAGAGACATAATATGAATATTTATAGTCATTGCACAATGATTATAGCCGTTGGTGATGTTCCTTGTGCAAAACCAAAGCTCATTCACACGTGAAATGAACATTTCACATGTATAGGTGACAAATCTCGCTTAGGAACATGACAAATCACACTTGAAACATCATGTGATATAGGCCAGGTGAAAAATCATGCATATGTAGCAAGTGATTCACACGTATTTTGGACCACAAAAGCTATTGAGTGAAAATAAGACTTCTGGAAGAAGTCTCACGTGTGTGTGAGAAGTGTTTCACACTTGTTTTGGATCACAGAAGCTATTCAATAAAAACAAGGTTTCTAGGTAATGTTTCACATGTGTGTACAAAGTAATTCACGCATGATTTGGACCATAAAAGCTATTCAATGAAAATAAGGTTTCTGAAGGCTAATTCATGTGCGAGTGTAGTGAGGTCTCACGCTTGAAATGGACATTGAGGTTATTTCAAGACAAATCATGCGTGTCTCAGTATGAATCACACGTAGCATGTTTTGGAAGGCGTCACTGTACATAATTTTATAATATTCTAACTTACTCAATACAATTTCAAATTTGACAAATTATGTATTGTTGAAAAGCTCTTGAAGTCTAGTTTTTAGTAAAAGAAGTTCACACTTAAATTCAATGTAACTTTTGAGATATGATCAAAAGAGTAAAAGAAGGTCAAGTTTAAATGATGTGCAAAATTAATATCTCAACACTCAAATTCTAAAATTCATATATTTCTCAATGAAATTCTATTTTGAATAAATAAACTATTATTGAAAAGCTGTTAGAGTCTATTTTCAAATGAGATATGTTTTACATTAAAATGATCTATGTAGTGAGAGATATGATAAAAAACATGACTAAAGGTCAAAATTAATTTTCTGCACAATTGCCATTTCAAAGCTTAGACTTCAAGTGTTCATGACTTTTTTAACTTAATTCCTTTTTGAGTAAATAGAAAAAGTTTGAAAACATTATGGAGTTATTAATCAAAAAATTTAAAATCTTGTTGGATATATGTGATCAAAGATGAAAAACATGATTATATAAAATTATATCTCATTCTTTTTCTTAAGATCTAAAATGTATGTTTTAATTTAAAATAGTTTGAGTCAATATTGGATATATAAATCAATAAGTTTAACATAAAGACTTTTAACCTAATAATATTATACCTATTAAATTCAAGGCTTTCAAGATGTATTCAAGCTTGTATGAATATTTTTATTCTTCTTAAGCTCTTCTTGGATCATCATTTTCTTTTTGTTCTCCCATTTTGAATGTCATGTGCATGCTAATGGTGAATTTAATTTCTTCCTCATCATGCTTATTTTTATCTTCACTTTGGATAACCTTAAATGATATAATATGAACTAAATGATTAGTCAAAGTATCAATATATATCCAAGTTATGAAAGATGATACTTTGAACATTCTTGGATATAAAATCAAGTTAATATAAGGAAAAATATAATAGTATAAAATAACTTTGATGCACATAAATTATTTTTTCCAAATCTAATGTAATAAAGAACAAAATAAGTAGAAACACTTTAAAGCAATTGTTCCATAGTCATAATTAACTACTATATATATATATAAATAATTAGGCATAAGTATAGTTAACTCATCTATATTTGTCATCATCAAAATTTAAACTAAACATAATGTCACAAGCTATTATGTCCAAGAAAAATTATGAAAAACTGTATAAAAAATGAAAAAAAAGGCAAGACATTAAATCAAAATTCTTAAATGTGCAATGGATGAAATTTCAGGAGAAATAAGATGTGATAGTTAGGGTAGATAAATAGAAAGGATAGTAGTCATTTTATCCATATAATATTTAACTCATTATAATTTTGTCTAATCAATAAAATATTAATAGAATTATGTACACGGTATATTTAACTCTATTAATGATCATAAAGACTAATGTTGTATATAGATTAAACTTTAGAGATTTGGAGCAACAAAAATAGAAAAAAGTATATGTACAAACACCAAAACAAGCTAAAATATAGCATTAATAGTTGTAACTTCCCCACAAAAAAATCATATTTAACTTAAAAAGAAATAATGAAATTTAAAAAAGGTTGGTCAAAAAAAGTAAAAAAAAAAAAAAAAGAATATGATATTCCAAAATCCAAACAGGCCAACGTTTGTGGGTCCTCCACTCCTCCTATCTTCCTGACGCGACTACAGAAACAATTCGTTTGAAGCCGCATAAGATTAAGGTAAGCGTTCTCCAAATGGCACTAACCTTCCCTCTTTTACTCTGTAAAACATCCAAATTGCGCACCCCATCAAGCTTTCTAGCTTCTTCTTCTTCTTCTTCTTCTGTTCAATATGCTCACATATTCTCACCGACAAGAAGCAGGCAATTCAATAGTTACAGTGATGCAAATGTTTATACGAAAAGAAGAGGGATTGTCTGCGGGCTACCCCTCCCAGTTGATCCATGGGTTCCATCCATTGATTCCCAGAGCATAGCTTCCCAACTATTCGCCATCTCTTTGCTGCCCTACATTGGCTTCCTGTACTTCATTACGAAATCCAAGTCTTCGCCTAAGCTTACCCTCTTTGGATTCTACTTTTTGCTTGCCTTCGTTGGCGCTACAAGTGAGTTCTTCTGATTCTTTCTTCTCCCTTATTCATCTTCTGATGCAATTTCTTTGTTAGAAATCGTATGCTTCAGAATTAAGAACAAATTTTGATGGCTTATGTTTGTGGGTTAATAGAGATATGGGTTAAAAAAGGGGATACTTTAGCATGTTTGCCGAGGCGATTCAGTTATTTCCTTCCAGATATGGTAGTTTGCTCAGTTTTCGTTATAATCTGTTGTTATCTTTGATTAACAATGTAGTGTATGTCGTTGAGTCAAGTTAGGGGATAGATTAACATATGTGCCGAGGAATGAGTTACACTCTTGAATCTTGATTGCTTATGATTATGAATAGCTTTCTATAATACTTTTTAGGAAAATACCACATCAGGTGCTAATACTTTGACTGTATTTTGTTGTAGTTCTTATAGTTTGTTAATCCTTTACCATTTATAAGTCATTTCTAATATGTTTTACCATCAAAAAACATTAAATGTCTTAAAGGTTAGCAAGTTTCTTATAAGGACAAAAATAACTATTTTTAATCATTTTTCCTAGTATTTAATAAAGGTATAAAGATAAATATAAACATAAAAAATAGTGAGGTGCTCTATAAATGGGATCAAAATTAATCTTCTCTCATTCTATAAATAGGGTTAGAAGAGTACTTTATTGTCCAGATTTCTCATCTCTTTTATTTGCTTAATATAAAATTTTAGTCCTTGTATTTTAAAATATAGTCAGATTTTTTTGTTGACTAGGAAAAAAACATGTTGACGGAAAAAAATCATGAAACCATTTTTAACTTCTTTAAAATGGCTATGCGCTAGCACTTGTGACATGGACATGAGAAAAACACAACGGCATTGAACCTTTGCAAAATTAACACTGTATGGGCCAGCTCATAGTCCTTCAAAATAATTTTAGACAAAGCAAACAAATGAAATGGCAAACTAAGAAAATAAACTATAGGGACTAGAAACAAAACCTCATTAAAGTATAGGGACATGAAGTGTTGTTTTCACTATTTTTTTAATAAATTTTATATTTTATATTGATATCTTGTGTCGATTACAATGTCCTATGTTTTTGTTTCATTTTTATCTCTTTCAGTGTGGCACTGACCATATCAAATTATCCTAGAATGTTAAAGAAAATACTAATGGACATCTATATCCATCGTTGGTTCTCATTGTAGGTTCTCTTATGTTTGCTTGAAATATAAAACGTGCCTGCCTTATCGCGTTGATATTTGCATTCATTTACATCATAATTGCCACTACACCCCTACTGTAATTTCTTTTAGCATATCATTTTTCTTGGTTAAGATACCATCTTTTCTAATTTCATGTATTTTGGACCTCGTGATGTCCATTGATCACACAATTGAGCAGTACCAGCTGGAATATATGGTAAATTCACTTTTTCCAAAGATGCATTCTACTTGATATCAATTAAACTAGGGTTATGCATCATTTTTGCCCTCGAACTTTTCGCGTAGGATCTATAGGTGTCCTAAACTCATTGTTGGGTTACTCTTGCCATTGAACTCTTAAAATTTGACACCTTTTTGTCTTACTATTCATGCACCACTTGTTGACCATTATTTGCTTAGTAGGACACTTTTTGTTGACTTTTTGGGCCATGTGGCATTCACATGGATACTTTGCTAGAATTTAATGGGTTCACTTTTGCCCTTGAAGTGTTTGTTTAGAGACATCTAGTGCCCTAAGCTTGACTTTCTGGGTTATTTTCCCCCTTAAATGTTAAAAAACCTAATCAAACATGTCTTGAAACACATCCATTTGGATGTCATGTGTCTCAAAAAAAGTTAACACGACATGCCCACCTTAGCAAGTAATGGTCAACAAGCGGTGCATGAACGGCAAGACAATGAAGCATCAAATTTTAACAGTTCAAGGGTAAACATGACCCAAAATTGAGCTCATGACACCTACAAACCTTACGTGAAAAGTTTGAGGGAAAAAATGACCCTTAACCCATTAAATTAGTATAAGGATGTCTAAGTTCTGTTTGCATGACATGACAGCAAAGGTGCATTATGGGACTTCTTTGTCCAACGTGGATTGGTTACACGGTGGCGCTGAGTCACTTCTCACTCTGACTAACTTGTTCATTGTGTTGGGACTGAGAGAGGGCCTCCGCAATGCAGAAAATTCAGAAGCAAATGAAGCTACTTCTGATCCTGAGTTCGAGGAGGAGAAGAAAAGTCATGTGTATGTTTAAGTTTAATATTTGTAGCTACAAATATTTATAATTTTGTATCAGATGCTGCTCTCAAATTTTTTACTGGCATTTCTTTTCATCCTTGAATCTGCGACCAACCTCTCACCGTCAGGGCAATCACTTGTGTTTTTAACCCATTTTGTAAACAAAGTGGAAGTGAATACCAGACTTACTGAATTTTTTGGGAAAACAACACTATTGATTCATATAGTTTTAACATGTTTTGATATAGGTTTCTGCAATTTTTTTTTTTTCATTTCTCCAGGCCCCTCTAGTTTATCCCATCTACAACTTTAGTCCCTCTATCATTAGTATCACCTCAACCTTCTTTTAGACATATTTGAAAATGGAGGGAGTAATATTGCAAACGGGATAAACTAATAGAGGACCTGCAGCAATGAAAAAAATTACAGGGGCCTATATTAAAACACGTTTAAACTATAGAAATTAATAGTTGCATTTTCCTGAAATATATTTTTATCTCTAATAGGAATGCAATCTTACTAAATTTTGGATGGCTTGTACAGCTTCGATGACCTGTATTTGTTTGCTTAAATCTGTTAATTGGTTATCCTATATAAATCATGGTTTGTCCTCAAACAATGTCCTTAAATGAAAAGGTATTTGTAATTATTTTAAATCTTTTCCTTGATATGTAATTGTGCTTTTGCTTGTGATGACTGTCTGTCATGCTCTTTTCATGAAGATGTGGACTACGGAGAATTTATCTGTATGAATGACTCTGTTGTTTGGCACTGCAAAAGTCGAAGTCCCAAAATTAACAATGATCACATTTGTGCTATCAACTTATCACTGTTGATCCATTGTTCTGCTTTCTAAATTTGTTCTAACATGCTGAACATGTCTAAGATGTTTAAGAAATAAACTACACTGTGTATTACGTAAGAACAGCAGATTATTATATATTTTATTTTGTGTGTGTGTGTGTGTGTTTTTTTTTTTTCTTTTAATATTCTTATATTGATGTGATAGTTAACAAGCATAGTTGATACACTCTTTCTACAAATTTCATACACGTGATTAAGTGAATAACATGGCGGAAAATTAATTTCCACAGGATCAAGTGAGAAATTGAAATCAGGAATTGGAGAATCAGTGTCTAATGTGCTGACCAGAATTGTTTCTGGAATACCAGAATCTGAACATGGCTAGCTTTTTAGCCCTTTGAACTTATTTCTCTAGAAAGATGGCCATGGAAATAGTCTATATCTGGCTTTTTTGGAGATAGTATTTGAGTAATACTGCCACAGAATTAACAGTTCACTAACAGATTGATAGAAAAGTTATAGGGTTAAAGTGTAAAATATCGAGAAATTTTTTGTCTAAAAATTTCTAGCATTCTTAAGTCGACAATAATGTATGGTATTCATTATCTTTATAAAAGAAGCTGACATTTCTCAATCCATTAAAATCTGTTTTTAGAACTTACTCATCAACGTTAGGCAATTTTAACAAATTGACAAAGGTTAGCTTTTTTTATAAAGTTAATGGGTGTCTTTGCATAATTGTTGACTTAACATATTGGAAGTTCCTAAAGAAAAAATTTCTGTATTTTTACACTTAACCCAAAGTTATAGGATTTGACAAAGCCAAAATGTTTGTGGCAGTAAACTACTGGCAAGTTCGGAACTCACTCATGATTATCCCTGAGCATCTCATCAATGTCCATCTGAGGATTTCCATTGATTGATATTGGAGACTCTGTTGTCTACGACAAGGAATCTACGACCTTCCATCATAGAATTAGTATATAGCCTTTACATAAAGCTTCAATATTAAGGTAATATTCACAACAAATAAAGATGTGGAAGTAAACTAACCAACAGGCATTGCCAATATTCAAAATTCTAGGTATTTTCGGAGATTATTTCTAAGCTTTGTAAACTGACCACGTGATAGATGATGTTCAAAGCTTGGACGGGTGAGTAAGAAGCTCGGGAATCTCATTGGCAAAAGATCAACGGCTCAATCCCACCAAGGAATCGAATATCATGGTGGAAGCGGCTAAAAATTGGAGCTGTTTGTGATCCTAGGATGTTCTGATCTTGAATTCCTTAACAAGGTCTTTGCTTTGTTTCTGTTGCGTGGGTGTGCTAGAGGAGTTGATCCTCAACCGGCACAATGAACTTGACTTCTAAATCTAACGGTGAGTTCCCAAAGTCCTTTGTCACAATATCCTAGATGCAAATGTTCAAAAATGGAGAAAATGAAGAAATATAGATGGTGCAAAATGTAAGAATTGCATTTTGGGAGCAGACGTGACAATATTACTACTATCAAAGGAATTACAGAAAATATAAGATGAAAAAATAGGAAAACAACATGTCAGAGGGACGATGCTGCAGTCCTGTTCAGTGTTGTTGCTCTACTGGATGTTGGAGATTTGCTCCTCTCTACCAAATGCATGATCCTTAGGAGGAACTGGATAGAATTTTGCAGAAAGAAGTGTCTGTACATTGTTTGATGTTCAATATATTGAAGAAGAGCTTGAGAGGAGTTTCAAATGTCTCTTAACTTCCCCTTTAATAGGTCAAAGTGATAGTTTTCTCTAGGCTCTACATTCCTTAAATTTTCACCTTTGTAGATCCATTTGTTGCATTTATTCCAAATTTTCGTCTGCTTGTTTCATTTGCGCGAAGTGGTGCGTGGACTAGATATCAAGCTTCATAATACTCGTAGGTATTAATGTAAAGATAGTACAAGATGGAGAATGAATGGAAGCACAAGAAACTCTAGAGTGAAGTGGTTCGGAGGAAGAAGTTAGCAATAAAGTTGCATGGTCATTTCATTGTGCATTCTTTGTTTTTAGATTTCTTTACAACGTCGTTAACAAAAAATTGTTTGGGCTAAAATTTGATTTTGTTCTAAGCCCAACCTAGACCTTTAGAAGGAAGGAGGTTGATAGAAAAAAAAGCTACACACGCTTACGGTAGGGAGCTCTACAAATGAGTTAAATTGATGCTAGTCAATGGTTCAAGAATGAAGTAGACAAAAAGAGTTTATGATGAAGGAAATGTAATGTTGGATTTGTAATTGCAATTGAGGAATATTGGAGTGTATAAAAAGTTCCTATTGAGAAACCAATGTAACTTCGTATGTCATTCCCATGTTACTCACTGATCAATTTTATAACTTGGTGTTTAAGTTATACGTTCCATTTAAATCCAATGTCGCATTTAAATTTGAAATATAAGAAATAAGTCACAATTTATAATTGCACTACTATGACCATATTTTTACTGATGAATACTACAAACATTTTCATTTTCACAATTAGATTTGCTTCTCGACATAATTTAGAGAGTTTAAAATGAATTATGTTCAAATCCCACGCTTCCACAATCAAATGGGTCAGGCTACGCTTCATTGAACCTATGAATCTTGCAGGGACATGAAGCAAAGTGGCGAAACCTCTACATTGCTCCAAGCTTTGAACTAAGCCTTTTTGTTTTTTTTTTTTTTTTGGGTGCACAAGATATATTTAATAAAATATTCAGAGATTTGATTGTTAATAGGATATAATGATATTATGCTACTCATATAACTGACCCTACCTAGGATAAAACTTTTATTTTTGTACATGTTAACTTTAAAATTTTGCATGAGATGTAAAATGATGCCTTTATAGATTGCAGATTGAGCCACACATGAATCTTCATGTACAGCATATAAGGGGAACAAAAGAATATCCAGATCTTATTAATTTTCATAAAATTTTTTTGGCACCATTCAGATTTAATCTAAATATGCAGGAGATCCAAGTCTGAAGCTGAGATTTGGATACTATAAATATCATAATGAATGAAACATAACGAGATTCATAATATGACTAGAAAATGCTAAAAATTGTTATATTGATCGAAGTAACCTCCTGAAATGACTTTACCAATTAATATCCTAACCAGCCGCAGTGAGAACATACTAATTTAATTAACTGTTTTAGCTCACACAAAATGGCTTCTGACAGGTGACACCAAATTTGAACAAATTGGTACCATAAGTAATTCATTACCTTTGGTTTTCATAATGGATTAAATGATACATTTGCCCTTAAATTATAGATCTAGGAATATTTGGAAGCCTTAATTTGTTTTTGATGCAATGTTTTCCTTCAACATTTGGTACAATATTGCCTCTACCATTAACAAAGGTTAGTTTTAACTATTAGTTAACTAAAAATTATCAAAATAACTTCAAAAATTATAAAAAAGGACTAAAAAAATTGCAGAAAATGATCAAAAAATTATATAGAAATACCCTATAACTTTTTGTAATTTTTAGGTCATTTTCTTCAGTTTTTTCGTCAACTAATACTTTGAATTAACATTTGCTAACAATAGGGGTAACGTTGTATTGTTTTGAAGTGTTGAAAGAGTATTGGACCAAAGACGAGTTTAGAATTTTGAATGCTCTTTAACCTATAATTTGAGGGCAAATTTGACATTTGGCCCTTTCATAATTAATGTTCAATGGGAAAAAAAAAACTTGGTAACTATTATTGACTTAGGCGAGATAAAATCTCCATTAAACTTGGGAGTGATTGGCACATGATCCAGGTTGATTGCTGGTCAACTCAGAACATGGCCATGGGGATACCTGATGAGAACTTCCAAACACATCAGAACACTTCCAAGGAGATCTAGTAGTTCCTTTCACTCCAAGAAAATTGATGCCAGAGAGGCAAATATCAGTAAAAGGGGCATTTCTTAGTCCTTGTATTAAACCTGCTTGCAGAACTTTCACACCTCGAACATTCTTAATTGTGATATCCTTGACAATAGGGAGAGCCTTAGGATCGAATTTGTCATCAGGATGGCCACCAACATCACCTGAAATCTTTATTCCCTTCCTTGCATTCTCTATATACACATCGGACACTGTTATATTCTTTATTAACCCTCCTCTGCCACTGTCTGTCTTTATGTGAATGCCAACTCCCATGTTGCATAGGTTGATATGTTCAGCAAGTACATTCTCCACTCCACCAGAGGTTTCACTGCCGACGGCGATCCCTGAAAATGGTGTAGTTCCATTTACACGACGAATGGTGATATCAGAGCTTGGTCGACCATAAGCAATTCCGTATTCATCCCAACCACTCTTCACAGCGACAAGATCATCTCCAGTGGATATGTAAGAATCCTCTATGCAGACATTTGAACTAGAATCTGCACAAATCATTTAGAAAGATGAATGATAATTGTATATCATTCACACCCGACTTGTCAGTCCACTAACATGTCAAATGTTTGATGATTATAGACATTATAGACATAACATGCAAATCTTACCCAAAAATTTCCATGTTAAATGTCAGTTATTTATGCTATAATTCTTTATATATGTGTGTGTGTGTCAAAAAGTCTAGGTGAGTAGGGTCTCAAAGGCATGTCAGGGCTAGGGCACATCTCTAAGTTCAAATAGAACTTACAGAAATACTTATAAATTATCCACCAACAAGGTCCTTACATTGGCAGCAAGATTTGATCTCATGACCTTGTGGGTTATCGATCAAATCTTCACTAATTGGATCAATCTTTGTTGATATTGATGCTATAATTCTATTGATGCTTCCAAATCCTACTACCGGATCAGAGTCGGAATTTGGTGGTGTTGATCATCCAGTACATGAGGGGAAAACATACATGCAACTAATATCTCGATGAGATACTTGCGAGAGCACCATTTAATGAGGAATAAATATTAATTCATCTTTTTCCTTCAGGCCAGATAATTTAGTATGAAAACAACAGGTATGACAGCTACAGAAAAAGTTCAACAACTAAATAAAACTGACAAAAAGAAGAAAAAGAAGAGGTTGTTCGGTGCAGCATTTCTTAAATCTATTTGCATGAGTTGTGATGCATTTAGATAGTATTTACCAGGATCAATTCCATCAGTATTAGGTGAATCATGTGGAGCCAAAATTGTGACAAATCGAACAACAACATTGCTGCAAAGAAGCGAAAGTTTTAGATCAGGATACAGGTTAACAGGTCAACCCCTTTAATCTTTACTTTCTGTTATGCTAGGAGAAAGCGACAAAAGTTAAAATATCATTAGGAACTAACACAATCTAACTCAACAAATTCACCTTCATGGTAAAACAATGTCCCCACAAAGAAGCATATAAATAATAATTAAAATAGTCCATAGATTAAAATTAGACTTGTCAAGCCTCATTTGATATATACCTGCAGTAAACTGGGTGTAAGTTCCAGAAAGGAGAGTTAATGAGAATCACATTTGAAATGATAATATTGGTGGAATTCACCAATTCAAGAAGGCTTGGTCGGGTAAATTGTAGAGTTCTCTTCCTCCACATGTTCCACCATATATCTCCTTGCCCATCAATTGTCCCATTCTCACCTGCGAATATATGAATATAAGAGGAAAAATATTAATACAAATGAACTTACAGGTCTCAAGATGCCCAATAAAATATGGCTATGCAGTACTAGCATGCCTTTTTCATTTAATCACCTTTTTCCTATATATAAAAATCAAGCAAGAAATATTTCTGCAGAAGTTCCTCATAAAATAGCAAGATTAGATACCCACCAGTGATGACCACATCATTGACTCCATCACCATGGATAAAACTCATATATCTACCTCCAGGGAGCTCTCTCCCTCTTCCATAAGACGGCAATGGTGCAACTAGAGGCCAATTATGTGTAACCTAAGGAATCAAGTGAGAAAGAATTTTAAATACAAACGTAAAAAGGAGTGTTGATCCATGTTTTCATCTATCGTGTTACTTTTCTTTTACAAAACGAAGATATATGTCAGAAAGAAATAAATAAAGGAGATTTCATTTCATTGCATTCTGAACATCCACGGAAGACCACAAATAAGAAGCAGAACAAGGGGATTCAATAAAGATAGGCAACAAATGAGATACTGATTTCCGACAAACGCATCATACAGATAAAATTGAAAAATAGGAAATACAGAGCTCCAGAATTGATACATCCTGCTTCAAATTCAAACATAGACTTTGCAATCAATTCAGAGGAATGAATCCTATGGTTAATGCAAGGGTAAAAAAAGATATTCCCTCCCTTAAAAAATGTAAGATATTTTTAACCAAATATCACCCCTTAATAAAATAATTATTTATTTTTAAATTAACCCTATCTTTTTATATTTATCCCTATTTAATAGGGTGTTTTACTCTAAAAGAAAATATAAAGTGATTTATTTAGAAGCCCTCTTGAAAAAAAAGTAATGATTACACCTTGAAAAATTAAAAATACCTAATATTTTTTAACATCTAACCCCTCAAAAAATATCTTACTTGACGGAGAAAATACTCCATTTCTACATATAAGAGGAAAAAAACAGTATCACATCTAAAAAAATTGGTTAATTATAATAATTATGTTTGAAAATAAAGAAATTAGACTAAAATACTCTATGTTAATCAATATAAGCATGCGTTAATTGTTTCTCGTTAATGTGAATTATGAGAAGTAATTTAAGAAATTATTAATAAATGCTTATTTAGATATATGATTTTGTTTATATAAAACAAATCACACATAAAAGTGGAGTGAACACTAGTTTTGGACAATAATACCATTAAGTATATGGTGTAAATTTATTCTATCGGGAACAAGCATAACGATCAAGAAGTTATTGACAAAGTTTTTGTACTTCTCCCAGCAAGCAAAATTACAATTTCTAGATATTGCAATGTAGCATTTTAATTTGATGAGGCTCCAGGTTCGGAATTGCTACAATATAGCTCTGCCTGAAAGCAAATGCTCAAGATTTTTTTTTTTTTTTAAGGCCAAGAAATGCTCAAGTGAATGCACTTATGTTTTGCCATTCCACTATCTAAGCTCAGAGTGCATAATCATGCGATCAAATCAAATTCTTGCTCAACCAGTCACATTTATATGCTTTGTATTTTCCTACAGTTCCCACTCAATAAAGGTCAATGACAGGTTAGCCAGAAACTCTGAATATATACTGCACAAGACCAGCAAGGCAGACTCCAGATACGAAGTGACTGACATGAAACGGGGAAGCGATATCCCGAATCTAGGGTGTGTTTGGATTTTAATTGGAAAAAATTGATTAAGAAAAAAATTGATTATTAGAATGTGATGGTGTTTGGATAAATTTCAAAAATTGATTATGATATTGATTTTTTAAAATGGAACAAATTTTAGCTTATTCCAAATGGAATTTTGAAAACCAAATGGAGTTTGGGAAAATTGGGGTGTTTGGATAAAAATTTTCAAAACCATGATTTTAAACCCAAAATTGATTCTAAATGGGTATCCAAACAAGCCCCTAATTTATTAACAAGGAAAACGAAATTAATGACGACCTAACTACCAAAGCAGCTCTGCAAGAATTCAATTAATATTGCAATAAATGACCGCATGCTACCACGCGGAAATGACGCTTTTCTTAAAAGCACCTAATTTGTGCGGGTTTCTTTCTATTTTTGCCCCCACTCCTTATCTTAATACCTCCCCACGGTGGAAAGTTGTTCATAAAGTCGATAATTTGGATAAGTCTGATAAATCGGTTCAAACTCATTTGAAAAAAATTAAAGTTAAGCTTCACTGTATTCATTTTTTTAAAAGGATAAGATGCTTTAAATCCAATCTGAATAAATTCAGCTTAAATTAAGTCTGACCGTTCAAATTTTCACCTCTATATGTATATGGAGTTAGTAATTTTGGACAAGCTTGATGGGCCAGTCCAAACTCAACCGAAAAAAGTTAGAATCAGATTTGACTATATAAACTTTTTTAAGAGGGTGGGGTATTTCAAAACTCGACTCAAATAAGCCTGGCCCTAATTAAACTTGATTTAAATAAGCTCAGCCCACCTAAATTACCGGCTCTAACCTCTGGTTACCCTCCATTTTCCTTTTTTATTATTATTATTATTGTTTGAACTTTCAACAATTGTAATTTAATATTTAATTATAATTTTATGTAAAAATCTATAAATACATTAAAACTATTAAAATTTATCTAAACAATTTAAGTTTATAATATAAGTATTATATATTTTTATGTAAAATTATTATAATAATTTTATTAAAAATCAAATTAAAATCACAGAAAAGCTTTGATTTAAATCATGAGAAAAGATTCGAGGGCAAAAAACAGTAAGGAAAAGGAAGAGAAACAATGGGCCTATTTAAAATTTTTTTTATTCTCTTTTATTTTCAGAACAATAATTTCAAAACACTTAAAAAATATTCATTTTTTATTTTTTAAAATAATATTTTATTTTTTATTTTTCAAAATATTTTTTAAAAAACATGTTACCAAATAATCTTTTTTTTTTGTTCTGAATAATAAAAAATTATTTTTAAAATAAATTGCCAACATAATTTTTTATCTCTATAATTTCATTGAATTTTACTTTTAGTGTCTCTAATTTTTTTTGATATTTTTAGTTTATATAAAAATTAAAACAATTAAAAAATAAAAACTACGAAGACATGAAAAATCAAAATCACACAATCTTTTTAAAATTATAAGAGATAAAAAGTGATTAAAAATAAAATTCAATAAAATTATAACGAGCAAAGAGTTTATTTTCCTATAAAAAATAAACGAATTAAAATGATTTACATTAAAAAAAATAAAAGGAACATGAGCAGAATTTCGAACGGTCCATACCTGCGTGGCTTTAATCACAGCACCAGGGGCTAGGTAAAGTGTCATACGACTTGTAAGATTAAAGCTCTCTGTTAAGTAAACCCCAGGAGGTATGTAAAGAAGTGCGCCCCCTTCCCTTCCCATGTGTTGAATCTGATATATGGCCTCCCCAAAGGCCTTAGTATTCAATGTCCGCCCATCACCGACACCACCGAAGTCAGTCAGGGAAATATTATACCTCCGATTCTTCAATGGTACAATATTCGAGCAGGTTATTACTTCACCGAGCGCGGAAGAGGTGAACAAGTGAGCAACCACGTTGAAGCACAGGAAGAACAAGACCAAGAACTGATGAAGCATTTTCGAAAATTTAACTTCAAAGTTCCAATCAGTCAATTTTGGTTTTTCCCGAAGGGTAATTAGAAGAGAGAGAAGCAAAAGAGAGAGAGAGACTTCCGAGTTGATACGAATAATCACGAAGTACGCCTGCTTTCAGAGGGAAAATGAGAAGGAAATCTGAAGTTCGTCGGAGATTTCAAAGAGACAAAGTTATATGAAATGGAGCGGTGAAACAAGGATTAAAACGTTCAAATTCGAAGGGAAGGAGAGGAGTAAGGAGAGAGAATACCAGTTAGCGAGGGACTTCCACGCGGCTAAGCAAACTCCAGAAAGCTCCAATCACGCAAGTTTGCGAAGCAGAGTGATCGAGCGAGAGAATACTCGTGATTGTGTTGCTCACACTGTGAAGGAGAAGGCAATGAGTGAGGAAAAGGCTTTTATACTCAAGATCTGCCCAATGCCGTTGTCACTGCATTGTACCCGTGATTCTGCCCTCATTCAAAAGTAAAGTAACAAACTAATCAAACTACCGTCACACATCAAAGAGTTATTAAAACTAAAATTAATAAGAAAATTTTTAGGAAGAATTTCAACTTAAGACCTGAATGTGACATTATTTCAAATCATACCCAAAAATTCTCTAAAAATTCATTGAAGGATAAGACACCAAATTGAAAATAAGGTTAAAATGTATAAAATTTTTCTCTAAATTTTGAAGCAATTGTATATAACTTTTTTTATCTTTAAAAATTTAAAATTAACCTCCTAATATTTAATTTTATTTATCAAAATCCCTTATTCTTAATTATATTATTTTTCATAAGGGTTAAAATTTCATTTAACTAAAAAACATTATCAAACAAAAAATTATATTGTAGAACTGTGACTAATTAATTTCTTATATTTTTTGGATAGTTGAAGCATCCATAGCTAAAAAAAAGTTATTATCACAATATAAAATTTTAAATATTTATTTTTGTATTACTTTTATCTACTTTTTTGTTATCAATGGTGCATAGTTTTCTTGTATTAAAGGATCAATTAATTTAATATGGTAATATTTAAGATTTTAAACATTTTAGCCATGTGCATTTCATTAATTTAACCTAGAAATATAAATAAAAATTGATCCTTTAAAATAATAAAACTATACAACATTGATAACAAAAAAATGGATAAAATTGACGAAACATAAATATTTAAAATTTTATACAGTGATAATAATATTTTTTTTGGCTATTAATGCCTTAACTATCCAAAAAATATAAGAAATTATTTATAAATAGTTGTACAATATAATACTTTTGAGAGAATTGGTAAAAAAGACCTGCTTAAGAAGGAAATTGTGCTCAAGGACCAAAGGAAAGTTAAGGACCAAACTCATTATAATATCCAAGAAAGAATGGGATGAATGGACCAAAATGCCCGTCACCCATTCAACATTCTTGAGAGAGAAAAGTCAGTAAAGACGTCTTCCTTTGATGCCTTCAGCATTGACGACGAGGAGTTGAATGTCGACTTTTCTTCCACTCATCCCTTCGATGACCACCACGAAGATGACTCCTGCTCTGGCTACAACGATAGCTACTCCAACTTAATCCTCAAGAAATCCTAGATTCATCGTCTTCATTTGCATTTGATGGTAACAATAACCCTAATAAAAGAGCTGAAGAACACAAAGCTTGTGACCTCAAAGAAGGCCTTCATCTACTAAAGGTTTTTCTTCTCTGCCTCTCTTACTTTCTGTTTGAATATTTGCTATTTTGTTTTTCCATCTCTAGAAATGACATTAGAATTGGTCGAACTTCATTAATTTTGTTTAAGACACGTCGCTAAGGTGTTCTACGCTCACAAGATGATATGTTCACCAGTTTTTAACTTTAGACCCCTTTTCATTGTTCCTTTTACCTTTAGGTAGCTGTTTATAGATTTCCCTTGAAGTTTGGATTAATTGCTGATTTCGCTTTCACTTGTTATATAGCTTTTTTTATAAATATTTCTATTTATTACAAATCCCTCTCTTTTCTTCTTTACCAATATCTGTTGACTAGTTTTTCACTTCTTATATCATCAAATGTTGTATAGTCGATTTGACACCTTCATTTTGGTGCTTAATTTCTTACTTGTCTTTTCTCTCAAATATTAAACCAGCCAGGTTATCTCCTTTGTGCAATTTCTCTTTCATTTTCATTTTGGTTTTTAATTTTTTTCTATGGGTTCAAAATCTTTTAGGTTAATCTAAATATTGGTTTTAATTCTAAAAGGAAAGATGAAATATTAATGATTTGGTTTGATAGCTTCTCTACATTATAAGTGTATGTTGATGCTTTAATTTATTTCTCTACATGACATTCTCATTTATCTTTTGATGGCTTTTCCTCTTATTAGCACAAATTTGTATTTTGGTACACTTGCCAAACACCTGGAGTTCAAAATCAGACATCATATGAGGATAACATAAAGAAAATTGCTGATTTTAATACTGTGAGATTTGCTATGTTGTTGGATTAGTAAATTGCAATTGAATTCTTGCTTAATTGTTAGCTTTCATTCCTAGGACATTCTTTTGATATGTTATAACTATTATCTGTATGTAGGTTGAAGGATTTTAGGTATGTTATTGCCATCTATTTAGGCTAAATATAAAACATCGCTTGTCAAAAGCATTTAAGTAGGCCATGAAGTCATATGGACTAAGTGACTGAAGAGTCAAGCCTAATTAACAATCTAAATAAAAGAGCTAGCCCCAAGCTCAATGGGAAGCTACAGCCATATGGGCATGTCAAAATTTTACTAATTGCAAACCTACTCTATAAGCCATTGGTATATAAAGACACGATCTCAAATGATCTTGGATTTCATGGGAATAGCATCATCGTGCTTAAGTATCTTGGCGAAACGGGCTAGTTACTAAAAATGAAAAACAGTTATTAAGGACCATGCCATGAGTTCCGTAGGATCCCTAATTATTTGTAAGAACATTTTAGATTTTAAGGAAGAAGCTACCATCACTCTATCACTATAAATAGAGCACCAAATTACAGAAGAAGATGTGACAGCACTTGAAAGACTCACATTTTGCACCTATGGTTCTTAGGCTTATCAATTAGTTTTATCTTCAATCCAGACTTGTAATCGTTTATGTTTCATAACGTTTTAATAATAATCAAACACTTATTCTACGAGTCTTGCGTATCTTTTACATCTGGGTAAACTGTGATAAGGGAGCCTGAGGACCTTTTGTTATCAATTGAAACTCAGCGTTTCTAGCATGCCTAGTAACTTGTTGTTCTTAACAAACGCCATCTTTCTCACCCTTCTTCTTTGCCAATTCCAACAGATCTGCACCTCTTTAAGGAATGAATTCGCCCTTTATGGGAGGTAGATCTTAAGAAGCCTGACCTTGGAGTTTCATTTTCAAATGATTGAAAATTTATTGTTTCCCCTTTTTTATATGATTTTCTCCACTATCTGGCCAAAAAAAAATTTGCCTCATCAGTATAAATTTTCAATGACAGTACTATTTTTCTTTTCAAGATTCTACTAACTGCAATGGTGGAAAGTGAATTATATGATTCAGAAAGGTGGTGTCTGGTCATAAGTAAGAGTCTTTTCTTTTGATAATTTCTTTCCTTCTTTTGCCAATAAACAATGACTCTTTGGCTTAGTGGTGCTGGAGTTGTTTATAAGGTTGAGGAAGGATTTGAACTTAAATCTCAATTGAGGATATGATGATGATGATGACGACGACGACGACGATGATGACAACTTTTTAATTGATCTAAAATTTGAAGGAATTCAGATTTTATCATGATTCTCTATTAGATGCTTCCTGATATGTTGTGTAAAGATTAGAAGAGTAGTTTGATTATTAAATAGAGCCACTTATTGAATTTAGTACTTTGAGGCATAGTTTATGTAAAATTTTAGTTCTTATAGTACTCTTATTTTCTATCATAGTTTTTATATCAAAACCTAATAAGTTGTTTTACTGTTGAATGTTTCTTGTATTTTTGTACAACTTCTGTTGAGAATCAAGAAAGAAGCAGAAGCAGGATCTCTACCTTATAATGTTGCTACTAGAATGGAGAAATTATACAAGAACTATAAAAGTGCAGTATGCACGTTTTTGTTGATCTTGTTTATTTAAATAAATCTGTGCTATATTTCAGATAGCTTGTTTTGAAATATATGTGAGCTTTCCATTTTGTCATATGCATACAAAATGCAATTATTTTGTCTAGAATCACTTTATCTTGCAATAGATATAATGTAAATGAGATACTTGACTATGATCTACTTGACTAAATCATTCCTAACATCATCATGAAATCATGTAAGTATTCAGATATGCTTGACTAACCATGTGTTTCACTTGCCTTTTTATTGGACCATTCTTTTGAGTCTTCTACTATTAAAGGTTATAGTCTTGGCCTATATTATGTTGCAAATTTATGGTTGATTCTCTGATGTGGTTAAATTTCATACTTTACTTTGTTATAAATCTATGTTAATTTGAGTTAAAAAATTCTTGTATGGTGTCCATTTTTTTATTGGCCATAAAAAAAGTGTTAAACTTCTATTTCCTGAGAAGCTAGTTGTAATTTTATAGATGTCATATATTAATGCTTGAATGACTTACTTATGATGGCTACTAATTTTTATTTTAGGCATAATGTTTTTATATGTACTAAAGCATATGGCTTTGTCTGAAAAGGAAAAGAAAAATAAGTTCAAGTCAAGAAGCTCTTGCATGCATCTCATAACTCAGTGAGCTACAAGGAAAAGCTAATAAAGGGATTCCCCTAAAAGATTGAATAAAAATGTGATTGTATTTTGAAGTATATATATAGCCGTCCCCCTTATTTGTTTTTTGTATAGGATATGATGTAATTTAATATGGACATGATGTTATTCTTACCCCCATAGTATATCTTTTAATATGGGGTGACCTATGGTCTTCATTTATCATTTTGATGATACTTGATAGAAAGATAAACCAAACCTAATGGAATTAATGTTCTTTGATTGAAATTATTGTTGTTCATTCTAACTTTTCAAATTTACTTTTTTTTTGGACAATTCAGTTGTTTTAAATGTTACTTATTGAATTTGCATATTTTACAAGTTAACATAGCTTGCTATTTGATGTATAATAATACTTAAAAAAGAGAGAACTTATTGTGAGAGTTCTCTTATTTATTTTTTGTATAGGGTATGATGTAGTTTAATATGAGCATGATATTCTTACTCCCCATAATATATTTTTTAATTTGGGGTACCAAAATCAAAGGGTGCAAAGATTTTGGCTTAAGGTGTAAGGGTTCTAGCTTAACTGCAAGAGGTATGGCTTAGGTATAAAGCTTATAGCTTAACATGCATATGTTATGGCTTAGAGTGCAAAAGATATGGCTTAGGAGCAAAAAATGTGGTTTAAGGTGCAAAGCTTCTGACTTAGTCATTTTCATGTAATTTATAGTCATTTCATATAATTTAAGGGCACTGATAGTGGTATGCGCTTGGTGTATTTGATTTACATGTAATTTGCTAAATATTACAAGTAAATCATTCTTTAGTCATACTCGCGAGTTTTTTCATATATTGATTTACATGTAATCCATAGTCATTTTCATATAATTCTAAGAGATTGACAAAGGCGTGCTCTCTTACGTTTGATTTACATGTAATCCTCTAGAGATTACATGTAATTGTCCAAGTCAGAAGTCTTGCACCCTACGCCAGAATACTTGCATCCTAAGCTAGATCACTTACACTCAAACTAGAAGCCTTGCACTTAAGTCATAACCTTTGTACCTCAAGTCAGAAGCCTTGCACCTAAACTAGAACTTTTACACTCTCTAGTTATTGAGTTTACATGAAATCCTTAATATTTACATGTAACCAAGAGGTGTTGAAACTTTCTAGTGACCTGTTGGCTAGAGTCTAGTAAACACACTATCACCTGCAGGAACTTTGGTGGTCATAGCTTCGGAGGAATAATTTTGTGCCTTTTTGGAAAAAAATTAATCAACACATATGGGCAATCTGATCATTTGCTTAAATTATTTAATGAATAAAATATTAGTTTTGATCCTTCAATTGCATTTGGTTCTTGGGACCAATTTCCTTTCCACTAAGGTCCTTTTCACCAATTTTTTCTAATTTTTTTGTTTAATAACATTTTTTAGTTAAATGACATTTCAACCCTTATAAAAAAATAATATAATTAACAATAGGCGTTTTGAAAATCAAACTTAAAGGTTAAGAGGGTTATTTTTAAACTTTTAAAGTTTAAGGGGGTCATATGCAATTGCCTCAAAGTTTAGAAAATTTTTATGCATTTTAGCTTGAAAATAATTGTAAAGGAAAATTGCCATAAGGGAAAATGACAATAAAATCCATATAAAATATATGAATGATAATTTAGTCCCTTGAAATGGCATAATTCCCTAGAAGCTTCAAGGGACTTTTCTATCATTAATAAATTTATATAAATTATCAAATTATCTTTATTAAAAATAAATGATTCACAACTTTCTTTTTTATATTCACAGCTTTCCTTCTTATATTTATAACAATACAACAGCAAATAAGAAATTTAACACGTAAAATTGTGATTTGTTATTGTATTGTTGTGAACATAAGAAGTTGTGAATATAAGAAGAAAAGTTGTGAATCATTTATGTTCAACAAGAAAAAAATAGTAATTTATATAAATTCATTAATGACAAAAAAATCTCTTAGGGCTTCAGGGGAATTATGGAATTTCAAGGGACTATATTGTTATTTATATATTTTATATGGATTTTATTGTCATTTTTCCTTGCCATAATGTCCTTTAAATATTATTTTTTAAAAACATCCACCTCACTGAAACCCTATCGCCAGATCACCCATATAGAGGTTGCCAGAGCTTCGATGACTAGTACTACAAATAAATACCCAAAGGTGACCAAGGAGATTGAATCCAAGACCCCTTGTTGCACCAAAAAAATATGAATAGCTAAGCTAGTGAAATCTTGTATTAATGTAAAGAAAAAAATATAGGAAAAATATAACTTTTGATCCCTGCACTTTGATCATGTTTTGTTATAGGTCCTTGCATTTTTTTGATGTTTTGGGTTCCTATACTTCCATTTTTTTGGTGTTTTAAGTCCTTCTAAGGTCCCCACATTTTGTTTATTTAGGAACTTAAAACATTGAAAAATGAAAGTATGGGGACCCAAAACATAAAAAAAAAATGTAGGGACCTGTAACAAAATACAAGCAAAGTGTAGGGATCAAAAGTTATGTTTTTTCAAAAATATATAACATAACTAATCTTTCAAATCAATTGCTAAGTAAACTTGTTAATAATATTATTTATTATTTTACTAATAGTACTTGTTAATCTACTATAAAAATTTGTTGGCAATACCTTCTATAAATTTAACCCTTGTGACTTTTTAAATTTGTAATTTAATTTGTAAATTTACTAATGTTATTTGTTAATTCATCAGTGAAAGTTGTTGATAATACTTTCTAAATATTCAATTTTGGTTATTTGTTAAAACCCTCATTTAACTTGTTAATTTACTAGTAAAACTTGTTAAGAATACCTTAGACATATTCAATCCAAGTAACTTGTTAAAACCCTAACTAACTTATTAATTTAATAATACTACTTGATAATTTAACTTTTTAATCTATAATATTTAGAAAGTATTGTCAATAAATTTTGTTAGTGAATTAACAAGTGGTATTAGAAAATTAATAAGTTAAGATAGAGTTTTAACAAGTCACTTGAATTGAATATGCATAAGTATTGTTAACAAATTTTGTTTGGGAATTAAAAAGTAGTATTAGTAAATTAACAAGTTAAATTAGAGTTTTAACAAGTTATTGAAATTGAATATTTAGAAAGTAATGTTAACAAATTTTGTTAGGGAATTAACAAGTAATATTAGTAAATTAATAAGTTAAATTAGAGTTTTAACAAATCATCGGAATTGAAATTTAGAAAGTATTGTTTACAAGTTTTGCTAGTAAAGTAATAATTAATATTAATAAATTAACAAGTTAAGTTTTAACAAGTCACTTGAATTGAATATGTATACGATATTTTCAGCAAACTTAACTACTAAACTAATAAGTAATATTAGTAAATTAACATGTTAAATTAGGGATTTAACAAGTCACCGAAATTGAATATTTAGAAGATACTTTCAACAATTTTTGATAGTGAATTAACAAGTAATATTAGTATATTTACAAGTTAAGTTAAAGATTTAATAAGTCACAACAGTTAAATATATATATATATATATATGTAGAAAGTATTGCTAACAATTTTTTCTAATAGATAAACAAGTGTTATTAGTAAAATAAAAAATAATATTATTAACAAGTTTACTTAGCCAGTGGTTTGGAAGGTTAGTTAAGTTATACATTTGTTTTTGCTTGATATTAACAAGAGACTTCATTGGTTTAGGGGTTAATATCCTTTTGGTGTTGGTGATGGTTCGGTGACCGGCAACAAGGCTTGGACAAGATAGATTTAAAAAAAATAATATTTAAAGGACATTATGATAATTTTTCTTTGGAACTTATTTTCAATTTAGTACTTTGGTCCTTAGTGAATTTTAAGAATGCATTGGGTGTGACTTGAAATAATGTCACATACCTAGTCTTAAATTGAAATTCTTTTAAATTTCTACTCTTTCTGTAAATTGCACTTTCAAATTAGTTAATTATGCTCAAATTAGTCCCACATTTTTATGTTTGCCCCTCATTCAATAGAGTATCTCCCTTAAAAAAGAAAAGATTGAATGGTTTATTTATTAAAAATATTTTTGGCGAAAAAACTCATTAATTACATATTAAAAAATGAAAAGGGTTTTAAATTTTTAAACATCCAATTTCAACGAAATGACAATGAAAACCATTTATTAAACAAGAAAATGGCAATAAAGTCTCAAAGGAAGCAATTTATTTAAAATAAGTCCCAAAAGTTTTAAAAACTCCACATAAGTCCTTTGATGCTTCCATGATCAAAATCTAAAAAGCAAAAATTGTAAATCATCCTTATAAAAAAAAAAAGTTCTAATCGTGCATGGTTATGATGTCCTCCAAGAAAAACACCACTCTTTCACACCCTCTCTTGCCCTGTCATCATAGTTGGTGAATGCTACTAGGGGTGAGCAAAATCGAATCGAAACTGAAAATTGAATTGAATTTTTTCTATTTGATTCGATCTATTTGATTTTTCGGTTCGATGCAATTTTTTTATTTTAAATATTTTGGTTGATTGGTTTGATTTGGTTAGTAAAATTTAAAATCGAATAGACTGAATCGACCAAATTACATATAATTTATTAATTTATAAATTATATTTAATTTATAAATTATTTTATTTTATTTTTATTTTTCATCACTCATGTGTTTGTTTTGTTACAATTATATATTTAGCAAGGCTGTGATTGGATTATGGTATTGTGACTAGATTATGCGGCTATTATTTGATCATCGGTGCTTATTTGTAGTTGTTTATTTGATTATCTATGCCTTTATAATATTTGGACTTTATGTCATATGAGTGTAATTAAAATGGGCTCATGTTAAAAAAAATGAATAGAAAAAAGGCCCAATTTTATAGTATTGTTTGTTTTAATATTTAAAAAAATGGGCTCAATTTCAACAGTCCAATATGAAACTAAAAAACCGAATTAACCGACCGAACCAAATTATCAAATTTCGATTCGGTCCTTGTTCGGTTTGATTGGTTTGTTCGATTCGATTTGGTTTTCATTTTCAGTATTATTCAGTCAATCAGTTCTACATATTTTGAGACCAAACCGAACCGAATCAACTGATGCTCACCTCTAAATGCTACCACCTCTTCCACCAGTGGCAGAACTACTCCCCCCCCCAAAAAAAAACTCACCCCAAGATTTTTTTTTTATTTGTAAGGTATGGGTATAGATATGTTGGAAGATAATTTTTAAGCCTCCAATTTTTTTTAATTATATGATTTCATACTCTTGATCTCATAATAAAATTTAATCCAGCCCAATTTAAATATATGGTCAAGTTCAAAATAATTAACCCAACTTAAAAATAAATAAGATTGATTCAAATTTTTTAATCTGAAAAATTAGAGTTGCTATATACTTGCTCTGGGCTCTCGCTTTGTTGTGTCATGCAAGCTGCCAAATGCGAAACTGGAAGCTCCTACCGTGAGTTGCTGGCCTCCTGTTCGTGTCTAAGTCCAAGGGCAATAATGACCCGATTAGCATGAGTGTCTCGACTGTAGTCTGCAAAGCAAAGGTATGTTGTTTCCTAAATCCTACTTCGACTTCGGCACTTCGACTTCCCAAACCCCTGTTTAGTTTCCGTCTGAGTTCAGTGTTGTGAGTTCTTCCCTAATTTTGATGAGTGATGATGTAATGTTGATTAATGATGATGGTCTGTTTCTTTGATTTTCTCCCAAGTCCCAAAATGAATTTAATATTAACTTATTGAGAATGGATGATGGACCTCTGTTCAGTTTCGATCCGAGGTCGACGTTCTAAGTTCCTCCCTAATTTTATCAAGCAATCGGCCTCTCAGAATTGGAAGTTGGTTTTGCCCCTATCTTCCACCATTCGTCATACATTACATGTTATCAGTGCTTTAGTACTATAAAAAAGTGGAGGAACTCTTTAGTGATTTATTTGTTCTATGAATGTGGTGCACATATCGTGTCTTAATTTCTTTTTTATTAGAATGCATACAATTTCATCAAATGAAATAACTAGTTTAGGTTGGGTTTTAATTTGATGCTTGTTAATACGTAGGAAATAGTCAATGAATTATAGAAGTACAATATTTATGACATGTCAAGTCAAAATGTTAATTTTTTTTTTCAATCATGACTTGGATTGTTGGAATGTAATGTTCATGATTTAACTAATTAAACACAAGCACTTGCACTCACTTATAGGAACCGTTACCCGTGAATCTGTTTCTTAATTAGAAACCTCAAAACTCGTCAAAACACTTATATGCACATTCTTATACTGTTGGCTGTGTGTGTGTGTGTTTTGTTTCATATTGATAGGTTCAAGATTACTTGTAGGACTTTGCTAAAGGTTTCAGTCGACAAATTTATTAACAACAAACTTGGAGGGACCCTTCAAAATATGCAAATCCCACAAAGCTTAATTTGAGATCAAGTTATTGCTTGTGTTGTGACTTTTAACCAGTAGGAAGATGTCCAATTGAATTTTAATAATATTCATTTGTGCATGGTTTTAAGGACCAAACCAGACTGGATGATCAGACCGATTGAACTATTATTAATGGCTCATTTTGGCCTAAAAAATAATTTTCTTGGTCCAAGGAGTTGAGCCGTCATTGAGCTAGAAATTAAAATTGAATTAAGAACTAGAACAGTTTTTAAAAAATTAAATGGTTGTAAGTGTAAAAAAAGCTAAAAAAAAGTTAAGAAACTAGAAAAAATTCAAAATTTAGACCCTATTAAAAATTAAAAAATTATACCATATTATTTGGGATTATTTTTCTAGGAAGATGTTAACAGTAATATGTGCAAATACCAATACTTTTTGAGTATGCTCTTACCCAATTTAACTTAAACTCATCTATATTTGATAAATTATAAAATTATAATTTATAATATTGTTGATTTATAGTCATGTAATATTTTTTTATTAATATAAGTTTCTCGAGATGGAAGCATTCCTTGATGACTTGTTGCATTGGATAATGCATACAGGGTGCGAGAACAAAGTCACGAGGTTAGACTCAGTTTGTAAACTCACGACAAATGCATGAGAAGTGAAGCAGAGAAAGAAGAGAGGAATATATGGTTATGCACGCACACAATGAACGGCCCACAATTTGTCTCGCATAAAAGCGCCCACTTGGTGATTAGTATGGATAACGTGTCTTCTGTAAAAGGAAAAAAAAAAAAAAAACTGCTCCCACCCATATTCAAAATGATTATGGGAATGTTAAAATTCTGGCCTCAGTTTTATTATGCACAAGGACCTAGGCTTTCCTAATATTTTTATAAAGCCCCCACTCTAATTGGGCGTGTATTGTGCTTTAATCCACTAAAGGTGGATAACGCAACGTCTTTCATTCACACAAGATGCTCTTGTTGTGACTACATAAGCTTAAAAATAGCCCACACAGATAGAAATAAAAAAGAAAAGGAGGAGGAAGAAAAAGAAGGTTGAGAGTGTAGAAATGAACAAGGAAGGAGGGATATTTATAATAGGACGTGGGTTTCACAGCTATTTATTTAATTATTTTATTATTAATTATATTATTATTATTATTATTATTATTATTATTTCAAACTAAGGGAGCAAAAGTCCCAACCACTTTTTGGTGGTTTTGACTTTTTCCTTTTTTTAATATATGTGTGTATTTATTTTTAATTATATCATAATCTAAGTTAATAAACATATCTTATATGATTCAGAACCTAAATTTAATTCATATTTAAATGCTTAAATACATGATTAACTCTAAATAACTTCGAATACAAATTTATTTATTCTAAACCTCAAAACAATATAAATTTCTAATTTTGAATCATCAACAAAAATCTAAATTTTATAGTTTATTTATTATTTAAAGATCAAGATAAAACAAAGCCAAACAATCAATTTCAAGAAAGGGATCGTATGCCGTGGCACATACCATATGCACTGTGGCATGTCACCATGTACCGTGGCACACATGACAGTTCATAGATGTGAACTTTTGACTTGTGCTGCTTCTACATAGGGTGTTCAATTAGAGTGGTTCAAGCGCCTACACGAAACTTATCAAATAAGTTTTCTAATGAGATAGGTTTGGATACAATCTAACATCCAATCTTAGATTGGATACTTGGGGTGCAAAAAGTCACTTTTCTTGAAAACCAAAGAACTTAAAGCGTTCAAATCTCACATTTTATCTCATTAGATCACTTTAAGCTTAGAATTAAGTTCAAAAAAATCAATTACATCTAATTAAATAGCAACGTCATCACAAATACACATATGTTTACAATTGGCCAATATATCGCCCATTTCACACGTAATAGGGCCCATTTTTGACAAATTCTTATTTCACAACATTTTTTACTAAACTCTTCACATATATACACATTTATACATTTCACACTTCACCACATACATTGGGCTAAGATTAACTAAAATCATCACACATCATATAAAGACATGTACATGCACCCTATAGCAACTTAATGCTTTTAAGTTTACAACAAAAAAAAATTTATTACACAAATTCTTTTGTTGCATGGCAGCAGCATTATTACATTAATCCTTAGTCTTTCTCTTTGCCCAACTTACTAGCAAAATCTATAAAAATGTGACCACGGGGTGAGATATCTCAGTAACACAATAATTTACTACGATTAGTTAACACATATAACTATAAATAAGTAGAGCTTTTATACAATTACATAGGTATATCCACATAAACACATTCCATTTTTATTAAAATCTTTCACACAAAACCATTCATCTATCATCTGAATGTCCAAATTACTCTGACTGAAACCATAAGCTCCATTGGACCAATCACATTCATTAACCTAAGCACACCTTTAATGGTAGAATCACCTTGCCAAAAGTGTTTTGTCCCACTTCCAAACTATAATTTCCCTCTATCGCACATGATTGGAGCATCATTACTCTAAAACTGCATCACACAGATGCTTAGGAGTAGAAATCTCCAACACCATACCCATATGGGCGCTCAGGAGAAAATCTCTAACATTGCACTTGAACCAAGCGGTCACACACTTAGCAATTTAAACTAGATTAACTAACTATATAGTATAATAGCAACTAAGGTCATCTCCCAAAAAGGTATTTACAGATTAAATCCATAGCTTCTTAATACAATTAATTTAAAATAAAAGTCCCAAGATTTAATTGATTTTAAGGGATTAAAACTAAAACATTAATTAAACTAATTAAGGCTTAAAGACCTACACTAGCAAGTTTGTGAAAATGGAATGGAATAGGGTACTTGAAGTTAGATTAATGCTCAAATCTTAGCCACTTATGAAATGTAAATTAGCTACCCTTAATTCTTCTCTTCCTAACCAAATTATGAAGCCACTAAGATAATTCTCTGTAGCAATATAACTTCACTAGGGACCCTAATTAATTCTAGGATTCTAGAGCTCAATTCAACTCCCTAATTTAGTTTTAGGCCCGAGTTAGGTGATTAATGATAAATTCTAGCAAGCATGCTTAGCCCTTAACACCCCAAAATTATGGTGGATCACAAGCAAGCCTAACAAATACTCCTGAAGATTATGATGATGCATAAGTAAGGTTAAAACACTCAAGAATATTCAAGATTATGAAATATGCTAAGGTGGCTGAAATTATAGCTGAACATACCAACAAAAATTCAACATTAATCAAATCAATATCCATACAAAAATATTAACTAAGATTATGGTTGTAAAGTCAAGATATAGCAATCCAAAATTATGGTTTTACAAATCTATTAATGGAGAAGAATTAAGAGAAAAATAAAAGGTTTACAAAATTGAAGACCTAAGTGGTTCATTGAGCTTTCATCTTCCTTCAAGAACCTAAAGTGGTTTAGTCTTTAAGGTTCTTCAAGTGCTCCATGGGAAGTATGAGTTGGCCAAACCCCTCCATAGAACCAAGTAGAGAATGAAGTATAAAATGAATGATCAAATGGTAGGGATGGGTAGAGGGGAGTGAGGGGAGAAGAATGGGAGTGATTTGGTGATAATCCAATAGTTAGATGAAGAGAAATGGAAGAGAGAAGGGGTATGGTTGGAAAAATGAGATAAAGTGAAGAATAAGAGAGAGAATGTAAAATAAAAAATGAAAGAGGTGGTGAGAGATTGTGTGTAACGGCTAAGGTTATTTCCTTCGGTGAAAATGAGCTGAATGGGGCGTGATTTCTAGCTGCCAAAATGAGAAAAAACAAAACAAAAAGAAAAAGAAAAGGCTAGGGTAAAGTATACACTTCCCACATGTTCAAATAGGTGGCTTCCTCTCATTGGTTCAAAAGGAAATATCATAAGTGAAAATATTTTTGTTTATTTCATCAATGGATCTGATTATTCTCTACCTTTTCAGCCCCAAAATGATGCCACACTTGCCATTTTTAGCCCTCTCCCATGATTCTTGATCAATTACAAAAGTCCAAATTCACATGTGCTACCTAAGTCACAAAATGTACATAAAATCAAAGTCAAGTATTCATGTAATCTAATAATTAAATTATTTCATATAGAATTAATTAAATAGCATGAGAGAATATTAATGAAGTAAAATTCAAGGGTGATGACACGAGAAAGCTCATGTATGTCTATGCAAGCAAATAAAATCTTAAGTTGGTTAACAAAGTCAACAACCCCAAAATGTGAATTTTTTTTATAACTCCCAAACCGAATTGAATTTTTTGAAAAACTAATTTCATTTTTATTCTTCTAGGCATAAAACACATGGAGCACAATATTAACCCAATTTTTCATAAAAAGGGCAATTTGGACTAAAACCCCTAGTGCACAATTTTTGCCCTTAGGTGATTTTCTTGCTTTTGACACCATGAATGTAACAAAATGGGGAACAAAACATGTAAAATGAATTCTAAATGAATGGATAAAGTGTGTAAAATATGAGTCTCATCACCATCTCACTAAGTATTAAGGAGATGAAAATTTTCTAACATCATATCCTATTGGGCACTCAGGAGAATATATGTCATATAGAACTCCACTACTCCTTCATATGGGTAAACTCCTACCCCTTATCATGATCATGTTCACATTCAAACCACATGTTTGTATTTCAATCCATTTACATACACCTATTCATATATTTTTATAAATTCATTTCCTTAAAACCATTTTTTCATGCATAAAACCAAGTTCAGAAATGTGCATAGCTTTTAAACAATTGCAAGTAGTAATGTAACCTTTCCTTATATCCACTAGATACATGAAAAGATTAATTTAATCACTACTACACAACAACTAAATCATAATCAATTACTTTGTATGAAAAGCTTGGATTCAAGACTTGTTTTGCAAAAATATTAAAATCATAACATATCACAACCTTACGTAGCAGAAATAAGTCATATACATTCATATCAATTATTGCATGCTTTTAAAATGAAAAAATTACGTCAAATTAGGGTAATAGGCCGCAGTAAGCAACACATGCACCACGACATATGGCGTAAAGCCATATACCTTGACTTTCTCTATGTCATGTGCTACGGTGTGATATGCCATGCGTCGCGGCACACCTACAGTTTTTGCAACTGTCATTTGATGGCTCTAATGATGAACTTTCAGCTTGTGCCATTTTCACATATGACGTTCGATCGAAGTGATTTAAGTGCCCATATGAAGCTTAGCTTGTAAGCTAACTAATGAGATAAGTTTGAATACGACCTAACGATTTAATCAAAATTTAGACACTCGGGTATGAAAAGTCACTTTTTTTAAAAATTTTGCACACTTAAGTGCTCAAATCAATCTCAATATCTTATTAGACCATTTTAGGCTTTGAATCAAGTCTAAAAGGACCTATTACACCTAGTCGACCATAAATATATCACATATATACACACGTATCAAAATTTGGCCGTTCAACAGCCCATTTTCACAAAATAGAAACTTTTCACAACTTGGCTCAAAAGCTTCCCTTTGACCATTTTAACTATAATATTACCATAAATCACAACTTTACACATTCAAAACATATTTATAACTAAATTTTAGCCCTTATTAATCATTTCACCACACATTTCCACATATATCCTAAGATTCATGAATTGACTACAATTTTTCCAAAATTCACAATTCAAAACATGCATGCATTTCCTATGGCAACTTATATACACAATATTCACAAAGTTTAGGTTCATTACACAAACCTTAAAATCACAGAGCTTTAATAACTCCAAGCCAGTCCTGACTCCTTCCTTTTGCCTTGATCACCGTTTTGTCATGTAGAAATGTAACCATAGGGTGATATAATAATCTCAGTAATAGAATAACTTTTTACTATCGACTATCATATGTAAATATAAGTAAGTATAGCATAATATACAATTAAACATAGCTTATATCATATATTTACTGCAAATTTCATCTATAAAAATTATTTCACTTCTTTTACCAATATATTCACCACTTTTTACTATTTTTTTTGCATATAGCATGATCACTACCAATCGAGCCTCAAAATCACCCCGACTTGGAATCATAGGCTCGCCTTAGACTATTATACACTCTCATTAGTCCTAAGCTCACCTTTACTGGTAGAATCACTCGGCCAAAGGTGTTCTATCTCGCTTTTAGAATATGGTTTTCCCCAATACACATAATGGGGGGTCATTAACTCTAACACGGCATCAAATTGACAATAAGGAGTTTGAATCTCCAACACCGCACCTCAATAGGTACTGAGAATATAATATCTAATATCGCACCTCAAAAGGCACTAAGGAGATACAATTCTCCAATACCATACCCCGTTAGGCACTAAGGAGAATGATTATGCTATATAGTCTTTCATTACACTCCACACGGGTGAATTTCCACCCCTATGATCATGCTTTCTTGTAATTATAGATTCCCAATCACCACTATACTTATATATCCACATATATATATATATACTTATATAAAACTACACACTTTCACTTGTTTATTTAACCAAAATTCAATTTATGTCATAACCATGTAATAACACAAAACATGCTTACTTTAAAATAGTTCCATGTAGTAGATAGCATATTCACACACAGTTATAGTAAAAAGTCAAACAAAGGAATTATTCGATTATCTCAACCCTTTTATCACTAGAAAAGTTACCCATAAATTTAACAACTACTAACACATTACTACAAGCCTCTTTCTACACTCTACTCTACCAATCTACACATAATTGGCACAATAAATCAATTAGTTCAATTGATAAAGAAATACTTATTTACTACTCTAAGTTACAATTAGCCATTCATTCCTTGTTACTTAGCCAAACTAGGTTCATTACCATTCAATTATTACCTTATATCACTTTAAATGATCCCATTTCACTTACACATGATTTTCACCCCCAATTTCTCTTAGTTTAAGGCTAAATTGATCTTATAAGTTTAAAACTCTACCGTTCAACTTTAAACTAGTTACAAAACTTTAATTTAACTCCCCAAAACCTTTTTGTTACTATGGCATAAGAAACTAACCCCTGAAATTTCTCCAATTCAATTTCTCTATAACTCATACCAAGAGAAATTGTAGTAGAATTAGAGGTAAGGGCTATACAAAGCTTACCTGACGAGTTATTGATTGGAAATGCCTTTCAATGCGCCAAGAATGCTTGCCCTAACTAATCCTTCTCTCTCTTCCATTCCTTCTTGTGTTCTCTTTATTTTCCCTTTTTGAAATTCTAGTTAATTCATGACTTAAGAAGTCATTTTCTGTGCCATGCACCGTAGCTTAAGTAGCCTTATGTAGTGGTGCGTAGCACGATGAGGAGAATCATCACCCCGTGCACATGCGCGTGCTTTACCCTGAAACAAGGTTACTTCACCTATATATGTTCATTCAACATCCTAATGACTCAAATTATCAAGCAGTCATCCAAACTCATAATCATTTAGTAATCACTAATTTACCCTTGAATAACAACTAATCACAGGATTAAAAAATCAGGATTTTACAAGTAAAATAATTACTCAAACAGTTAAGCTTAATAATTTAATAGAGTAAGTTATTCAATTACCTTAACCCTTCTATCACTAGAAAGGTTACCCGTGAATTTCCTCTAATCACATTGTGTCACTACACAATTCCTTCTCAAAGTACATGCACAAATCAATCTACATAAATTAGTACTATCAATTAATTAATCAAATTGATCACATGTACTAATTATTATTATTGATCATACTTAACCATCTATTTCCTTTCACTTGATAAATTTAAATCTTAATTACATCATTTAACTCTACTATCACTTCTAAAAGTTTCAACTTGTCCTATACCAACTTCTACTCCATTCTAATTTCTAAATTAGGGCTAATTCAACCCTATAGCATAAAGCTTTATCGTTAACTTTGAAACTAGTCATAAAGCTTTAGTTTGATTCTCAATAATCTTTTTATTACTAAAGGGTAAAAAATAAACCCTTTAAAACTTCCCAATTCAATCTCTCTATAACTTAAACTAAGAGAAATTAGGGTAAAATTGAAGCTAAAGGTGGTACGAAACTTATCCAACCAGCTACTAGTTAGAAGTGTCTCCCAAGCTTTTAAAATTGGTTGCTCTAATAGAGCTCACCTCCCTTCTCCTCTCTCTCTTGTGTTTCCTTCCTTTCTCTTTTGTTTTCATGAGTTTATCCACGTGTTTAGTACTAAAGTTTTGTGCCATGTGTCATGGCACATGATACATATGTCACAACATGTAGCATAGTGAGGGAAACTCTCACTGTGCTCACGCGCTTTGTTTTGCAATGCTGTCCTTCCACTCAATCGTACTTATTCAACATTCCAACAAGTTAACACACCAATTTACTATCTGAAATCATAATCACACACTAATTTATTAATTTATCCTTAATTATTAGTTTAAAATTAAGAATTCAGGATATTACACACAAAATTCATGAGGATAAGTAACGAAATCAGTCGAAGCCACAAAGCAAATGTAGATACACAGTCCACGAGGGTAATACTAACCAAATGTAGACACACAGTCCACGAGGGTACTAACCAAAAGCTATGAAAACAAATACAGGTATAAGACCCATGAATAACAAACTTAAGTGTAATGCTTACGAATATCAAACGTGAGTACTTATCTTCTTAGGTTTTCCTCTCTCGCTTGGCAGCTTGTTTGCTTCTTTTTGTTATTGCTTTTATGTTCTTAATTATGTGGTATGTCCTTTGATTATCTTTCTCCTTGGTCTCCTCTTTTTCTTCTTCGTTGATCATGTTTCCTCTTTTCTTGGTTTCTCTAGTTGCTTCTTTAATTTGTTCGATTCACAAATGTTTCTTTAGTCGGTCTCACATCCTCTATTGTCTTCATCACTTTTTTTTCTTGGGGTGTTAGATGATAAGGTTCTTCATGTTTCTAAGATTTCTTCTATTCTTTGTTATTTCTAGCGTCTGCGCGGTGTTATTCATATTCTCCAACACCAGGATCCTTTTTCATTATGTTTTTCAGTTCTGAAGCTGATCTTCTTTTTATTTTGAATCATAGTACTTTGTTGTTTCAAGGTTTTTCAATCTCTGTTAGTCGTTGGGATGATTTTGTTTTCTTCTTTCTCTTCCTCCGTTTCATCTTTTAGAGTTTGGTTACATGTTCTTGGTCTTCCCCTTTCATGTTATTCCGAATCTGTGGCATCTTTTATTGGTAGCAAGTTGGGTGTTTTTGTTTCTTTCGATCGTCCTTGTTTATCTTCTTCTGTGGGTTTGTGTTTTTGTTTTTGTATTTGTGTGTCAAACCTCTCTTCTCTTTCTTCAAACCTTACCATGTTTTCTCATGATAGTCATCCTTCTTTAGTCTCTATTTTTTTCTCAAAAAATATTGATCGTGTTTGTTCTCTGTGCCTGTATGGTGGTCATTGCCCATCCTGTTGCAAGTCGGTGGGTCCTTCCTTATGCAATGACCTTTGATTCCAGCTATTTACAGGTTTGGGCAAGTCAACTTCTTTAGTTTGGTCCGAATCGAGTTTTGATTCCGGCAAGGTTTCGGGTGTTATGCTACAGCCCATCCTTCATGGAGCCTGGTTTCGAATGGCGCTCACCACATGATAAGTAATTTGAATCTAGACGGTCCCAATTTTAAAATTTTAATTTTATATTTGTTATAAAAATTGTATAATTTTAATAAATATATTTTATCATCAATTTTAACAATATAAAATTTATCCATATGGTTAAATTTAATATTATTTTTTATAATTTTTATAAATTGACTATTCAAATATATTTTAGATAGTTTGTATTTGATATTAGAATTTTTTTAGAATTTGTAAACTTTATGTTAGTAAATATAATATTAAAAAATAAAAATAAGGATAAACTTCAAATTGGAACTTTAAAAAAAATTAAAAAAAGTTACAACTTAAAAATTTTAAATCTTAACTATCTAAAATACATCAAATAGTCAATTTATATAAATTATAAAAATATCTGTGTTAAATTTATTATCCAGATTGATGATAGAGTAGATTTATTAAAAAATTATAATTTTTATTTTAATAAATATAAAATAAAATATTTAAATATGGAATAGCTAGATTAAGAATCTGGATACTTCTAATTGCTTACCACATGATGGGCACTGAAACTAGTCTTAGTATTTGGTTTCCATGTTCATCACCAATCTAGAATCTAGACGGTCCATATTTACTTGTTTTTTTTTAATTTTACTTGATGTATATTAAACTACAAATTATAAATTTTAATAAATCTACTCTATTATTAATCTAGACAATATAAATTTAATCTTAATGATTTAAGTTAATATTAATTAATTTTATAATTTTTATAAATTAACTATCTAAATATACTCTATATAGTTTAAATTTAAAATTTAAGTTGCAAATTTTTCTAAATTTTTTAAAGAGATAGTTTGAAGATTATCTTTATTTTTATTGTTAATATTATATTTAATAAAATAAAAATTTGTAAAAATTATAAAAAAAAGTTTAATATTAAACCTAGACTAAACAGAATATATTTAGATAATTAATGTATAAAAATTATAAAAAAATTTAAATAAAATTAAAAAATCTAGATGATCTAGATTGGTGCTTACTAATGAGTATGGAAACCTGAACGCCAAACACACATGGCTTCGTGCATGGTTATGGCGAGGTGTCTCCTTCTTGCTCTTACAACAAGAAGAGGAAGATTTCGGAAGTTGACGATCCTTGCTCAGATTTTTTAAATATTTCTTCTAAGAGACTGAGGGAGCATAATCATGATTTTCCATTAAGTAAGGCAGCAACAATAGTAGCTGTCACTGCCATTTCCTCCTCTTGGATCAGAGCTTCTTTGAGGTCTCGGATGAAGTGTTGCTCGTTTACATGCTCTCGTCTCTGTTCAAGTTTATGACTCGGGGGTTTCTCTCATCATGCAGACAGCAGTTTCACCTGTTCTCTTTAATCACCTCAATCTGAGAAGTCTCATAACCAGAGCAACATGGATGGTTGGGTTAGCATTGTCCCACTTTTTACATATCGGAGCATTTTAGTTTACTGGTTTTTACGTTTTGCTCTCTATCTATCATTCCTTCTCTCATGGAAGAACCTTCTAAGAACTCAAAATTTTGTTGCTTTCAATGGACTTGCTTTCAATGAACATGCTTTCAACATGTTCAGGCATCAATGGTATTCCATTGGTTTTCATTGGCTGAGAATTAATGGTGGTGACCTCTTTATCCTGCCGTAGCACAACGTCGGTGAATGTACATTTAGATTCGTGACTATTGAATAATCAAACCTTTTTCTTGGTTTCATGCATTAGATGGAGTCTCGCTATGATTTGTTCAGTTAAATTTATTCCATGCTTCGTATGCATGAGCCTTATGAACAATGTTGGGAGGCTCTTCATATTTGTCCTCTTATGGATCTCAACAATGCTAACTAGCTTAGAGTAAGAGCAAGTGGTCCATAGGTTTTAGCAAATGATGCTCTATTCCGTAGCTGCCTATGAATGGTTTTGGTGGTCTCACATGTACTCGCTCAGAAGAGAATGAAGGTGTTGATGCTCTACCAGATAGCTCTGATCTTGGTAGTGTTTTTATAACATCCTCAATTTTTAAACCAGATTAAATAAGCTCGATCAAATTAATTAAATGTGTTAGTGAGCTGTGTGGCTAGAGAGACCTAACGAGCATGCTTAGTTTCAATTTCAGCCCAAAACGCAAGTCTGAAGGAGAATCAGGTCACTTGAGAATGAAAGAAGAAGAAATTCTAAAGAGGGTGATTCTGTGCCACGCGTCGTGGCTTGTGGATAAGCCATCGCAGCGCATGTGTGGCAACATGCCTAGGGAGAGGCTCTTTGTGCCATGCGCCATGGCACATGGACACATTTTTACTGTCATAAGTTTGCAAAATGAAGTAGAAACCAGAGGAAAAATAAAGGAATTTGAGAGAATTCAAAGAGCTGTGTTAGGGTTTGAAGAAATTGACTAGTAGGAGTAATTTGGAGTTTATAAACATTAAGGGTAAGTTTCCTACATTTAAATCTTTTTCTCTTCTTCCATTTTCTTGATAGTAGAAGTTGAAGTTTGATTGATAATGATGATTTTTGATCTATAAAGGTTATGGGTTAGAACCCATTAACTTAACTAGAGTTAATGGGAGTAATAAATTGAGCTAAGTAAACTTGGTATTTATGATTATATATTGATTGGGAAAAACTATGGTTCCATTACAACCATTAGAGAGCTCAATGATATTAATGAGGGTTAAAGGAATCTAAAAAACCCTATGGGTATTTTTACATGAGTCAAGAATGAATCTTGAGCATTAAGATGTGTTGAGGTATTAGTAAAAATTTGCCAAATGTGGATATTGATGCTTATAGAGTGACTATTATTGACACCATTCAAGCTTCTTGGAAGCTTTAGCAGTGAGTATTTGAAAGATAAAACTTTTGACCTCTCAAAGGTTTGAGATAATCGAGGAAATTTTATCCTATACTTTTGTGTGTTAATTAGTTTGTTGAATAATATTTGATGATTGGATTGTGAAAAATTGGTTAAAATGAAAATGTGGCTTATTTTATTTGAAAAGCCCACTATTGAAGATGTGATTTAATATAGTCCAATGATTTCCAATGTATGAGGTACAACGATTATAAAAATTTGGAGTACAATGATTTGTGTAATTGGAAATTCAATGATTTGAGTTGCTAAGAGTTCAATGATTTTGAAATTTATGGAGTTCAATGATTATGAATGTGTAAGGTACAATAATTTTGAAATTTAGAGTTCAATGATTTGTCTGATTGAAAGTTCAATGAAAATGTGATTTGGAGTTCAATGAAAATATGTTTAAAGAGTTCAATAATTTGTAAAATGGTAGAGTTTAATGAAGTTGGTTATGTGAAGTTCTATGAATTATGTGAAATGTGAATTTTTGCATGAATATGCATTGCATGATCTTGAGAGGCAAGAGTTCATCTAGGAAGAGGAGTAGAAAATTAAATCGATATGGTAGGGCTCCTATCCAAGTGATGGCTTGCCCAGATTGATTATATTCATATTGTCCCACTTATTTAATGAGGGACTATCTCATTGGTTCAATGAGAAACTTGGACCTAGCTAGCTATCCATTGGTTCAACGAGAAAGTTAGTTTAGGGAGTATGACTCCCTATAGTGTGAGAAATGGGGAAGCCATGTTTCACAAGTGAATTGGGTGAGCCTTGGCTGGGTAATCCCCTCACAAGTATTTAGGCTAGGAAATTCATAAATTATAGACTATCCCATCGTGTTATAGCTCGTAGTTTCATGTCAAAGGAATAAGGAGGATATAAAGGAGGTATGAGCACGCATATAGTGAGTAAGGGCACATGGTTGTCTGTGTTGTGACTCTAATGATGATAATCATGAGTTGAGTCTTAATCACTTCTGAGTATATGTCAATGAATTGTGTGACAAGCTCTTTTAATACAAAAATTGTTAAAAAGTATTGATTCCTAAATATGTGCTATTATACTTAGAAATGTGAAATTTCACTCTTCACCATTTTTATGATTTGAAGAATTGATTTTTAATTGCTACTTGCATTTAAACTGATTGACATGCATTAGTGTAATTTAGTTGGATCTTGGTTACTGAGTGTTTGTACTCACTCTACTATCTTCAATATTACAGGGAATAGCTTAAGAGAATCAAAAAGAGGAAAGCACCTGGAGGCTTAAGACTGTGATCCTTTTTAGTATGCCTCTTATTTTTAGGGCCATTATGTGTATTTGATAATTTCAATTACCAACTAAGTTTTATCTATTTTTAGTTCTTACTTGCATTATATGTTTGTGAGTTGTAAGTGTATTTTGGGCCCTAGGAAGTGAGTTGATGATATGTGATATTTGTGATAGGGCTAAAATACTAATGCAAGTAAGAATTTAGCATGTTATGTGTTAATTATGAATTACTTGATAAAAATGTTTTTAAACTCCCCCTTATGTTTATGAGATTAAGGGTTTGAATAGTAAAATTATGATCTATAAGTGCTTAATGTGATATGGTGCATTGTATGAATTAGTTTTAATGTTTTGCATGTAGTCAAATTAGTGTCAATCGCTATTAGCTTTTGGTAAATGAATTGGACACCAAGTTTTTGTGAAATTTTTTGAAAAAGTGCAAGTTTTGAGAAGAGTGTCCAAATTTTGATTGAGTAATAATTTGATTATGAAACAAAAGGCATTAGTTAGAATTTGAAAAGAGCTTTCTATAAACATCTAGTTCGCATCAATTGAATGTCAGATGAAGAATTGGGACGTGGCAAAAGTTGCCCCAAAAGCTGTCAAATTGACAGCAAAATTCACTGTAAAAAATCATGCAATTGTGCCATGGTGCAGGGTGCCATGAGCCATTGTGCATGACACGGAGGTGGACATGCCATAATGCATGTTCGATGAGTTGTGGCATACGCCCTAAAAATTTGGCAGAATTTGTTTGTTTTAAATCCTTTAGCAATTGCACACATGTTTGAAATAATCACATGCTTTTGTTTATTTGTGAAACTCTAATTTTCCTATTTGAAAAATTTTGAAAATAGTTTTAGTTTTGTAAACTTAGGATCCCAACTTTTTTAACCATTGATAGTTTAGTATTATGTTAATTATTTTAATCCAATCTCTTTATTACTAGAGATTTGGAGTTGATCATGGTTAGAAGGAGAAGGATATTATAGTTTTGCCAGCTTCTCTTATAGAAAAGCTTGCATATGATATATGAATTTGATGGTTTCAGAGAATCTGTTCTGTGTTAGGCTATTCTTTTTTGGTTTGTTGGTTTTTTATTTTGTACCCTCTGTTTATGAACTTATGGTTAGTTGAGAAGCTGAGGTCTTTGGGCCTATGTTTTTTAGAATATGATCCTTGGCTTTATGCCATACACCTGAGAACATTGTCTTTTCTAGGCAGTACCTTTTTTGTACCCTTACTTATAAATATAAGATTTCAAAGAAAATAACAGAAGTGAAAAAAATTGAGATATTCAATTAATGAGATGTACATTGTGTATGCATACAAGACTGAGTTAGGTAGCTAAACCAAACAAAATCATTACAATATGTGACAACATAACAAGTTATGCAACTAATATACACGTGGCACATAATTAGACTCTAATAGCCTCCCACAGACTCAAGTTGTCTTAAACCTTGAGTTTGGACTTCAAATATTCAAAATGTGAGCTGGACAGATATTTTGTAAACAAATTAGCAACTTGATGGGCAGAAGGAATATGGTGAACTAGTTGTTGATATTGTAGCATATGCTTACAGACAAAAAAATCAAGCTCCATTTGTTTGGTTCGATGATGCAGAATAGGATTATAAGAGAGAAGAATAGTACTCAAATTATCAGAGAGAACTTGAGGTGGTTGATATAAGCATGGTATTTTGAGTTCACATAGCAAACTCTAAAACCAAAGTAATTTGGTTGTGACATGAGCTAAACTGTGATACTCAGCCTTGGTACTTGATTGAGAAACAAGGGCTATTTCTTTGTAGCCCAAGAAACAAGATTGCCTCCAAAAAAGACACAGAACCCAAATGTAGACCTTCAATCATCAACATAACTACCCAAATAGCATCACAAAATGCAAGATCAAGTATATAAGACTTTCAAAAATACCAAACCATAAGTGACAATATTTTTAAGATAACGAATAATTCTTTTGACTGCACGCTAGTGACTAGCTTTGGGATTACTCATGAACACTAAAGGCAATTTCAAGTTTGGTTATAGTAACATACTAAAGCCCAATAACAAAAGGAGCGATATAATTAAGCATTAGAAAAGAAAGTAGGATCTAAATGAGACAACTTTGTTGTAGTAGTCATGGGAGTATTGACACCCTTAGAATGAAGCATACCAGCCTGTTGAAGAAGATCACAAATATATTTGGATTATGACAATGTCAGCGAACTAAAAGAATGACCTGTAACCTCAACACCCAAAAAATAATGCATGTCACCAAGGTCCTTGAGAGAAAACTCATTATTAAGCCAACAATTGAGACGATCAATCTATAGAGAAGATGTACTAGTAATGAGAATATCATCAACATAAACTAAGACATAAGTTGTGTCTTGAGAAGTATGATGAATAAACAGTGAAGGATCACATTTACTGGACAAAAACCACACTTGAGCAAAGCTAAAGCCAAACGATGAAACCATGCTCGAGGGGCTTGCTTTAGACCATAAAGGCTTTTGTGAAGCTTATAAACAAGAGAAGGATATGAAGATTCAAATCCAGGTGGTTGACTCACGTAAATGTCCTCTTCAAGAGTGCCATTCAAGAAAGCATTATTCACATCAATTTGTGAAATAGACTAATTATTATGTAATGCTAAAGTAAGAATAGAATGGATTGTGATGGGTTTAATAACAAGGGAGAAAGTTTCATTATAATCAAAACTATAGGTTTAATGAAACTCTTTAGCAACTAAGCATGCCTTATGCTTATTAAGAGTACTATTTAGATTTTCTTTAGTTCATAGAACCCACTTGTAGCCAATTACAGGTTTATCAACAAGAGAAGGAATAAGGGTCCAAGTATGATTTTTAAGAAGGGTAGAATATTCATCTTGCATGGCCTGACACAAATGAGGAATTCTAAGTGCTTTATAAGGATTAGTAGGCATATGATAGAAGAGCTAGAAGAGGTAATGGCATAAAGAAGCTTAAGCAATCTATGGCACAAGTGACCATAGGATGATTGTTAGTCATAAGAGGAGGAGGACAAGGAGGTGGTATAAACAAAAAAGGTAGGATAGGAGAAGAAAATGAGAGACTGGTAGCAAAAGAAAAGGATGAAAAGGATGCCACAGAGGAGGAAACAGAACTAGAGGGTAAAGAGAATGAAGGAGAGGAAGAAGAAGTAAGAAGAATAAGTAAAGAGGGTGTAGAAGAGGGAATAGATAAAGAAGAAGTAGGAACTGAGGAGGAAATATGTTTAAAAGGAAAAAGAGATTCATTAAATTGCATATCATTGGAAATATAAATTCTACCATCTAGTGCAAGACATTTATACCCTTTATAAGACATACTATAACTAAGGAGGGTACACTCAATAGACTAAAAAGACAATTTATGAGAGTTGTAAGGTCTGAGTAAGGGATAACACACACTACCAAAAACACGAAGACGAAAGTAAGAAGGTGAATGGCAAAAGAGTTTGTAAAACTGTGTATCAAAATTAAGAGTGAAAGAGGGAAGCATGTTGGTGACAAAAACGATAGTAAGAAAAGCATCTTCCTAAAACTAAAGAGGTAAACAAGCATTAGCTAAAAGAGAAAGACTAGTATCAACAGTACAATGATGCCTACGTTCAACAGTACCTATTTGATAATGAGCATAAGGACAAGAATAGTGATGGCTATTGCCATAAGTAGCCAAAAGGAGTCAAAATAGTGAAACTCACCACCACCATCAATTTGAATAGCCTTGATTTTAGTGTTTAATTGATTTCAACAAGAGATTTAAATTGAACAAAAATAGAAAATGCATCAAACTTTTTCTTAAGAGGATAAAGCCAACAAAAACAAGAAAAGTGGTCAACAAATGAAATATAATACAAATGACCTTGTGTAAAAAGATACGATATAGGCCCCACAAATTAATGGAAATAAACTCAAGTGGAGAAGAATAAACAATAGCAGATAAAGGAGAAAAGAGCTTATGTGATTTGCCTAAGCAACAAGTAGAACACAAAGCTGTAGCAAGTTTATTGGAAAAAATGACATTACAATATTTTAGAAAATTAGGCTGTTGAAGTGAGGGTTGATAGGAATTAGTCGCTTATCCTCAAAATTAAACTAAAGATAATCCTAATGCAATATAGGGCTAACCTTAGGTCATCTCCTAAGGAATAGTTTTAAGTCTAATTGAAAGTTATCTAGTGAAATAAATCAACCAAAGTTTGTAAGAATTTAGTTACCTAGCTAATTATCTAAACCAATTACCTAATGTGCAAGTAATTAAAATGCTAGTGAAAGTGAGTGAAATACACTTCCCTTTTCACAATAATAGAACCCTAGAGATTAGTTAATTTTGGACTCATTATCTTCTCATGATTAGGCTAAGTTTAGCTTTCCTTTCCTCTTGACTAAAGCTGTCATGACTTAAAAAAATTATCCTAAGCCAATTGCCTAATTAGCTAACTTCTCTAGGTCTAAGATTAAAGTCTCTATTTCAATTAACCAATTGGTAAAGAAATTAGCCAAGTGATTCACTCAAAATCTCCCTTTAATAGCCACGGTCAAAACAACAATGTGAGTAACTATAAGATTATGTCAAGCTACTCAATAACACAAGCGTTAACACTACAAGATTATGCAATATTAACACAAGTAATTCACTAAGAAAACACAAGATTATGTGCCAAACAAAGAGTGATAAAATTTAGTCATGGCTATCCAAGGAAGAAATTAAATGAAACAATCCTCTCTCTTTACATCAACATCAAATTCAAATTAGAATTTACAAGTTAAGATGATTAAATCCTAAATTAAGCAATCTAACCATCTAGTAAAAAGAAAAGAGGATAGGAAACAAAAGAACTTAGCCAATTTGAAGCTCAAGACTCATCCTCCATCTTCATCTCTCTAGGATCCTACCAAATAAATTAACCAATCTTCATCATATTCAAGAACCCTAGTGATTGCTTGCGAAGGCCAAACTCCATAACTCTTGAATGATGGAAATGAGCTTCAATCCTTGTGAAAATGGAAGGGATGGAATGAAAATGAAGAGAGGAGAAGAATGGTATGAGTTTTATGGAGGTTTTGTGGATGAAAAGGGAGGTTAGGGTGCTGGAAAATGAAGACCAAAAGAGAGAAAATGAAGAACACTATGAACAAGAGAGAGAAAATGTGGAAGATGAATGAGATGAGTGTTGGATCTGATTTTTAAGTGTATGGACGTGCTTCTAAGTGTTTCCCATCAGCTAAAGCTTAATTGAAAAAAGGAAAAGAAATTAAAATGGAAATGGGAGCCTTGTCATACTTGCAAGGTGGCAACCTCCTATTAGTTGGTAGATGATTCCAATGTGTGTGTAATTTTTCATGTGTCATCCACATTTTCAAGATGATTTAACCCCTAAATAAAGCATAAATCACGTACAAATGATCATCTTTGTTCTCAAGGAGTGTTCACCTCAATTGCCCAATTGATGCACAAGTCACATGCCATCTATGTCACATAAATCACATAATTCAATTAAATAGCATGTGATATAATAAAATCTAATTAATGTCTAGAATTAAATTCATAATTAAAAGGGAGAATTTATTAAAATAACCAAGTTTTAGGCTGCACAAAATTATATAAAAATTTTCACATAACGGCAAACAAAAAACTAGGTCAAACTAAGACACTTAAGAAAGTGTTGACTTTTTATTTAGTTACTCCCAAACTAAAATAAATTCTAAAAATCTCATTTCACCACTCATCAACTGGACATAAGATGAAATTTGTCAATTTTTTTTACATTTTCTCAACATTTTATTTTTTGGACCAAAATGCCCCTAATACATTAAACCTAGAAGCTTAGGCAAAATTCCAAATCTAATGCAATGTGTGCACTTGAAGGTGATAAATCATTAATAAAAGGATCCTATTGACAAATAAAAGTGGGTAACAAATGTGTTCTATCAAGGATCTAGGCCCAACACTATAGGCGCCTTTCCTTTTTTAAGGGATTAGAATCTACTGTTATTATTTTGTTTTATTTAGTATCATAATCTCGAGGATTTGGTGGCTTGATTCTTGACAGCCTCCCTCTATTTATCCTTGTATCTTATACATTTTGTCATGAATTAATAAGAGAAAAACTTAGTTTTCCTCATGGTATCAGAGCTTTAGCTCTAATGGAACAAAACACAGTGAGTTTTTGCACTTTTGGTGCCTTCCATGGGTGCTTGGAGAATAGCGATAGAGCCCATGATGATTTAAATAGAAGCAATACGCATCAAAAGGTGGATTTTGCCTTAAGTAGCGACAATTTCCTTTTCAAGATTGTAGGTCACAAACTGAACATCAATAATTATCTACATTGATCGTAAAGTATCCGTTTGTTTGTGAGAGGAAAAGGGAAAGAGAAGTACTTCACTAGTGAAGTAGCACAACCTATACCAAACGATCCCAAGTATGATACATGGTACACAGAAAATCCCACAGTCATGTCTTAACTCATTAGCTCCATGAATCTTACCATTGGTGAGGAATATCTTTTAGCAAAAACAGCGAAGGAAATCTAGGACTCGGCTAGAGATACCTATTCTCCTATTGAGAACACATTAACCCTATTTTAACTAAAAGGAATGATTAAAGACATAAAGCAAGGTGATTTAAAGGTTGTAGCCTACTACTCAACACTGTAGAAAATCTAGCAGCAGATCAATTTATATGATACTTAAGAATGTGCTTGTGAAACTGATCAAAATATTTATACAAAATTGGTAGACAAAGAAAGAACATATGAATTTTTATTAGGATTACATCTAAAGTTGGAAGATGTTCGAGGCTAGATAATAGGAACCAGACATCTTTCCTCTCTTCATGAAGCTTTTAACTGTGTCAAGTGTGAGGAAAGTAGAAAATTCTTAACTCAAAGTATCATAATAAACCTGAAGTCATCCACTCTTGCTGTGAAAGGAGCTACATATGATAATAAAGGAAGAAATTAAGGAAGAGGATGGTGTGATCACTGTAAAAGGAGTGGCCATACTCGAGAGAGCTGCTAAAAGATACATGGAAAGCCACCCTACAATCATAGACCTAAGCTACTAACAGAACCTTAAGGGAATGTAGTGAATAATGAAGAAGCTCACGACTTTGGTGCTAAAAATTTAAGTGCAACTGAATTTGAGAGCTTGAGAAAGTTGCTAGAAGAATAGTCATAGAAATTCTATATCACAATGCACAGTAACCATAGATAATCTTGCACAAACAGATAAATCTATCTAAGCCCTTAAGGTTATGAGTACAAAGAAGAACTCATGGATTGTGGATTCAGGTGGCACTGACCATATGAAAAATAATTTGGCCTTGTTTAGTGAAAAAATACCATGTGGTGGAATAAATATAAAGGTGGCTGATGGTAACCACACTAGAGTTATTAGCATTAAGACTGTCCATACCACTGATGAGATTATTTTAGCTAATGTATCATATGCCCTAGGCCTAAAATGTAACTTGTTATTTATGATTAAGTTCACAACCATAAGAAAATATAGCATTAATATGTTTGCTACCTACTGTATTTTTTAGGAATTGGACTTGAGGAGGACGATTGGCAATGTTAGGGAATTCTAGGGTCTCTATTATTTGGACTGCAACTATAAGTCTAGAACCAAGAAGGTGTTTATTGCTAGTATTTCTAATAATGAGTAAATGTTACTGCATTACAATTAGGTCATCTTAATTTCAATTATATGTTTAAGATGTTTCCCAACCTGAATAAAAGAGATGTTTCTCTTCATTGTGATGTGTGTCACTTGGCCAAACATAATAGAAATTCTTATATTTCGTTACCATATAAATCCTCTCGTCCTTTCAACCCAATTCATAGTGATATGTGGGGACCAGCTACAATTCCAACACTATCTAAAACCAAGTGGTTCGTAACATTTATTGATGACCACATTAGGTTGACATGGGTATTTTTTATGAAAAATAAACATGATCTTTTTGAAATTTTTAAAACCCATCATCAAATGATAAAAAATCAATTCAAGCATCCATAAAAATTCTTAGAAGTGATAATGAGATAGAGTACCTCAGTTATACTTTTACCCAATACTTAAATAACAATTGGATTATTCATTAAACAAGTTATGTCAATACTCCTCAACAGAATGGGATAGCCAAAAGAAAGAATAGGCAACTTCTTGAGGTAGTTAAGCCTTTTTATTAACCCATAATGTTCTTAAATTATTTTGGGGAGAAGCTATCCTAACAGCTCCCTACCTCACAAATAGATTTCTATAAAAAATATTAAATTTCCAAAACCCACTGCAAGTACTTTCACAATTTTATCCTGACTATTAGCTTGTTTCCTCCATACCTCAAAAAGTGTTTGGATGTGTAGCCTATGTCCACAATTACTATGACAATAAACTTGACCCTATATCTTTCAAACACATTTTTCTTGGCTACTCACCAATTCGAAAAGGGTATAAATGTTACTCTCCTTTGCAAAAAAATTTTTGTGTTCATGGATGTTACTTCTGCCAAAAATATTTCTTTTTACCCTAATAATTTAATTTAGGGGGAGAATTCTAGGGAATTGAATATTTTAGATGATGATACAAATTAGAATATTTTTAGAAATACACTCATGTTGCCTGGGTTGGTTGTTTCCCCACCTATACTTGAACCTAAACATGAACCTGTGATAGCACACCAACAAGATCCTATAACCATCCAAGAACTAGTAAACCACTTAGAAACGCATTCACAAAACACCCTAAATGTTGCAAGTTCTAATAACAATCCAAATGAGGATGATTTAGAAGGTATAGATAATCATAGTCAACATATTAACGGGGAGCTGAGCAGTTCACATCAGTAACGGCAAGAAGACAAAAAAGAAACTCTTGAAATTCCAAGGTAAAGCCATGAAGCTGAACCTAATCCTCTTCCTGATGTCTTAGGTTGGCCTATATCTATTTGAAAAGGGGTACATACTTGCACAAAGCATCCCATAAGTAATTTTGTTTCTTATAACAATCTTTCATCTGATTACAAGTATTTCTGATGAAAAAATCCCAACCTCATGTGAGCAACCAATATTGGATTCCAAGTGGAAATAAGCTATAAATGACGAGATTAGAGCTCTTGAAAAGAACCAAACCTAGAGATTAACCAAACTTCCTAATAGAAAAACCACAGTTAGATGTAGGTGGACTTTACAAAGAAATGCAACCTTAATGGGAGTATAAATAAGTATGAGGCAAAATTGTTGGCTAAAGGCTTCACTCAAACTTATAGGATAGACTATAAGGAGACATTTTCCTTAGTTGCTAAATGTAATACTTTTAAGGTATTACTCACTATTGTTGTAAATCTAGATTGGTCTTTATATCAACTAGATATAAAGAATGCATTCCTTAATGGAGATTTAGAGGAAGAGGTATATATGGATGTTACTTATGAGGTGAAAGGATTTGGATTAACAAATGTTGTATGTTGTCTTCAAAAGTCTCTCTATAGGCTTAAACAATCTCTTCGGGCTTGGTTCAACAGGTTCACTCATTTTTTGATGAAATTGGGTTTGATCAAGGTCATGCTGATCATACATTGTTCGTAAAGCATGTTGGAACCAAAGTAACTGTGTTAATTATATGTGTAGATGACATTATTTTAGCAAGAAACAATTGAGAAGATATTCAACAAATAAAGAAGTCACTAGCAGATGAATTTGAGGTGAAAGATCTAGGAAACATAAGATACTTTCTTATATTAGAAGTAGCAAGATCTAAGAAAGGCATTCTCATATCATAAAGAAAATATACACTTGACTTATTGAAAGAAATCGAGATGGTTGGTGCAAGACCAAAAGATACTCCCATGGTAAAAAGTTTGAAATTAGAAATTAAGAAGGATGGTGTACTAGTTAAGAAAGAAAGATATCAAAGACTTGTGGCAAGTTAATATATCTCAGTCACACGCCACCAGATATAAGCTATGTAATTGGACTAGTAAGCCAATTCTCAAGTAGTCCACAGGAAGATCATATGGAAGTAGTTTATCAAATCTTAAGATATCTTAAATTGAATCCTGAAAAAGGAATATTCTTCAAGAAAGATAGATTTAGAGGAATTGAAATTTATATCGATGCTGAACATGAAAGGGATCCAAAAAATAGAAGATCTATTAGAGGATATTTTACCTTCTTATAGGGCAACTTAGTTACTTAGAGAAGCAATAAACAAACTTGTGTTTCTTGAAGTAATGTAAAAGTTGAAGCAAGAGCATTGGCTAATGAAGTATGTGAAGGAATGTGGCTAATGAGAGTATTTAACAAATTGAAAGTTGGCTATCAACTACCAACCGAATTATGGTGTGATAGTAAGTCAGCAATGCAAATGGTAAGCAACCCAGTTCATCATGATAGAACAAAACATGCAGAAATAAACAGACACTTCATAAGAGAAAAATTTGAAGGAGGTATCATTGGCATGAGATATATCAATTCCAAGGCTCAAGTGGCAGATGTTCTTCCAAAACCTCTTGGAAGATTTGTGTAACAGCCCTCCGCTCACCCCGCCTACCCGAGGTCTTTTGCGGCGCTGGACACTCTCCCCCCAGGCCCCACAACAGGGCGACCCCACCCCTTACGGTGAGCATCAGGAGACAAAAGCTTCCCCGCAGTAGTGTGCGGATTATTCCCCTTACGGAGAGCCTCCCCAGGTTCGATCCTCCAACCTCTCCTACATAACAAAGTTGAGGCTGAACCTGGTACCATTGATTATCAATGGTACCAGGTTCAGCCTCAACTTTGTTATGTAGGAGAGGTTGGAGGATCGAACCTGGGGAGGCTCTCCGCAAGGGGAATAATCCGCACACTACTGCGGGGAAGCCTTTGTCTCCTGATGCTCACCGTAAGGGTGGGGGTCGCCCTGTTGTGGGGCCTGGGGGGAGAGTGTCCAGCGCCGCAAAAGACCTCGGGTAGGCGGGGTGAGCGGAGGGCTGTTACAAGTTGGATTTAAAGAACTAACTTACAAGCTGGGAATGATTGATATATATTCATTAGCTTGAGGGGAATGTTGAAGAGAGGGTCCAAGCCCAATACTACAGGCCTATTATTGTTTCTAGTTTATTAACCCTAATTATCTAGGTTAGACATCTTTCTTATTTTTAAAGGATTAGAATTTGTTGTTATTATTCTGTTTTATTTAGTATCATAATCTAGAGGATTTAGTAGCTTGATTCTTGACAGCCTCCATCTATTTATTCTTGTATCTCCTACAGTTTATCATGAATTACTAAGAGAAAAACTCAGTTTTCCTCGTAAGCAATTGAGCATATTGAAATTGAACAAGTCTTTGATGCCATAAATCCAAAGATGGTGTTCGTGCTACATTTAGTGTAGAAACAATAGAACTATTAGAATGAAAAGTAGAAATAGTAGAACTAGTAGGTGAATTAGTAGAGTGAGTAGGAGAAATAGTCAATACAGAAAGTTAGGTAAAAGTAGATAAATGTGAACCTAATAGAAAGCATAGAGACTAATAAATCAATATCTGCCCTCTAGAAGGACCTAATTTAGTTCCTGCTCAGATTTGATACAACACCAAGCAGGATGAAATTCAAAATAAACATTATTATCAAGAGTGAGTTTAGGAACACTAAGCAAGTTATTTGTGACAGAAGGAAAATGTTAGACATTTTTAAGTACAAGAGATTTTTATGGATGTAAAGTAGAGAAATGAGTCGAACTTTGATGTCGTATAGGCAAATTTAAACCATCACCAACATAGACTTGAGTAGGATTAGAGTCAGCAGATGCTTGCGTTAGATTATTCACATTAGGTGTAGCATGATGTATATCACCTAAAGTAGGAAACCAAACATTAGAAGCAAAAGGATCAGCAAAGGAATTAGGAGAATAATAAGCATAGGGATTAAAGTGATAGGGAGGTGAACATGGGAGGAGATTGAAGATGGATAAGAAAGAGACACACCAACAATATGAAAATGAGCTTGAGGTTGAGGTAAAGGAGTGTAAAAAGTTTGATCAAACCTATGATAGCAGAAAGTAGTAGTATGATTGAGGTTGGTACAAAGCTGACACATATAGTCAGATTGGTTTTGACTATTAAAGCCACAACCTCGACCACTACCTCCTCTGCCTTGATTAGAATGACCAAGACTACCACCACTACCACTATGAAATGGTTAAAACGAGGGGTAAAATTGTTAAGTGGTAGCATTTAGTGATGTAAAAGAAGACTAAGCAACATTGGCAATAGGCTTGGGGTCTTAAGAATCGATTTGAGAGATCGAGCAAGCTTAAGCTCATGAGAAATGATAAGTGATTCAATTTCACTCAAGGAAAGTGGATCACACTATGAATTAATAAAAGACACCACAAAATTCATATCCATTTGCTAGGGCTTTCATCGGAGAACAAATTAAGAGATCGATTTATCATCTTTCTTCGTATGGCATAACTCTTTCTTGTATTGAGAAATCTTTGCTCGTGTGTGAGCCTAAAAGAAATTAGAGAGGTGTTTCCAAGTGACATATGAGGTTATACAACCGATAACACGAGGAAGAATCAAATCTAAAATAGTAGATTAAAGCCATGAAAATAACAACTAATCTTACTTATACCAACAGAGATACTCAGTAGAAACTACATTGACATCAAGGTCAACGCTAGTCTTGAACTAAGGAAGAGATCGATTAATCTCCAAAAAATGAAAGAGGCCGTGACCTTGAATAGTAGATTCAATATGTTTGCGCCAAACAAGATAGATGCGCTCATCAAGCGTTGAAGAGATGGAATGACTAAAGGCTACAAATTCACCAGGCTTGGTGGAATCAACAACAACAAGCTTTCCATTATCATTAAGAGTTGTAGAGGATGTAGAAGAGGCCATGGTTCAGAGAGAAAAGCCTTGATACTATATAAGATTTCAAAGAGAACTACAAAGTAAAAAATAGAAAATGAGATATTCAATTAATGAGATGTACATTGTTTATATAAACAAGACTGAGTCAGATAACTAAGCTAAACAAAATGAGTACAATATGTGACAACATAATAAATGGTGTAACTAATTTACACATGGCACCTAATTAGATTCTAATACTAAAGACGACTCTTAATTGGTTTTGTAGATATTCTTATCTCTGGCTTGTTAGTCTTCACTTTGTTAGGTTTTTCCTTTCTCAATTTGTTTCTAATACTGAAGCTTATTGTGTTTTCCCGCATCATTTTCCACTTTCTAAGCTATCTTGTCATTTGTGTTTTGTTGTTTGCTTTTCAGTTCTTCTATTCTTGACCCAATCACTTGATTGGACAACCTTTAAATGTGCACTAACACATGTTAGTAATGAGTAAAGCACCTTAGATTAAAGAAAAAAAAGTAGTTATATTGAAAATGCAATTGTAACATTGCAAATTATGGCATCAATTTAAAGGATTTGCAACCAATAGTTATCTTGTTTTTAACAGTGAAAGTACAATTGCAACATTCAAATAATGGTATAAATTAAATAGATTTGTACCACCTGGCAGTGGTAGAGCAAGAAATTATTTAATTTTAAAATTAATGTTTTTTAAAAATAATAATTTAAATAATTAAAAATAATAATTATACTATGATTAAAGTTATAATAATGTAAATAGATTGATCATCATTTTTCATTTTAGAAAATTTATTAAATATATTAATATGGTCTTTTATGTAAATATACTCTTCATATTTTAAATCAATCATTAAAAATATTATATATTTAATAAGCTTTTGATCATAAATATTTTTTATTCAATTTAAATGGTGCAAAATATCAAAAGTAAGGGTGCAAATTTGTAAAATTTATATACCATATTTGTAATTTTTCTTTAAGTGTGTGGGTGCATTTGCACACCTTCACCGAAACATGGCTCTGCCAGTGCCACTTGAATCAACTAGTTAGGAGTTGATCTATCTTAACTAGAAGTTTCAAATTCAAGTTCTAAGTATGTAATAGTGATTTAATCTAGGTCATGACTCAACATACCAGAGCAAAAGCAAAAGAATTTGCGACTTCATATTTTTCAGATTATGCTTGAATTTTCAATTTAAAGTTCATTAATTTGCAAGTAGAGTTCTTATTTTTAATTTGGAATAAGAAGTTTAGCATAGAAATTTTAGCTTGAAATAGCTTGGTCAATCTCAAGGATTACTACTACTCTTAAATTTGCTACTTCAATTCATATTGTATGATTTGTAACCAGAGTTCTACTTTTTAAGTATTAGACATAATGGCTTATGACATTATGTTTTATTTAAATTTTAATGATGACAAATATAATTGTATTAATATAATTAATATGTTTGAGAACATAGAATAGTTAACATTTGCCGTTATTTGCTTTCATATATATATATAGCTATTAACTATCACTATGGAATAAGTACTTTGTTTTTGCTCTTGTTCTATACTATATAAGATTTGAAAAAAAAAATTATATGCATTTATTTTCTATAAACAACAAAATAACTAGGCATGCTAGATATATTAAGTCTCAAATGATAACAAAGGGTTCTTGAGTTCCCTTACTATAGTTTACCTGGATGTAAAGAAACAAAGAAATTGGAATAATAAGTATTTTGATTGATAAAGTATACATGGTACAAAGTCATATAGATTACAAGGCAAAAGAATACGCTAAAAATTGAATGAAAAGTTAAAAATATAATAGGCTTCGGTGATTGATTGTTTAGTTCTTCTTTTTGTGACCTTCTCCTTCTTTTATACTGGCTCAACTGAGATGGTTATCCCTATGAAACCTGTAGCTCATTTGCGAAGTATCAAGGATTTAGTAGGCACAGCCCTTGAAATTCGTGGCATAATCTTTCTCTTTGCAAAGTGTATAGGCTATTGTTTGGCTACCAGCTAGTGTCCCCAAAATATCTGTAGGTGATGGCCATTACCTTGCGAGATTCGAGGCTTGTTGAGGTCATGATTTATTGTGAGACAATAATATAGATAATGATTTCGAGCCTTAAGGGATTCGTAAACCCAAATTGACTTGGTTAATTTACTCAATAATGATCTAGACTGGCCTTATTGGTAGATTGCTTACTGGACCTGACTCTTCAATTAGTTGGCCCATTTTCTGCTATAGTCATGATAAATGCGTTTCAATTTTAGTCCAAACAACATTTAATTTAAATCATAGTATTCATTTTTGTTTTAAAATAAAAAGTGAGATGTAACTTTTTTAATCTTGTTTTTAATTATTTATATCTCACAAGATTTGGAAATATTTTCTCTTAAATATTATTTAAAAACTAGCTCTATAAAGTTTCTTAAAAGTTTTATTTACTTAAAGTGGAATTATGTTATTCACATTCGAGGCAAGTTTGTTTGGTAGGTGGTATTAGAATGTTGGAGTTGAGATTGGAACTGAATTAGCCCACTAATACAATGTTTGGTATAATGGATGATTGATTAAACCTACTTAGACGGGATTCGAGGAGGTGGTATAAAAAATTTAATCTTGGGTTCCTACAAAGATTTATTATTGGGTAAAGTAGCAAATTTAAGCATATACTATTTTTCAAGTAACATCTAGTAGCCTAAACTATTAGATGGTGTAAAATAAATCACGAACTTTCAAAAATGGAGCATTAATAGAACGACGTTAACTTTAGCTAATGGACGTTATGTGGGGCCTACAATGACATGTGGCACGACATGGGTATGACACGTCAGCATGGTAAAGGTGCAAATTTAGCTACGAACTATTTTTCGAGGAGCACTCAGTAGCCTTTACTATAAAAAAATGGACCATCCAACACCTTCCTCTCAATTTTGACCAAACACCGTTTATTTTTATACTTATACGGCCCACAAAGTATTAATCTCTCAATCTTCTTGCCTTCCTTTTCAATATTAGCTTTAGAAAAAGAGGTTCAATGAATTCTTATTTGAAAACATCTACAAGGATAATGCCAATGAAGTAGAAGTTTAATTTTACTATACATGAGAGAAGCTTTATTCTAGCTTAAGTTAACCATGGCTTATTTCTTCTATTTTGTTAGCGTTGTTTTTGTGAATGTTTTTAAATAAAAACTTTTTGAACCTCTTCTTTTCGAACGAGATTGAGAACGAATGTAAGAAGATTAAAGAGACTAATGATTTGTGGGTCTCACAAGTATGAAAATAAATAGTGTTTGGTCAAAATTGAGAGAAATGTGTTGGATGATTTTTTTTATAGTAGAGGCTACCAATTTTCCTTAAAAAATAGTTTGTGACTAAATTTACATTTTTATCGAGTAGACGTGTCATGTCACATGTCATTGTGGGATTCATATAACGTCTGATAGTTAAAAGTTAATGGTGGACTATTGATATTTTATTTTTAAAAATTTATAATTTATTTTATGCCATCTCATATTTAAACTATAGATGCTCTTTATATGTGATTAAATTTGTATCTTTATCCTTATTTTTCCACCCCAACCAAACATGGTAATTCCATCAAATCAAGTAATCCACTCAAGCCTTGCCTCAGGCCCCACTCACCGCGGCGCCCCCGTCTCAGACCTTCTCCTTCAATCTTCGATCAGTCGACCCTCGGTGCTGTGCTCGTGAAGTCGTGCTCCCCTCTGTCTTCGATCAATCGAGCTCAGACCTTCTCCGCGGCACCCCACCTCAGCTCGTGAAGTCGTGCTCTCGCTCAGTTATCCTTCAGACTTGCCGCTCGTGCTCCTTCTCATCTTCATTGTCCAGTCTTCCTGGTCGTGCTCAGGTTGGTCCTTCTCGGTCTCCATTCATACTCTATTATAAACCTGCTACTGGTAGTGTTTCGCAAGTGTGCTTGAGGAGTTCCTCTGGGACGTCTCAGTCATGGATTTAGATAATGGATGAGAACTAGATCTAGTTTTGAATAAAGAAACAACTTTTCAGACATGGCCATCAAATTTTACTTATGGTTCTCGGCGGCGCTTCTAAAATTGTGAACTTTTGCTGGTATTTAAGCATGTTACTAGTATCAGTTGTGTTTCATTTTGTCTATATGAGAGGTTTGTCTTTTTGGGGCTGATAAAGTTTGTTCTTTTTGGTGAACATGGTGTTATAATTTTCATTTTGGAGAATTAGTGGCCAAGTTCACTGAGTTGATTGCCTGGTCATGTAAATTGGAATGTAGAAGTTGTGTTTATGATTATCCTAGTTTTTTTATGATATTCATGGTATGTATATTTCTAGTGATAAGGAACCGTTTTCCTATTAAGCTTTCACAGGCCTGGTTTTTGGATGTGCACCAGCAGAGGAGTTGAATTTATTACTGTCTACACGTGCCGTCGAACTTGATTAATTGTAAAGAATATTGACTAAACTTATAGATTTTCAATCGAAGTGGAAATTGAGCTTATCTTTCTCTGCTCTTCAATCATAATTACACTACACCGATAAAGAAGTAGAAGTGGAACAAAATTGAGCCAGTTAGCAAGAACAAGTACTTGTTCTTGTCTTGTTCATTTCATACCTTTCGGATGAGAAATTACAACTGATTTAAGATTGTCATTCAGTTTTGCCACAACCCACAACTCCACATAGCTAGCTTTCTCAAGAGACTTGTTTCTCCTTACTTACAATGGCATCCAAGGATCCTCCACCGTCTTTGGAGATATTAGGTATTGCTGTCAACTTATTGCTTTATGATTTCCTGCCTATATTGTTATTTTCATTTCCCTCATCTTTCTTTTAAATCTCTCTCAGTTCGGACACCCGATAACTTCTCAATCTGGAGCGGACTCCCCTTCCCCAATGCTCAACCTGGTGTCAAGCTTGACAAAGGCTCTTGTTTGAATGCAAAATTCTGTGATAATGGGTCCAGACTCTTAGTCATGAAATCTAACTCTGTTATTACTGTATATGATTGTGCAAACTTTCAAGAGATTAGATCTTTTGAGATACATTATGTTGCTGCTGCCATCTTGTCTCCTTGTGGTACTTACTTGCTAACCTTTCAAAGGCCCTTGGCTCCCCAAGACAAGAATGTGACTTTATGGAAGACTGAGACTGGGGATCCTGTTTACCAACACTCCCAAAAGAACATGACTAAAACCACATGGTATGTGATCATAAATTGTGAGAACAAAAATGTAGTCTTTCATCCTATGCTCAAGATATATATTTTAGAATATTTTGCCTTTTTGGAGGACAAAGTGATTCGAGAACTTGTCATGACTTTGCATTTTATACTTATGCTTTCCTGATGCATGGATCACACTCTCACAATGGCTTATGCTATAATTACAACCTTGGCTATGCTTCAGGCCCTCGATCCAATTTAGCTCTGATGAAACTGTTGCATGCCGGATGGCAACTAATGAGGTTCAATTTTTTGACACGGGTGATTTCTCTAAAGGAATTATCTATCGATTGAAAGTTCCAGGAGTTGCTGCAATTGAGCTTTCTAGGACCCCTGGATCTCATGTAGCTGTATTAGTTCCAGAATCCAAGGTTTGCACCCCTGCGATTCTATCTTTATAGTTGAGGTTTACCTGACATTAGTATTCTATGAACGATTAGTACACAAAAATTGAAAATTTACCCAACTTTGAAATTCATCTTGCATTCTTGGAAGAATGTATGAATAAGGATTGGAAAGTTATGCATTATTGATAATTATTTCATACAATAATTGTAGGGATTCGGATATTTAATTGATATGGCTGATGCCTTGTGTCTTTCTCATGCATAGTTGAACCAACTAGAACTGGTTGGACATGCTCCAATAATTTATTAACAAGTGAATCAAAATTTAATATAACATGTGTAATGGAGTTATTTTATAAATGGAGTTTCCTAGGCCTGTTAAACTGAATTGGTAGCCTCTCTATAGCTGATGACTTAATTATATGAAATCAGGTTTCTTAAATGCGTATCACATAATAGGAAATTTGATAGGAAGGTTTAACATTTGCAATCTTCTGTGGTTGGAAAGTCTTTTTGGACTCCCTTATTAGTCAAGGTTGAGGATAAGTTGTTTAACTTCAGCTTGTATGGTGACTGGCAAGCACCTTGATATAAAAGTTATCAAAGATAATGCTGTCCAAGTTTTTATTTGTGATACATTTAATGTGAAGTTTTCTATTGTGTAGGGGGTTCCTGCTAGTGTACAGATATTTTCTTGTGAAAAAGATTCTCAAAGTCAACCTATTGCCCGACGAAATTTTTTTCGATGCTCAACTGTCCAGTTTAATTGGAATCATGGATCTTCTGGACTTCTAGTGGTGGTGCAATCAGATGTTGATAAAACCAACCAGAGTTACTTTGGAGAATCAAAGTTATGCTACCTGACAACAGATGGGACTCAAGAAACAGTTGTGGCTCTTCGTATGTTCTTTGCATTAGTGAAAGAAGAGCTTAATTATTTGGTTATATAATCAATAACAAAATGATTATTTTGTATATTTGTCAGGTAAAGAGGGACCTGTTCATGATGCCCAGTGGTCATGTTCTGGCTTGGAATTTGGTGTTTTATATGGTTGTATCCTTCTCTGCAGTATATATGGTTTGAGATGCAAAGTATGTACTGTGGAATGATTCCATAGCTTCAAATTTTAGGGCTGGTTTTGACTTACTTTAAATCAGTACTCCTGTTAAAGTCATGGGCATATTTTGGTTAAACCAATCCCTATTGATGCTTTTGGAATCATGTAAGAAATGCTGTGAAAAGACACTAGATCCATTTTCCCCCTTTCTCTTTTGTTCGTTCTTCATAGAATGAACCAACTACCAAGCATTCTATATGACCTTTCATACTCGCCATAATGGAGTAGATATTTCCTACATGGTTTTGGATGCACGTTTAACCAAGCATTTTTATAGTAACTCACGTCTTTTGCAGAGATGTATTTTGATCTATATCATGTTTTAAATTTTTTTCGCGTCCCTTGAATTTCTTTCTTTTCCTTGACCTATTTTAGTTATACCTGCTTCTGCAACTGTGTTTAACAAGAAGGGAAGACCCATACATGAGCTTGGCAGTGGTCCTTACAATACAATTCGATGGAACCCAAAAGGAAAGTGTATCCTTGGCTGATGAAGTGCCTTTGTTTTTATGTCCATTGTTTTTTTTTAAAAAATACATCCATATTTGGGTAAAAGCAAACTATTCTATGACTTTTTGGCCCTTGACAACTGGTTTTTCAGTCTTAGTTTTGGCTGGGTTTGGTAACCTACCGGGTGATATGGTATGCTATAATGGACCATTATGCTTTATTTTGATTTTTCCTCTGATAAAAGAGATTGATGCCTTATGACTAGTGACTCTCCTTGCGCAAAGATTAAATGAAGATCTACTCTTGCTTTTAGATGTCATGTATGTTGGACGTGTTTTCGTCTTTTGTCTGAATGATGTCATTAGAAATGACATAACTTAAATGCAGTTTATGATGCTAAAGTAGTTGAACTATTCCATGTCTTAACCAGGTGAAAATGAGGATTTTTTTCCAGTCTTCTATTCTCTTTACATACTAATTTTTCTTATATTCTGCCTGGGCAGAAGCACCCCAAAGTAAAAATTGTACGGAGAATATGGTCGCTTGTATTTGGGGGAAAATCATAAAGGAAATATAAGGAAAATTAGTACGTAAGAAGAATAGAAGGCCAGAAAAAAAAAAGTCTTTTATGGAAGTTGTTGAACGAGACTTTTTACTTAATAATATTTCTAAAAGATTGGTTCATGAAAGAAAACAATGGTGCCATGCAATTCACGTAGCCAATTTTACTTAGTGAGATAAGACTTGTTATTGTTGTTGTGCTTTTGGCATTTGCCCTTTCCCCTGTACATTTCTCATGGAGGACGATAAAGAACATACCTTTCATAATTTTAATATTAAAGATGTTAATTTTGTTGCTAAATGTACTCCTTTGTTCCTAGGCTGTGGGGCCTTAGCTGCTGTTGGTTCTTGTATTGACTATTGATTGCATATCTCCTAACACAATCTTGTTCAAGTGAATGCAAGCATGATTTTTATTCGACAAATTTTTACAAGATTGAAAGTCAATAATGATTCTGAAGTTTGAAAACATGTTTCTAGGTCGTCTAGTGGTGAGAGTAGTTGTAGGAGATCTTATATGGAAGCCTCCATGTTGCCATGTCTTGACAAAGACTTTTGTTTCCTGAACCAACTGCTGTACTTTCATGAGACAGAAAAAGAAATACACCAAGCAAACAGGTGTATCTTTTATGAAGTTCATATTTGTTTCTTGTTTACTTTTAGGAATTCTGGGATTATGTAGAGGCAAAAAAGATTCGAAAAACAAAGGCTGAATGGTCTGTGACTAGTGAATGGTCTCCTGATGGATGCTATTTCATGACCGCCACAACTGCTCCAAGGCTTCAAGTTGATAATGGGTATGTTGTATTTGGCCATTAGTGTAATCTTGGTCCGTCTCTTTGCTAGAAGATAAGCAATTGTCTACCCATAGTCGCTAAATTGTATTGCTATTGGTTTTAGACCATTCAGACATGCCACCTCTGTATTACACTTTGATGTAATCTCAATTGCCCTTTTAACTCAAGCAAAATTTATTTGGTAACTGATCAACTCCAATGATGTTATGGGTAAATATTTTTGCTGATTTTGACATCCTTGTTTCCAGTAGGATTAATCTCATTCACCAATGTGCATATTTTTTTTTACCCTTCTAATTTTTTCATTTTCTCCCTTCAATTAAAGGATCAAGATTTTCAACCATGATGGGTCATTGTACTTCGAGAAGAAGTTTGACAAGTTGTTCCAGGTTAGTGATGCCTCAATCCTTCTTAGTTATCACCACCTATCTGGAAATATCATTGAATCACATTCCAACTATTTGCAGGCTGACTGGAAACCAGAGTCACCCAATAAGTTTGGTGACATTACTGAATTAATTAAATCTCTGGGCACAGTAAAAATTGAAGATAGCAAACGACCAGGTTTATGCCGTGTTTATTTTATCATGTTTTATTGTAGGCTGTCTTTTTTCCCTTGATAGAGTACTATGGACTAATTTCAGGTCAAGGACCAACAGTAACCAAAGCTGCATACTGCCCTCCACATGCTAAGAAGGCAGCTGCTATTCAGGCAGAGGTACATGGAATTTATGCTAAGAAGCTAAACATAGTTATGATGCGTTTCAAGATGATTTACCTATTGTATCTAATGGTGTCAAAATTTTGTATTTGCAGTTGTTAGGAATGGACCCCACAGAGTAAGCAATATATCCCTTTCTTTGCAACTCTCGCTTTCTTCTGCCCCTCTCCCCTCTTCGACCATGGCACCTGATGAATTTATGGTTCTATGATCGACCATGAGGACCAACGTGCCGGCCAAAATTTCCCTTTCTAGTTCACGGTCTTTGCTACTTGTGATTTATTTAGTGTTACTAAATGCTAATTGTTGATTAATGCAGATCAAGTAGCATGAGCAAGAATGCATTGCGAAACAAGAAAAAGAGGGAGCGACAAAGAGAGAAGAAGGCTGCCGAAGCTATCGGTTCTTCGTGATTGAATTGTTCCAAACATTTCTAGTGTTCAACTACGTGAAAACTTCAAAGCTTGAGCCTTGAGTGTTATTTATCTTTAATTAACAATGTGGCAGTTTTTGTCCCCTGATTTTTTAAATTTTGGAAATGATACTATATTCCATTAAAGGAGCCAAATATTTAGATCACATATGTAGTTTGATTCTTTTCATTATCCACCACCTCCCTGCAAAAAAGTGGGAGTTGATTAAAAGCACAAAAGTTACAATATCAATTGCATACTTAGCAAGATTTCAGGCACACAAATTGAGCCTCTCGATGTATAAAATTCAGTGACACAAGACTAATGTCATTCAGGCAGTCCCCTGCATGCTGATAATTTCTCTGAAGAGATGTTTGGTTCACATCAGCTCTAGTGATCAAGTTGATGTTCTAAGCGCAATCAATGAAAATGTTATTTCTTTGAAGCCTTAGATTATGATAAAAACAAAACCCTGTACAAGTCCAATAATTTCAGTGATAGCAAGAGAAAATTGGCTAATATTGGAGTTAAATCTCGCAATTTAGTTAGCTTGACTAGCTTGACTATCTGTAATCACATCCTTACACTCGGAAGAACCATCCTTTATACTTTTAAGACCCATAGCTGTCCAAATGGTACTCATTTTAGTTGGGTCGAAACCATTGATAATGAGATCGCCGTGAAGGATTCGAGAGTCAATGAAGATATACGTTGTTTTATTTATTTGTTCGTGATCTTATTGGTACAATTCATTTATGATTAATCTAAAAGGGAAAATTTTAATCTAGATCCCTTGACTAAATATAATTAAAAAGAGAGCTCTTTAGGGCCTATTTGACAATTTGTTTTGAGAACAATTTTTTGTTCTCCAAAATAAAAGAATAAAAAAATTTACTTGGTAACATATTTTCAAAAGGGTTTTAGAGAACAAAAAAAAAATTGTTTTGGAGAATAGAAAAATGGAAATAACATTTAGGTGTTCTGAAATTATTGTTCTAGAGAATAAAGAAGAATGAGAAAATACCTATTTTCATTATTTTTTATCCTTAGAACATATTTTACAAAATATCAATTTTCTAAACAATAAAATAAAAATAATTTCAAACAGTCCCTTAAAGTTTGAAATTTCACTCCAAACCAAAAGTAGTGAAATGAAAATGAAGTTAAAATGTTGAGGGAAATGATAAATTTAACCCTTTGATTTTGTAAAGCCATGCGCACAAACAACTTGGATAGAAAAATTAACCACTTTAGTATAGGAGATGAATGACTTTAGTACGAAGAATTTGTAACTTTATTTACTATGATAATAGTAGTTTGAATAAAACGAACTAAAGCTATACGCGCCAACAACTCCGGTAAGAAAATTAAACACTTAATATGATAAATGAACAATTTTTGTATGGAGAATTTGCAACTTTATTTATTATAATAATGACACTAAGAATAAAATAAGTAAAGTTATGCACACAAACAACTTCTGTAGAAAAAATAACAATTTTAGTACGGACAATAAACAACTACAATATGAGAAATTTGTAATTCCTTTTACCATGATAACAACATTAATAATAAAATATAGTGAAGTTATGTACACAAATAAATTCAGTAGAAAAATTAATTACTTTAGTGTGGAGAATTTGCAAGTATCTTTTAACAAGCTTAAACTACTAGAAATAATAAGATAATTTTAGTTTGCATTTTAATTTAATTTCACTACCCTTGATCTGCAGTAAAATTTCATATTTTAAGGGGTTCTTTTTTTTATTATATTTTGTCAAAGAGTGTAGACTGAAATTTTTCCAATCTAAAAAGTAAAAAAAATTTTACATTTCACGATTTATTTTCAGATTCGGTCATTGTTCAGCCTGTATTTATTTGATTGAGTTGTGCATAGTCACAAAAAACAAGTGGGTCTTATTCGGCTTGCTGTATGAGTACATTTGTATTATTAGACACGGTGATCATTGGGTGCAAATGATCGATCATATAAATGGATCAAATTGCTTATATTAAAGGCTACATTATACTCAGGTTCCACACAGGCAATCTAAATGTAAAAGTTTTATGGAATTGCAAAATTGCTATGAAGTTTCATTTTAAAAAAAAAAACTAAAGTGATCAAACTTGTATGCTGAAACTGTCAATTACTACTAAATAATTGCTACTGGAGTTTTTCATTTGACAACTAAGCAGTAATAATTAACAACTATCAATGAAGTTTTAAAAATTAGACTAGTCATTGAAGCAAATAAGATATTAGTTTAAGGATCAATGATTGAACTATTTATAATTAATTTAATATATTTTTCATTTTAGTGTTTGGACTAAAAATGGTGTATTGGGCCCAAAAGAAAATGGGCAAGGCCCAATCCAATCCGCTGGAAGAAGTAGCCCAACGGCGAACGAACTTCAAACAAGCACAACACCACGTTTAGGCAGGAGGTCACGTGGTCTTACCCACTTCTCCCACTTCTTGATTATTTTGGTGCACTCACTCTCTCTACTTTGCATGATAGGGTGCACCTCTGGCCACAAAATGGCATGGACAATTAATTGCTTTTGATGGTTACAAACTTGAATTCAAAAGGAGCATGTTATTTTCATTTTTCTATAAATAGGCAATGAGTGCACGACTAAATGACTCTCGACACTTCGCCAAACTTACACAAGACTTGTCCGGCACAAAACACCAATCTTAACCCTATGTCAACCAACTTAACCCAACATGAACTGCTTCTTCTATGCAAGCCTAGCCTCTCAGGCTAGTTTGTACTTGTTTTCCCCATCTCATCTCCACAGAGCACGTTGTTATATTCGTTCACCAATAATATAATCAAGCTTCACACCTCACACGATCCTCCCTCTTTATTTTTCTTGCGTGAACTTGACTCTCCAAGAAAATTATGGCACAAGACCTTGGAAACTCGCTTGATTGTTTGATTCAACTTACCCTTTCAAGGACACGCTCATCTAGTGTAACATCCTGCATTTAATGCATCAAAGTAAAGCACAAAGGTGCCTGAGTATATTAGTGTACACCACAAAGTAAGTTGTAGGAGATTGCACTCTTCATAAGAAGCTTCCGATACTCATAAAGATGAGAAAAATTAGAGTACATGCTTTATGAGGCAAGAAATTAATGAGAAAAAGAGAAAAGAGAATTTAATGCACGTTTTATAGTACAAAGAGATAAGTATTTGTGTACACGAGTAAGGAAGAATAAATATTATTTGAATGCATATAAGTTAAAGACACATTTTATAAGGTGACTAAATGTTCTAATAGGGACTTAAATGAGTATAGTGTTTTGGCACGCAAAAGGAGGCAAGATTCATCCTAAGTGAAATGTCCAAGAAAAGTTATTCGGGTCAAATTTTATGAAAGTAAGTGCAAAAACATGCATATAGTGAGCAAGATTTCTAATAAATCTAGTAAAAGATGACAGTCAACCTATAGTTGAAAAGTGTGCCAGGAAGTCAGCGAGCCTCAAATCTAACACAAGATTATACCACTTGTCATTAAAGGAGAAAAGATGATTCAAAATTCATATTTGAATTAATTTAAAGCAAGTGGAAAAAATGATTAAAGAAAGACACCATGCAAGCCAAAATTACCAAGCATGCCATTGATCAGTCTTATGAAGGAAGTCTTGTTTTTTAAAAGTGAAGACCACTTCTTATTTCCTTCTTCATTCTGCAATTTCATGTAGCATCCTTAGAGAGAAGGGGGGATTTTAGAGAGAAGGAGAAAAGAAAGAGGGAGATCTTAAAGCTCTAAGTCAATTCTCAAAGGTAAATCATGATTTGTTCAAGTTTTCTTCCCCTTTCTCTTGGTTTTTGAGTTGCATGTGAGTTTTGCTAACTTGATCTCTTTCTCCACCATCTTAGGCATGGGCTTGGGTGCTGGAAATGGTAAAAAAAAATGCATTTAAGATGCATATGGCATTGGATGTTAAGAATCTTGATGGAAACTATAAGATTAAAAGCTCGCGTGTGGTTTTTGTCTTGGGTGTTATGCTATTTGAATTTTCAGTTTGTTTTCTAGACTTTATTGAATTTTTGGGACCTTGGGAAGTACTGGTTAATGTTGATTCATGTGTGCATCTAAGGCTAGAAGTCTCTAAGAACATTGATGAGATTCAAATCCTAAGTTAATCTATGAGATTTAAACACAAGTTCATTACTGTCTAAATTCAAGTTTGCCTTATTATATAGTGGTTTTGAAATTTGTATTTTTAATCAAAAACCATATTTGGGACATTAATATAGGACATCTTAAGCTTTAAAAAGCGTCTCGTTTAGCCCAAATCAAAGATATACAGAATTAGTTATGAATTTTAAAAGTTAATGAGTTGTTTATGTTGCATAGGGTCTCTTGGAAATTATTTTTTCATTGAAGAGGACTTCTCAAAGTTTAATTCCAAACCCAGAGCATGCCCAAATGATTTTTTTAGAATTAGTTTTGATTTTTCAAATTAATGTATAATTCTAGAATATAAATTAATTGGGCAGAAACATAAAAATTTACAAGTCCAAAGTTAATGGGCCTTATATTCCATGATTGGGCCTAGACTAAGCTTGAATTTTAAGGGCACTTGCAGCCAACTAAAGTTAGTATTGATGGGCTGAAGAAGTCAAGATGAAATTCCCTTTTAGGCCAATGATTCGAGGACACCGAGTCATGAAGTTTTTATAGTAAAATTAAGTTATGTAGTTTCATGAATGGTATCCTAGAAGCCTAAGGAAGTTGTGTAGGTATGTTCACCAAGTATATGAGATTATTACATAACATGTGCTAGCATTAACTTGAGTTTAAAGTTTATCTTTTCATGGCTCTAAAAGTTATGTGATGCATGTAAATTAATTTATGAGTCCTATGAGAGCTTTAAGAGGCCTAAGGAACAAGTACTTGGCAGAGACCATGAAGACAAGTTTATGATTTTTCAAGCTTTGTCTATGTTAAAGAATACATATATATATATATATATATATTGCTTATGTGTTATTGGATTGTAGGTTGTAATGAATGATACCCAATCCAATCACCTAGAGCAGGACAAGCTTAAAAAGAATGCAAGAGAATTTTAATGAGGTTATGAGTTGAGAAATAAGTCTCCCTTAAAGTTATGCAATGCCAAGTCAATTTCTATTTAGAGTTAATGTTATGATGTCATGTTTAATCTTATGATACAGTCAAGTGTCCATATGCTAGTGTACGTCACCTAATTTAGTCCCTAAGATAAGTTAATCCAGGGTAGATTAGAGTGTATTCTTTAATTGTTAAAGAAGTTTTATGTTAATGTTAACCCTAGTATTAAATTCCTAAAATAGCATTTGATATTTGTGAACATACCTCGAGATCAGAGGCTTAAGAGGCAATAGCTAAGATAGGTAGCAAACTTCTACAAAACTCTTGTATTCATTTCATGAGTATATTATAAGATGATATACTTGCCATGTATGATTACAAATGTTAAATTCATGAATGTTTATGATGATGATAATGATGTTATGTTGGATTCATTGGCCAATGTGCTATGCTATGATTATGATGTTTATCTACATGGCTTTGAATGTTTATGAAAAGTATATCATGCTTTAAGTACTTGAGTTATATAGTTTGTTGCTGAGATTCCCCCAAATCTCTTTCCCTCTTACTAACCTTTCAAGCACTAATGGGACTAATTGTAACATCTCAAAAATTAACCCCTCAATAATTAACCTAATTAAGCGAAATTAAGTAGGATTTATATAGTGTGAAGTTAGAGGGGACTAGTGAGTGTCTTTGGTTAGGATTTCAGGCATAAATTTGGATCTAAAGTGAGATTGGGTTACTTAGGCATTAAAAGAGATGAAAAACAAAGGAGAGAAGCAGTGGTGCCACTTGCTATGATGTGTATGTGTTGTGCCATGGCACACATGAAATTGATGTGGAAAAAAGAGGAAAAGAAAAGAGAAAATAAGAGAAGAAGAAGACTTATAGAACTCTGCTAAGGCTTCATCTTTAAGAGGTTTGGATGTATTTAGAAGATATCAAACTCTAAGAGTAAGTCTCCTAACCTATTCTTCTTCCTTCCTAGCCAATTTTCTTATGCTTTTAAGTTAGGGTTTGTGTTTGGAAGTTAATTTTTGATCTATATAAATTATGAGTCCAAACTTATTGACTCAAATGGAGTCAATAGGAGTTGTTGGAGGTATTTAAACTAATAATTGAGGGCTTTACACATTTTTTATGGGTGAGCTCCATTAATGTTTGAAAATGGACATTAAATTCTATTTATAAGGTTGTTGGAAGACATTAATGAACTTAGAAACATTTAATGAAGCTAATGGGGGCTAAAGAAAGTTAAAATACCCAATGGGTAATTTTAAATGTGAGAAAAAAGAGTTTTGGGTATTTTAAAAGTGAAAAATGAGAGTTGGAAGTGTGTATTTGGTAATGTTGATGAATTTAGACTTGATTAATTGTAGATTAATTATTCCGGCACCATCTTGGGCTTGAAGAGCAACCTTGAAAGCAAGTTATTGAAAGGTAAACCTTTGATATCTCAAAGGTTTGAAGTAATTATGGGAAACCTATTTTGGGTGGTTGTTTGTTAATTGAGTTATAGTGCAAAAAATGGATTTATTTGCATGTATAATTGAAATTGTGAATGCGAAAGCATGCTATACATCATATGATGGTGTATTAACCTTGATTCGACCTAAAAAGTGAAGTTGAATTAGAAATGATTTTCAAACTATGAATATATACTAGAATGAGAAATTGATAACTAATGTGATGATTGCGGTTGATTGGATTAATGATTGAGTATACTAGAGAAAATATAAATGTAGTTGAGATTGATAGTGGAAATTACATGTGATAAATGAAAATGATTGTCTTGCTTGTTTGGATTATTCGTATAATTTATGTTAATAAGCTTGTTATTGTGAATTACAAGTATGTGTAAATGTGTGTGTGAGCATGACACATTGTTTGTGGCTGCCTTTCCATGGATGAAGGCTAGCCTTATCCTATAGTTTGTTGAGGGATTATAACCTATTTATCTCCATCTATTTGTCAAGGAAATTAGTTTAAGGGATATGACATCCTAGAGATTCAAGAATGGGAAAAGTTGTGGTTCGAGAATGAGTGTTGTGATCTTTAACCGGGTCACACCTCATAATTAGTGAGCTTGAGTAGTCTAGTGCATGAACGAAGACCTAATTGATATTATGGCTCACAATTTTAGTCGAAAGAAATAAGGAGGGTATAAGGAGGTGTTGATCATGCATATATTAATTTGACATGTCACATGATTTTTAAGTTTATGGCAAGCCATGATAGGTAATTGTGTCATTATCACATGGTTGTCTATATTGTGGCAATGTGTCTCATGATGTGATTATGTGAAGAATTGGATAATAAATTAATGTTGAAATTGTCATATACATGTGTTATGTATGATCTTATGAAATTGAGCATTCAATATCCCTTATGTGTTTATGGTCAATTGATATACAACTGCATAAGAATAGATGTACCTTGGTTATTGAGTAGTTATACTCACTCTTCTTTTTCAATATTTTGCAAGTTCTAGCTTCAGTGTGGAAAGGAAAAAGGCTTTGAAGGCCTAGGCATTTGAGTGTTCCTTCTATAAAGCCTTTTAACTCCATTTATTTTGTATAATAGTGAGAATATTGCAAATTAGGTTGCATTTTGTATACACTTGCACTTACTACTGTTTATAATTTTGGAATATATTTTGGGCCCTGGAATGTCATATGAGAGTTGATTAAGTATTGATAGGGCCAAAATAATAGTATAAGTGTAGGGAAAATTGTTAAATTGTGAATTTGAAAATATAATGATTTATACAATGCTAAAACCTCCCCTTGCTATTTTTGGTATTAAAGGGGATAATGAGTAAAAAATTGATATGATTGAAATTACCTATGTGCGGGGTGGTGTATAGGCAATTCTAAGTCCATTAAGTGTGTTCTAGGTATTAGAAATTGTTTTTAGCACATGTGTGGGGTTTTGGACACCCTTGATTTGTGAAAGTTGTGAAAAGGTTTGAAAATGTGTTTGGGTGTCCATATTCCTTATGCTACATATTTATAAGTAAAACCTATACCACTAGCTAGTTTATGAAAAGAGCTTTTCATAGACACTTAAATCACCCAATCGAATGTCGGATGGAGAAATGAGGAACATCAAAAGTTACCCTGAGTTGCTGTCATTTGACAACAAAATGCTATCTGATATGTGCAACACACTGTAACGTGTGGTATTGAGAAGGACAATCATAACGCGGTGCACATGTGGTGATGTGTCCCTTTAATTTTCATGTCTCAATATTTTTCAACTAATTTTAAATATTTTTACTCCTTTGAAGTATCTCATGCTTTCAAAATATTATTCTACTCTGATTTGAGATTTCCTAAATGTACATTAAGTATTATGAATTACGTAACACTAGGGATCCCATTTCTTTAATTTACGAACTTAGTAATCTAATTGGATTGATCCAAAGATTGCCTTAGATTTTGGAGTTAAAGGTAACCTTACTTGTTTACTTGTGGAAGTTATACTAATAAAGGAAATATTGATGTATAAGTTAACAGTTTACTACTGTCTAAATTTGTATGTAATAGGGGGACACTTAGTCTACTTATCCTTTGGACACTAATTTTCTGTATAGGTTATAACTTAAAGATGTTATGATATTTATTGATGATTGTATCTATTTTCTGTAGTTGATTGTATCAACAGATCTAGAACAGGTAAGGTGTATTAAGGATGAAGAGGGAAGAACTTTAGTTACAGATGATGAAATTAAAAATAGATGGGAGACTTAATTTTCTAAACTTTTCAATGATGGAGAGGGTTCATCTAGTAACTTGGAGGATTTAGTAACTGGTAAAGGAGAACAAAATTTATCATTCTATCGAATAATACGTGATAAGGAGGTAAAGGAAGCTCTTAAGAAAATAGCAAATGGTAGAGCCAACGGACCTGATTGTATATCTATCGAAGCGTGGAAATGTTTAGGTGAAGAAGGGGTGAGATGGTTAACTAAGTTATTTAATGTGATTTTACGGTCCAAGAAAATGCCTGATGAATGGAGGAGAAGTACATTAATTCCTATTTATAAAAATAAAGGAGATATTCAGAATTGTACTAACTATAGAGGGATTAAGCTCATGAGCCACACAATGAAATTGTGGAAGAAAGTAATTGAGCACAGGTTGAGATTGGAGATAAGTATTTCTGAGAATCAGTTTGGTTTTATGCCAGGTAGATTAACTACAGAGGCAATTTATCTACTAAGGGGATTAATGAAAAAGTATCGTTGTAAAGATAAAGATCTACACATGGTTTTTATTGATTTGGAAAAAGCTTATGACCGTATACCAAGAGAACTGCTTTGGAAAGCGTTAGAAAAAAAGGGAGTACGGATTGCTTATATTAAAGCCATACAAGATATGTATGAGGGGGTAAAAACTAGTATAAGAACGCCTAGTGGTCAAACAAAGGATTTTCCTATAAAGATTGAATTACATCAGGGATCATCTCTGAGTCCTTATTTGTTCAACTTGATCTTAAATGTTTTGACGGAACATATTCAAGGGAAATTTTGAAATGTATGCTCTTCGTGGATGATATAGTTCTTATAGCAGATACAAGAGAAGAGGTTAATTGCAAACTTGAGTTATGGAGGAGGACATTGGAGTCGAAAGGTTTTCGTCTGAGTAGAAGTAAGACGGAATATTTATATTGTAAATTTGGTAAAGGACTATTCGACAATAATTTGAAAGTGAAATTGAGAGATCAAATTATACCTCAAGTGAAAAAGTTTAGATATTTGGGAGCCATTATTCAAAATGATGGCGAAATCAGTGGAGATATTTCACATAGAATTCAAGCTGGGTGGTTTAATTAGAGAAAAGCTAAAGGAGTTATTTGCAACCGTAAGGTGCCTAATAAACTTAAAGGAAAGTTTTATCGCACTGCTATTAGACCAGCAATGTTATATAGTAGTGAATGTTGGGCTCTAATGGGACAGCAAGAGCATAAAGTTGGAGTAGCAGAGATGAGAATGTTATGATGGATGTGCAGACATACACGTAAAGATAAAATTCGAAATAAGCACGTACACGAAAAAGTGAGGGTGGCACCTATTGAGGAAAAAATGGTAGAAAATCGGTTGAAATGGTTTGGGCATGTACAAAGAAGATCAAGGGAGGCACCAGTGAGAAGAGTAGAACATATAACTTTGAGTCCGATTAAGAGAGGTAGAGGAAGGCCTAAGAGAATACTTTTGGAAGTTATTGAATGCGATCTGTTAATTAATAATATTTCTAAAAGCTTGATAAATGATAGAGCACAATGGCATCTTGCAATCCATATAGCCGACCCCACCTAGTGGGATAAAGGTTTGTTGTTGTTGTTGTTGTTGTTGTATCTATGTACATAAGTGCACTTTAGTGTTTTAAGAGGATAAAAGTGTGCGGTGGGAGAAAGAGAGAAAGAGGCTGTGCCAAATTAAGAAAGAAAAATATAAGAAAGATAAGGATGGAAATCTCACTAAGGCTTAAAAAACATGTTAAATGTAAAAGAATAGTTCTTTTAAAAAATTTTTGGCTAAAAAAAAAGTTCTTTTTAAAAATTTGTCCTAAGCTAGATAGTGATTGATTCTCCTAGTCTATCTTCCCCATGCATGCCATGCTATAAAAGAGATAAAGAAGAATTTTAATTAATCCAAAAATAGAAGATTATGATTTCAAAGAGTAAATAAGAAAGAAGTTTATTTTAAAGAGTTTTATTGTGTGTGCCTGTAAATACTCTTTCAATAATCTCATTGTTTAATGGTATAATTCAATTATAAAAGGTAAGATGTGACATCTAGCACACCCCTCAAGGTTGCAATGCTCAGATTCCTTCCTTGAAAATCAAGCCAACATTTAGTTTTATATTTTACCTTGGAAATGAAACTTTATAAAATATTTCAATGTTCATAAATAATTAAAACTAAAAAGCATGAGATTGTTTTATTTAATCTAGCAAAAAAAACCTCAACTTAGATGTTCAAAATTACTCTAAACTTGTTTAATTTTTTAAAAAAGTGCGCATATGTGTGTGTGTGTGTGTGATAAAGCATGAGGTACTTCTAGGAAGCTTGTTATGGCTAAATTAAAACTCTGAAGTTTAAATAAAAATATATATAAATAATTGGAAGTACAAAGACTAAACATACAATCTTGAATTGAAAAAAAAAAATGCAAGTCTTCAAGAAAATAATTCACCAAAGTTAAAGGAAAAAAGGAAAAAGAAGAAGAGCACTCAAAAAAGAGCGATAAGACCAATTATGTCCTACGTCGAAGCTGGAGTGGCCTGGGATTGGTGAGTTGAATTGCTTTGCATTGAAATTGCAATTCTTGCAATTCTTGACCCTAAAGTTTTCATAATTTCATTTAGCATTTTTTTCTCATTTTCATATTTAAAATAATCAAAACTAGTCCTCTTTTTGCATTTGGTTTTCATTAATTTAGAAGAAGCTTATGATCATATATTGAAAGAAGAACTTTAAAAAGCCTTGAAAAAAAGGGAGTTCAGGTTGCTTATATTAAAGCTACACAAAATATGTATGTCGAGGTAACAAGTAGTATAAGAATGTTTGGTAGTGAAACAAAAGACTTTCTTATAAGGATTGAATCACATCAAGGATAATCTTTAAGTCCTTATTTATTTGCCCTAGTCCTAGATATTTTAATTGAGCATATTCAAGAAGAAATCTCCAAATGTATGCTTTTCATGGATGATATAGTTCTAATTATGGAAATAAGAGATGAGATTAATTATAAATTTGAGTTATGGAAGAAGACATTGGAGTCAAAAGGTTTCTACCTAAGTAGAAGTAAGACAGGATATTTGCATTATAATTTTAATAAGATCTCATTCAGTAGTAATTTGGAAGTGAAATAAGAAAATCAAATTAAATCTCAAGTAAGCAAGTTTAGATATTTAGGAGCTATTATTTAATGTGATAAAAAAATTGATGGTGATATAGTAGATAAGATACAAGATGGGTTGTTTAATTGAAAAAAAATAAAGAATTATTTGCGATCATAAGGTACCTAATGTGAATAACGTATTTTGTCTAGGCCTTAATAAATAAATAAGATAATATCCATAATAAAATAAAAAAATAATAAGAATGAAAATAAAAAAAATATTTTTTAACAAGTAAATATAAAAAAAGTTGGATATGAAGGTAATGAAAAAATATATAATCAAGCTAGATCACAATATAATGATTTGAATAATTAGAATATAATATAATATAATATTATGATTTGAAGATTTTAAGATAATAAAATCTAATATTATTTAAAGATTTCAAGATAATCTAAAATCGAATATTAAGATTTGAAGATTTCAAAATAATATAATAATCAAGATATAATAGAAGAGATAACAATTAATATTCAATCTCTAACTAATAATAATAATAATAATAATAATAATAATAATAATAATAATAATAATAATAATAATATAAGAATATATAAAATACTAATATTGATCATGATAGGATTGAGATATTAGAGAAACCCTAGGTGTATAGGTCTATAAAAAAAAACCAAAGCTAGAACATAGGACAGTTGGAGAGAGATTGAAAGAAGGAAGAAAAGAGGAGACAATAGATATCCAAATTAATTGAGATTCATAGATGTAAGTCCACCTTCTTTTAAACTATAGATATATTTGTATCCTTTAATAGTTATCTTTCTAAGAATATTATCTTATTGACACTAATTGCATTCCGTTTTGAATAATCTATATTCATTTCACACTTTTGTCTTCATGTGAGGAGCCATGTGCGTCAAAGGAAGCTGTCATTTACTCTTGATAAAATAACTTATTTGACCCTTATTTTTAATGTGTAATATATTGTTCAACCTCTCATTTTGTAGTTGATATTTTGTTTGTGCCCTTATGATATGGGAATGTATTAATTAAATCTCTTGAAAATTTTTGGTGTCATATGTTACTTTAAGCCAATTAAATTTAAGGATAAATTATCAATATGTATATCTACAAAGCATTTTATATTCTTTTAATCGTGTGAGATTTTTAAAATCTTGATAAACTTATATCTTTTGATTGCTTGAGACTTTCAAAGTCCACGCAAGCTTTTAAATTAATTAATTTATCTTACATAGTGATAAATTATTGCATGTACAAAGTTTTGAAATCATTAGTTGTATAAACTTTTAGAGTCCTTACAGATTTATAAATCATATAACTTATTCTACAAATGATAAATTATCACGAGTACATTTTAAAATATTTTATCCTTAAGTAGAAAAAAATATTTTCCTAAAAATAAATAAAATAAAATAAAATAAAATATTTTTGAAAGGTGAACGTATGAAGCTTTCTTAAATCTTATGAAAATATTTTTCACAAAATTATCCCTCAAGATTTAGTCACAAATAAAGAAATAAAATATTTTCATAAATAAAAACTACAAACCAACATTAAAATTTTTTTATAAAAATATTCATAATTAATATTTTTCCTAACAAATTTCCAACTAAAAGACACGCATCTTTACCTGAAACTATGTGGATTTTAGCCCCTCAAAAGAGTACGTAATCCCTAGAGTTTTCATCCTAGATCAAATTTAACTTATAAATAAATAAAATTTTTTCTTTTTAATTTCTTATTTTTTATCTTTTTGTATTAAGGATAATTAATATATTTTTTAAGGCTATTTAATTTTATATAGTTAACTTAAGGTAACTATTCATATAAATGAGTGTTGTGAAGTGCCTAACACCTTCCTTGCACACAATTCACTATCTTTTTGTTTTTTCTATACGCAGACCACCTGTCAAAAAAAGTTTCCAAAATTACCTCAAAAAATTTTGGTGGTGACTCCAAAATATTTATATTTTTATTCTATTTTCCTCCTCAAAAAAATTTGACTTGGGTGCGATAGTTTGGCAACTCCACTAGGAACTACATCAAAGAGTCAAGCCTATTCAAGTTAATTGAGTGAATTTATTTGTCCTTTCTTTTATTTTAATTCCCCTTTCTATTTTGTTATTATTATTTTTCTTTATTCTCTTAATTAGATGACTTAATTTGTGATATTTTGTATATTTGTATGTTCTCCAAACGCCTTAAGCACTCACACATCCAACCTTACACATATGTTTAGCCCTATACTTGGGTCTGAGAGTACCCTAGGTTATAGAAGTTAGTAACGATTTCCTTGAGGGACTTTTAAGCCCCTTGAAGTCATCATGAATGCTTCACCTAAGTCGATATATATTTAACAAATTTAATCCTTGAAGGGTTATTAAACTATCATAGGATTAAATTAGTTGATTTTCTATCTCTCTAATGGAAGTGGCTTGGGGTCCTTGTTTAGGATATATTAGATCTACCCTAAGAACTTTGCACGTTACATGAATCTAGTAGCCATCATAAGAACCAATAGATGGTCTCCTACCTTAGGACATACCTCCTATAAGGCACAAAGAGAATATACTTTCATTCATGCATAATATATATTTTCTATTTTTTATTTGAATTGTTTAACATTTTTTGCTTTGTTATGGGGTGGCCTAGTTACCCAAGATTTGTGGTTTAGCTCACTTCTTGCGAGATACAATAAGGATCCATGGAGAGAGAGATTATTTTTAAATTGATTGAATCCTCCTTTTAGGTACACCACAAGCTTTTGAGTATAGTTAACATAAAGTCAAGAACAAATATGGATTTCTGTCCAACTGGTATTTTATAGAAAGGCATGGGTATCAAGCTAACAATAAGTATTGAATTAACCGAAAGTTTGAAAAGATTTTCTCAACTCATCAAAGGGGATATCAAATGGGATTTTAGAAAAAATATGGAGATATCCTGGATCTCCTCTATATACCTATACAAGGAGATACTCTCATATTTTTAGGGCAATATTGGGATGATTCTTTAAGTTGCTTCACATTCTGAAATTTTCAAATTGCTCTAACAATAGAAGAATATGGTGAGCTCTTAAGAATGCCATTGGGGAAGGGAGATGTTGTTTACAAATATCCTAAACATTTACCTTCAATAAAACCATAGTAAGGTTGCTAGAAGCCAGTGAAGACGAGGTGCAACTAGCTTGTTCAAAAAACAAGGACAGAATCCAATGAGCTTACATTGAAACCCATTTAGAAATGTTGGCAAAGAAAAAAAAAGGTCACCTATAATAGAGTCTTTGCGTTGATCATTTATGGCATTATCGTATTTCTATTTGCAAAAGAACAATTGATTTTCAAACTATTAGTGTGTTTCAAATGGTGGAATATCATCAAGTTAACCCTATACCTGCCTTACTAGTTGAAATTTATATGACATTAAGCCATTGTCATGCACATAAGGGAAAAGGATGAGGTGCTATCTCCAATTATTGTATATGGAGATTATGAATCACTTATATGGGAAATGACTTCAAGTTACGGCAATGTGATTCCTATAATCCCCTCATTGAATTCAAAGATAGAGAAGGAAAGATTGAATTTGAATGCTAAGAATGGATTAGAATTTTCAGCCAGTTCAAACCTAAAGATTTCTATTGAAGATTGTCATGGTGGGAGGGAGAAGAAATAATTTACAGATGTGGTGATTTTTTTAATGTACCACTCATGGGTCCACGAGGATGAGTGAACCATATCCCAACTTCATTGCTAAGGCAATTTGCATTTTCACAAAACATTCCTTCAAAAGAGGCAGTTCAGAGAATTCACATCCTGCATAATGAATCAACTAGTATCTTTAGTCAAGATATTGGAAAAGCATGGGATAGAGTTATTACAAGGGGAGAGTTGAGTTGGGAAATGGGTTTAATAGGCAACTGATAAGTATCAAGCTTGGTTGACTCAGAGGATAAAAGGAATTGATCCCACTTTTGCACCCCTGAATCCTATCATTCAAACAATGGGGAAAAAATGAAGAAGAATTAAGGAAAATGTACGAATCAATCAGGAAAAAGAAGAGTTTGTAATCCAATTCCAACAAAAATGTAAAAACTTGCAAAACAACATGGAGAAGATAAAAAATCAAGCCTCCAAAAGAAAGTATAGAGATGAACAAAATAAAAGAAGAAAATGCGAGGCTCAAGCATACTATTAGAGAAGTACCTCAAAATATGGAAGAAAATAAATGATGAATGAAGAACAATTGTGTCGAATTAATGACAGTTGCGAAAGAAAGAGATGAACTTGAGAAAGAAGTACAAGACCTACGGCCATTAGAAAAATTACAAGAGATGAACTTGCTTGCTAATCAGTTAGAAGAAAAAAAAGAATGAGTTAAATGTTCTTTGAGAAGATTCATTAGCCATGATCCAACAGTCGTTAGACCAATTAAATCAAAAAATTGGAACTATACAAGAATGAAGAACACTTTACTCTAACAAAGCAATAAAGGCTGCAAATGGAAATGACATGCAAAAAAGTTAATTTCACTAGTAAATGAGCTTGCTCCACCTTCTCAGAAGTTACATACATGCAAGTCCAAGGAATTATGCTTCCCTTTGATACCCCCATAGAAATCACCAATTTTCTCTCTTTATAATAAAC